>NC_137814.1:38722339-38897339 GCF_963921795.1 Nannobrachium achirus | reverse complement strand
AATGCAATTCTGGGGAAAGTGTGGTTTTCTATTTATTGTCTGGCCAAATTGTCATGTGAAGCCCTGTTGGGGAACCACACTAATCATGTGCGGCTTGACCTATTTATAGTCTAGTAAACTGCCTATTTATAGTCAGGATAGTTTATTTAGAAAGAAAGACTATTTATAGTCTGCATAGCCAGAATGTCATGTCAGGGTGCACACACCAAAAATAATAAAAGAGTGGAATCCGCATTCCTCCAATGCATTTCAATGGGTAGGGGGCGGTTTCATGTCAATGGAGGATATCTACGCGCCGTGCCGACCTTGCGTTTATGCTGGAGAAGATAAATCCTCTGCCCAATCGGGTGAGTCGAAGGCGGAATGGGGAGGGTTCTGGAAGTGACTGACAGGCGCGGCACTGGCTTTGGGACAGAACGCACTCGCTGCGTTTTTAGTCAGCCGCGCACCAAAGGAGTTTATCCGCTGGTGACCATATTTTGTTGTGTGTGCAGCACCCTGAAGCTTGACCTATTTATAGTCAAGCAAACTTCCTATTTATAGTCTGATTGTTTATTTAGAAAGATGCAATTGCGAGTGTGTTTGCCTATTTATAGTCTGGATAGCCAGAATACCATGTGAAGCTTGACCAATCCCCATCTATAGTTCCTTTTTACCTGGTGTTATGGAATGTTATGTTATATTGTTGACTAGTCCACATGGTACAGAATGTACACAATGTTCTGGGTAAATTCCTTCACCCCAGAAAAGGCAGAATAACACGTTTGTAAAATAATGTCACATATAAGATGATTGCATTTGCTTTACAGCATTATGTTAAATAATATTTGAGAGCATCTTGAAAACTCAACCTTATCTTTGTGGGAGTCTAAACAAAGCACATGACGTGATGCTTCATATCCCTTCACTCTGCCTTAGTCTTTCATGAAGCATCATGTCATTTATCATTCATAGTAACATCAATATTTCTGCTCCTTTCCCCATCTCTGCTCTCTCCTCTGTGTCTCTCCTTTCCTCTCTTTCTCTTTCTCTCTCACTTTCCCTCTCTCTCCCTCTCCTTCTCTGCTTCCCCCCCCCACCTCTCTGTATCTCTCTTTCCCAGGACGGGTGAGGATACAGCCACTGAAGGCAAGCACTTGCGCATGGGCTCCATGACCATGCCGGCCCCCCAGGAGCGCATGCCCGTGCCCCACCCGCATGCCCTCGCCTGCGGGCCGGGCTTCTCCGTGCGCTCCCAGTCCCTCCACTCCGTCGGCGGGGGCGAGGAGGAAGTGGGGAGCCCTACCAACAGGAAGCAGCCCCCGCCCAAGCCCAGGCGGGACCCGGCCACCAAGCTGAGCATGTCGTCAGAGGCGGTGGACCACAGTCCCACATCCACCTGCCGCGGGGAGAGATGTGACGGTGAGCGGCGCTGGCACTTTACACCACACCGCCGGGCTATATATAGCCGCTCCACAGCTCCCACTGCAATGTACATGACATGACAGCTAGCTATTCAGCTATTCAAACATACTTCACAGTTAGTAAACTGGACCTGAGTTGTATATGGATGCTGGGGTTCAAGGGGTTAAGTGCCATGGGGAAGGTGGTATGGTTTGGTATGGCATACCAACAAGTGTTTATTTAAAAAAAAAACTAACATAAAACACATAAATATAAATATGAGACAAGAGGAGATCAAATCTAATCAAATGTTATTCCTAAGGCCCATTTTAAAACAACCATGGTTAACCAAAGTGCTGTACAAGATTTAAAAAAAACTAAGTATCAACCTATCAATACATACACTATACTGTACACTTGTATACATACTGTATATTAAACATCTATATATACGGTATGTATATAGGCTCAGGGGAGATTAAAAGCCAGTAAAAATAATAAAGATTAGTAACAGGCAGGGCTGCCCAAAAAGCAACGGTATGTTTGTGCCACAAACACATGGGCTGGTCAGAACATGATGTGCTCAGAGTCTCTGAGGGCTGACCATTCTGCGGTGTGTGTGTGTGTGTGTGTGTGTGTGTGTGTGTGTGTGTGTGTGTGTGTGTGTGTGTGTGTGTGTGTGTGTGTGTGTGTGTGTGTGTGTGTGTGTGTGTGTGTGTGTGTGTGTGTGTGTGTGTGTGTGTGTGTGTGTGTGTGTTTGAGAAAGAGCCGGTGTGCAGTGCAATGCAGATGTATTCCAGAATAATCATAAAAACACGCAGGCTGCTACAGCAGGAAGAGGTTACTGAAGGACAAAGGCATAATAAAAACACAGAAAGATTAAAAGAGGATAAAGTTGTAGCCTTACTTGACCGCGCTCAGCTTTTTTTTCCCATCCACTGCCAGGAATGATCTACTACTGATGCCTGATTGCGCGTGGGTGCCACGCACCAAAAATAGCTGATCTACAAGCTGGCGACACGTCACAGTGTGACGTGTTGTGAACTTGAAGATCGGGCTATTTCTGGTGCGTGACAGCCGCCGTACAACTAAGTACAACTCCGGCTTTAATTCATTCAGCCCGGAGAGATCCACGAGGGACTGACCAGTCCAATTTGTGATGTGCCGTTTGAGAACTAGCCATGTGGAAAATGCTTGGCTCTCTACAGTTTTTAAAAAGAGATGGAAACATCTCTGTAGAAGTGTAGCGGGACTTGAGAGCATATTTTCTTATCATATGCCTGGTTGGTTTGTCATTTTCCGGAGCATACTGTCTGTCCCAAGCGTCTGGAACGCTGCCTGAGTTCTCAGTGCCGAGAGTAATGTCCTGATGTGACCCGGTTCTTAATTTGGAACCCACTCCGCCGCGCGGGTTTTGTTTTGTTTTGTTGGGGATCCAGCTCTCGTAACCTTCAGCGCAGGCGGCAGATGGAGCGGCACGTTTGCTTGTTTTCCTGCAGCCGGTCATCGTCGGTCACTCAGTCATTTTGGTTCGTCCAAATCACCACTTTATCCCCCCCCCCCCTCCCTTCCCCCCTCCCCCCCTGGGACCACTGTCAACGCTGTGCTCAGTGAGGCTAGAGGGAAGGGGATGACAACAAAACACAAACACGGTTGTGGGCGATTAAATCCTTTGGAAAATAATGTTGATTCATTGAATACAAAATGCCCCAAAGTATCATTTGGTTTAATTACTTTGCGTTCGGGTCATGATGGTCAGGCTTGTACATCGTTCTCACTGAGGTTCAATGTTCCAGCTATATTTAATCTCCAAAGATTTGTTGCTCCGGGATGCATCTCTCTCTCAATCCAGAGCACAATCCACAATGATGTAAAAATCTACTGGATGCATCGATAATACTGATATATAAGAATAATGAGAGTGAAAATGGAGATACGGTAGTAGTAAAATAATAGAAGGTAGTGCAGCGCTAAGCTGTTGCTAAATATTTCCAGATGAATAGTAATGCATATTACCAGGGAAGAGAGCATTGCCTGGAATGTTGAATCTCCATATATGGAGATAACCTACGCATCACACAAAGTCTGACCTCACCAGCCCATACTTGGGCATGGACGACTTATATCTCCATATACGGAGATGGCCATATATGGAGATACGATGACATCACAGAGTCCACAGCTGATGATGTGGCGTGATGTCATACAATAAACAAACAAGCCCTATATACTGATGCGATACGATGACATCACAGAGTCCACAGCTGATGATGTGGCGTGATGTCATACAATAAACAAACAAGCCCTATATACTGATGCGGAGATATGAGCAGGGCAAAGTGTGACGTGTGACCGACCGACCGACCGACGGACGGCCGGTGGAGGTTTTCATAGTAAACTGCTCCCTGACGGTCGCAAAAATATAATAAATAGTAATGACTAAAGATAAAAGTACTATATTGCACTTGGATTGGCATAATAAAGGGATGTCATCATGACACAGTAACACAGCGGAGATGTGCACAGGCAGCCGAAAGTCATAACAGATAAAATAAATAACAACAGTCTTTTGCTGTGGATTAAAAAAGAGGACATAACTACAGTATCAACTTAATGTTAGAAAAATCACTAGTGGATACGACATGAATTCATGGTGCTGAAGGACTGTTTGCATAAACAAAGCACAGATTTGTTCTCTGCTATAACAGTAAACAGGTTGCTCAGGGAAAAGAAAACCCAGCACACGCTGGACATTAGCCAATTAAACCCTCTATACTTAACTCATTCTGTGCCAGATGCCAAAATGGCTCCAAGGTAGCTGTGCCGAGATTTTGTATGTTTTTCTTTACTATGCACAGAAACAGACACAGTTGTTGTGATTCAGTGGCAAAAAGAATTTTGGCAATCGGACAAATGGTTCCAGAGATAGAGCTGTTTGAATGAAAAAAAGTGTCCATCCACTAGAATGGACACACATGAACACACATTTTCTCAATCAGCTAAACGAGGGAGCGAACACACAAACAGAGAAAGCATCTCTCTGATCTCAGGTCATTTTGACATCTTTAGAAAAAAAAAAAAAAATGATTTTTTTTTTTTTTTTTTTTTTTCTATGTAAAAAACACAAAAACCGTCATAAGCCGTCATTGGCACACAGGGCTATTGGAAAAAAACCGTCATAAGCAGTCATTGGCACAGAATGAGATGAGTTGCTTCTGTACTTGCTCCATTCTTTTTTCCCTGAACGAATTGACAAACATTTCCACCAGAATAGGGATGCCAGGGCCTCAAGTGGTTAAAGTGAGCCTAAACAAGCACCGTAAATCTAGCAAGATATTTTACCTGGAATGCATTCTTTTACGCATTATTACTCTAACCATTATTTTATCCCTTAACTAGTCAAAAATAGCAGATATGCAAGATCGCAGCACGGCACCGAGTGCGCTGCAAGCTTGTAGATCTGCTATTTTTGAAAAATCACAACATTTGTGCAAGTCTTTGAATATATTGACCCGATTCTATAAATGTCTTCTAAATCCTGCTTCTAAATCAGTGGTTCTCAAAAATGTTCATGTCAAGGACCCCCAAAATTACATGTACCGGTATTTGGCCGCGGACCCCCCGTCTAAAATTTGTCGTTCCAGGGACCCCCAGTAGCAAAGATTTGAGTTACAAAGGTTTGCAATTGGAGGATGGAGGAGCCGTGTGAGAGAAACTCACAGTATTTTGCAGGCGGCTTTGACTGAATTGACTCCATTTCAGCTTGGATGCTGGGTTGCCAACGTGATGTTTAGGGAGTCAGCCAGCCTGCCTTCACATTGGTGGGGATCTCTCTGTGTGCTGCACAGCACTGCCTTCAGATTGGCGGGGATCTCTCGGTGTATTGCAGCACAGATCTTCCTGGGCGCCACGGCAACCATCCCACGGAAACAAGACCCCCTGCAGCCCGGCCAATCACGGCGTCGCGAGGCATCTCCGGCCAATGCGGCTTCGAGAGATGCAGAGCTCCGAGGCTGCCCGGGCCAATCGGAGCGCGAGTGTGGGGGTGTCCCTGGGCTGAGGGGAGGGTTGCGTGCTCGGTAGCCGGGACTGGAGCGCGAAGGGGAGGGGCTTGTCAGAGTAGAATTCATTCAGGAGGAGCGATTGACCTAGATTCTGTTTCCCCAGGAGGGGGGGGGGGGGGGGTAAACACACCCGCTACAGGGGGAGGGGAGGGGAGAGGAGAGGGGGAAGAGAGAGAGAGAGAGATGGATAAAGGATGGATTCATCACCAGTGCTGAAACACATCACAAGATCCATGGTGCATCTCTGAAAATAGCAGATCTACATGCTCACAACGCCGTTGTGAGCATGTAGACTGCTATTTTCATAATTTCTGCCTCTAAAATTTGACAATATGGCCAATGTTTAATTATTTTATTCTACAGGTATTAGAAGGGTCTTAAAAGTCTTTAAATTGTCACTTTAGAAATGTGGAGATGTATGTTGCGGTTTGTTTACTGTTGAGTGAGAAAACCCCAGATGATTACATCTGGGGACCCCCCAATATAATTTGGGGACCCCCCTGGGGGTTCCAACCCACAGGTTGAGAACGACTGTATTATTGCATGAATAGTTATTCTCTCACTCTCTCTCACACACACACACACACACACGCACGCACACACACACACACACACACGCACACGTACACACAGGCAGCCACACACACACACACACACACACACACACACACACACACACACACTAAGTTTAGGACAGCATCGAAAATAGCCGACAAATCGCAGATCTATGAGCTTGTAGATTTGCACCAAGACAATGGTCCTCACGTTGTCTATTTCTCAAATCCTGCTATACATGTCGGTACATTTGGTTCTCACAAGAATAGTAAATAATGCATGTACGATTGTACTCGCACGCACGCACGCACACACACACACGCACACCCAACAGAGTACTCAGATTAAACAAACATGGACACACTTCATCAACCCAGTTTAAACACACACCAGGAGCACATCTCATTAACATGCCATTATCCGGGTTAATTAACCAGGTTAATAGGAAGCACCTTTGGACTCTCAATGGAAAGGCACGTTCAACAGGCAAACATGCATCTGCAGATGCTCTTTAGTCATCCCTGTATAGACATGAAACCTTTGAAATACCAGAAGACTGACGCCGATACCTTTGAAATACCAGTTCAAAAGCCACATGCACATCTGTCAGTGGTCTGGTGTACTGTAGAAGTGCTCTGTTACAAGTAAAACTCCTCCTCTTAAAAATCATATAAAGTACAAATATAGGCTATTGGTATGAATGTACCTGCAGTTCAAAACACATTCATATTATTGGATTATAATTGTTTCCGCCAGGCCAAAGGCATGCATGCCCAAGACTATGTTTTGCACCCTGTGCATCCATCCGTCCGTGTGTCTGTCCATCTGTTCATTGCGAGCAGCTAATCTCCGGCATTGTTGGCCCGCTCACAGCGAAACTGCGCGCGCACACACACACACACACACACACACACACACACACACACACACACACACACACACACACACACACACACACACACACACACACACACACTCCCTGGATGCCAGAGCAGAACCTCTGCCTCAAAGTTTCTAGATCAGCCTGTTATAGCACCACCAGAGGGACGATTCTTTGATATACGTCCTACAGATGTTGTCCAAACATCACATAAATCAGTACACAGTACATGTATGTATGGACATAAAGGGGACAAAGATGGACAGATACAGAGATCTCCATATACTGTACTAGATCTCCATATACTGTATGGGCATATCAGCATGCCCATAAATGGGCATATATTGATTACAACAGGGATCTGCATATATGGGCATAAAAGGAACAAGGACTGACAGATACAGAGATTTCCATATGGGTGTCCTAAACTCTCGTAATATAAATTTGCATATAGTAGGCCTATATAACTGGTAATTCAAGGTGTCAAATAATCAGGGTTGACTGGTATCAATGGGCTAGTGGAGCTTAGCCCTCTTCATCTTATGGAATTTAGATGAGAAATTATTATTAAAATGTTTTAGAAGAGATTATTTTATATGCAGGTGGAACCTAAAGCAGAAACAGCATCAAATGGTCACGAGAAAAACTCAAAATATGTCAAAATGGGCTGATTTCTTAAAGCCTAAATCAGATTCCATTGGCTTTCATTGAATTGAGAGATTGACAGCTGCCATGTCAAGCCTCCTTGATTTACACCCCATTTTGGTAATATTTCTCAGCCCTCGGAAAAAGAGGTTGCTGGCTTTTGACCAACTACAATTATTTGAAATTAAAAAATCACACCCGTGTGAACTGAGCGGTGGTTCCCCCCCCCCCCCCCCTTCCCCCCTGTGTGTGTGTGTGTGTGTGTGTGTGTGTGTGTGTGTGTGTGCGCGCGTGCGTGTGTGTGTGTGTGTGTGTGTGTGTGTGCCTGGTCTGGCCTGGCCTGAACAACAGCGCCCCTCCCTTAACATGTGTGGTCAGAAAAGGTTACTGCAGGCTACAGACAGACAGACACGCAGACAGACAGACAGACAGACAGACCCACACACACGGCCACGTATAGGAGCGTTGTGACCACCGCTCAAAAATAAAAAAGTATAGTATTTGCTTTTGAGATGTAGTGCAGTATTAGTATAAATTGTCAAAAAGTAAAGCTAATTTACTGTACCTCAAAGTTGTACTGAACAGTAAGTACTTGAGTAAATGTACTTGGTTACTTTCCACCACTGCCACATCACCTTGTTCTCTGATTGAGGTTGGTACTTTAGTGGGTAAGAGTTAAAGATAAGGGTCCCTTTGGTTACCAACTCTCCACCATTTAGCTGGGGGCCACCCGGAAGGACCACCGGTGGTTCCCGGACCACTGGTTGAGAACCACTGCTTTAGTGTGTGAGCTGTTTCTTTCCTGTTAGACCCCACCAAGATGCCATAACCGGAAATGTGCATTGTTTATCCGTGTGCCCCAGTTTGGCTTGTGTGTAATGGGTGCGTGGGCATCAGGGGCGTCACACCAAATTCTGGGCCCTGGGTACAAGGATTCACTGCGGGCCCCCCATGAATGTTAACTATTTAAAAATAGCAGATATACAAGCTCAGGTGCCGCGCTGTGAGCTTGTATATCTGCTATTTTTGAAAAATCGTGAAAATCTGTGCAAGAAACCTATGTTTCCATGTCAGTGGTGCTCGAACATTTTCACGTGAAGGACCCCCAAGATGATATGTATTTGGCCACGGACCCCCATCTCAAAATATTTAGTTCCAAGGACCCCCCAGAAGCAAAATTTGAGTTACAAATGTTCGCTTAAAAAATACACATGTTTCATAGATTTTCACACATTTTCATGACTTTTCAAAAATAGCAGATCTACAAGCTCGCAGCGCGGCACTCGGTGCCGCGCTGTGAGCTTGTATATCTGCTATTTTTCAATAGCTAAAGTTACTAGGGCCCCTCCACCTTGGGCCCTAGTAACTCAGTCCCACTCCCCCCCCCCCCCCCCTTGTGACGCCGCTGGTGGGCATGATGCTCTCTCTGTGCACGTGCGTGCGTGCGTAGTGGATGTGTCGTGACGCTGGTGAGTCATACGCTGCCGGGAAGCGTGCATGTGTCTGTACCATCTGGCATCTGAATTATTAAAGGTGTAAAATCTGCAGTTTGAAGATTTTAGACACGGTCCGGCTCTTAACTACACTTTACCCCCCCTCCCACCCCCACCCCCCCATCATCAGGAAACAAGGACAGTTCTTACCGGAAGACCTCTGTTGGCTGACCTAGAAATACCACACATACCAAGATATATGCTGTAGTGTAGTGTAGTGTAGTGTAGTGCAGTGGTTCTCAAACATTTTCATGTCAGGGACTCCCAAATTGGTAGTTATTTGGCTGCCGAAACCTATTTGAAAAGATTGTGTGCCAGGGACCCCCAAGATTCGGGTAAAAAATAAATACATCTAAAATCTAAAAAGCATATCTACACGGAAGTGAGCTTGCAGATCTGCTATTTTTGAATGGCCGAATAAGAAATAGGGTTAAACCGGTTAAACTGATTTGATTTCGATGCTATAATAACTCATTTTGCTGAAGGACCCCCTCTCGCCGCTTCAAGGACCCCTGGTGGGCTCCCGGTTCCCACTTTGAGAACCACTGCTGTAGTGTGCCTGCGTGCGTAGTATGTGCGTACGCTTATCACCATTGGGAATGTATGCTGTTCAGTACAGCGCTAACTAGCCTACAGGAATACTATAGTGTAGCACAGCTTCACTGCACCATGTCTAAAGAGATTCACACGGCAATGCCACGTCACCGCTATCAGAAAGAAGCACCCTGCTGCGTGACCCACTTACTGTACTCGCGTACTGCTTCACTGCCGTATATACTGTACTGTACGTATATCGTTGCTGTTGGGCATAAACCTCTTATCTCCATATTCTAACGTTTTGTGCATCAAAAGCAGCAGATCCACAGGCTCCAAAATGTGGCGCTTCGTGGCGCTTGGGCTTGTCAATTTGCTACTTTTGCTATTTTTGACCTTGAATCCTGAAAAGTAACTGTTTTGGATATATGAGGTTTCCACCCGACAGAGGCGATATACAGTGACCTAGAAACATGCATATGCCTCAACTATTCCCGCATCTGATTCAACTAAGATATTGCTCTCAGCTAGTGCGCACATTGGCCTACATGTGACCCGAACGTACACGCACAGGGTTGTGGTAAATGTATAAAATGTGCGTCAACCATTTATTGGCGTCATGACAGGGAAGCATGTTATGTGGTGGAGCAGCAGCAACAGACCTAAAGTAACGTCGTTCATGTGTCATAGCAGCACAAATCATATGCAGTGAGGATTCATTGTGAGGAAATATTAAACCTGTGGTTGTCAAAGTGAGGTCCAGGGTTCCAAATGGACCCTTACAGGCCTTTTACTCTGAGAATGTACAAATGGAACCAACATTTGGTTTGCAGTAGATTAGAGATTATCATGATTGATTATGTGTCACGTTATAGAGCAGATAATGTATTCATTGATTATATTAATATCTAGGTCTTTATGATGATACTAATACTTGATAGTTAGGAGTCGAGAAGTCTTCAGTAGGCCTCAGTAACTATTGTTTTGGTAAAGCCTATCTTGTTATGGTACAGCTCGTTCCAGAAGCCACACAGTATAACTTTAGTGTCTGACGATTCTTCTTGGCAGAACTACTTCCCTGCCCAGAGTACTTCTGTCCATGATATCATGTTTACATAAACTTGACCACACCACCACCTAATATAAGTCTCCTCATTTTCTCATGATTATTGATTGATCTGAATTCCACCACAGGTTCCATTTATATACTCTCACAGTTACCGGATCTTTGAAATAAAAAAAAACATTTGACATCTGTCAGTCATTGTTGACAGACAAAATGATACCAAAACATTAGTCATATAATACAGTACATCAGTTCACTTTATATTTGTGCTAATGGTCACATCATGTCACTTCTTTCAGCAGCTCAAGGATGCAGTGAGGACTGCCGCAGGGTGCCGCCCCCCAAACCCAAGAGGAACCCCAACACTCAGCTCAGTGTCTCCTTCGACGAGTCCTACATCAAGAGCCACGGGTGCTCCTCCAAACCCCTGCACCATGTCACCTCTCCCTGCGAACGCTACGTATCGCAGAGCGACGAGAGCCCCACGGACGACTGCGAGGACGAGCCCGTTTACATCGAGATGGGCGGCATCGACGTGGGCGGCCGGGAGCTTTCCAGGAGCGAGGATGAGGAGCCGGGGGAGTCGGTGTACGAGGAGATGAAGTACCCCATGCTGGACGACATGGAGTATCGGAGCGACCCCGTGGGCTGTCGCTCGGCGTGCCCCACCCCGGCGCCCTACGACCCCGAGCCTCTCAGTCGCTGTTCCACCCCACGTAACATTCCCCTCTGTGACATTCCCGCGCCATTCCCCAACCTGCTCACCCACAGGCCACCGCTCCTGGTGTTCCCCCCGGCTCCGGCTCAGTGCTCGCCCAACTCGGACGAGTCTCCTCTCACTCCTCTGGACGTCACCCATGTCAAGCTGCCCGTGCTGGAGAACGAGTCCTACAGCAAGTCCCCAACCTCCTCCGCCGAGCCGCCATCCTCCGCCCGCCTCCGCAGGGAGCTCACCGCCACGCCGACCCTCACTGTGTCCGGACGCTCCTCTGCACCTCCTCTGCCCTGCACCCTCTACAAATCATCTTCCTCCTCATCCTCCTATCAGCGCAGCCACTCTGCGTGCCCGTCCCCAGTCAGCATGGGCCGCTGCCTGACGCCGCTTAGTCTCATGCGGACGCCCCCCTTCGACGCTCCCATGCCATTCCCCGGGGGTCTGCCACGGAGCGCATCGGCCACCCCTCACGGGAAAGGCTCGCCGCCACAAGACGGCGTGGGGCGGCTCCACGGTTCCATGCAGAACGTGTCAACGGGACGGTCACGGACACCTACCAGTCCTCTGGATGAGCTGACCAACCTGTTCACTGCAGGAAGGAACATGATGAAGAAGAACACCAGCGGCAGGAAGTCCAAGGAACCCGGAGAGAGTGAGTGAACCCTCAGTCATTATTACTAGGTTACTTTCCTATAACATGATGAACGTTTAGCAGTTGTACATAGTCAGGCTAAACTGCTTAAAGTTGAAGTAGATGAATTTTCTTAAAGCCTATATACTTCATTGACCGTACTTCATTGACAGTACTTGGCACCCTCCTTTCCCCCCCTATACACATTCTCATTGCAAATAGCTGAATTACAACTTGACGCATTGCAGCGCATTGTGAGCTTGCACATATGCTACTTTTTGCCAGCTGTTTGCCTATTATTATGACATGCCCAGAATATAGGGATGCTAGGGTTCATATTGGTTAAACACTGCATCTTTATCCATATACCGCAGAGAGTAAGAAAGTAGTCAGAGTGGCTTTAAAGTTTAAACAGAGTATTCAGTGGCCTTCAGTGATAATTTAATTCAGCCTGTTATCAGCAGGGGAAACAAGTTAACCCATTTACTGTAGACCTGAGGCCCATTCTAAAAACGCTGTATAAAGTTTTCTGAAAAACTTCACATTTGTATAAAAAAAAGTATGTTGCTATATTATTGTCTCTGTCGGTTGGAAACTGTTACTTTTCAGGATTCAAATTCAAAAACATCAAAAATAGCAGATCTACAAGCTCAAAACGTGTCGCTTTGTGCCGCATTTCGAACCTTGCAGATCTGCTATTTTTGATACATTTGTGTGTTGCTGTAGTATGATCAAGTACAGCAGGGCATGAATTTACAAAAAAAAAAACACAAAAAGTTAAAATAGCGAGATAAGAGGTTTCTTCCCAACAGCATTGATATACTGTATATTGCAACAGTTTGATCTAGGCCTAGCCACGCCTACACTGGTCAGATCATAATATGAATTAATCTGAAGGATTAGGAGCTAAAGCATTAGGCCACCAGACAGCATTACTTTTAAATATGTAAACATCATGTTTAAACACCTCTCCACAAAACACTTTTTTTTTTTTTTTTACAAATTCAAAGATGTAACCTGCACACAACCCTGAATAACTTAAAAAAAAAAAGTTGCCTTAATATTTAGAAAACCATATTTTTTTCTTTCCCCCACTGTGATACAGGGGAGCCTGGTACAACCATCAGTCATGAATTAATGCTTCCATTCTTATGCATAATGCAACATTATTTTCCTTCCGAAGGAAAAAGCTCTGGTGAGGCGATGTATTTTGAAAGTTTAATGCCCCAATGTAAAGGAATAAAAGATGAACCCCTGCTTGCATTCATGCCAGATCACCTATTAGAGTTATTTTTTCTTTTTAAACCAGTGGTGGACGAAGTACTTACATATTTTACTTATGTATAAGTAGCAAGACACAATGTAGAAACACTCTTAGTTACTAAGTTAAAGTCCTGTATTTAACATTTTTAGTTTGAGTAAATCAAATTTGAGTAAAGATATTGGCATCAAAATATCTATGAAAACAGGGCATACGTACTAGTTTGTGAGGATAAGGAGGAACTAAGTGTGTTATTGGACTTACAGTAGCACCGAAGTAATTTATGCATCCTTTCAGAATTTATAATTCCCATAGACTTGTATACTACTACTGCGTCAAACAAGAACTGTTCCAAAAATAAAAAAAATATCCTGACTCATAAGGATATGAAGCATCAACTGGCGGCAAGAAAACTGTTACTGCAGCCGAATTATTTATATTCTCACCAGAAATAAACTGCCTGACAATATTGCCGGGACAACCACAGTACCACAATTCTTATAGCCTGGGATCAGTAGCATTTTCGTGTTTCTGATCCGATCAGGAGAGGAAATAACCTACGTCAGGGCTCCCCAATTAGTTTTCCCCAAGGGCCGAATTATGTCTAGGGTACCAAGCCGAGGGCCACAACATTGCAGGGGGCGACGGTGGTGTTCCCACTACTCCAGCGACAGTTTTCGTCGTTGTCAGGTGAAAATCTTGAATGTCCAAAACCGTTCGTTTTGAATTTATCATATTAAAAATGTTTTAAACTAGTGAAAACAGTCGATCTACAAGCACACAACGTCTCGCACCGCGAGGCGTTGTGTGCTTGTAAATCTGCTGTTTTCACTACTTTTGTGCAACGGACTTGTATGATTTGCGAAAGAACGTACACATTTTGAGATACTAGATTTCCACCCGACAACGACGATATACTAGTGTTGTTGCTGCTCTTATACCACCATTATTACTGGGGTTGGTGGGGGCCAGACAGTAGCCCCCCACGGGCCGCAAATGGCCCGCGGGCCGCCTATTGGGGAACCCTGACCTACGTCATGTTGTAGTCATCAGACGGACTACACTTTGGCCGGAACTACTAAACCGGAACCAGTTTTAACCCAAAATAATTCCCTGGACTCAAGGGCCTAATTTTAGGTCCTACCCAATAAACTCCTTGATGCTGCGTAGTTTTGCTTATTTTGAAAAAGTTTGTTTGGTATTATCCATCTTTTAGTCCAACTCGTAGCGACTGGCAAGACTACACTTCTCTAGCATTTAAATAGGGATTGGGGAAACAAACAGGGGGGACCAAAACAAAGCGACAAAACAAATACTAGGCTTTCCTCCAAGGTGGAAAGTCTGGTGATGCGAGTTATACAACTCTTATGAGATGATTTTCAGATGACCCAATGTTATTCTCCATAGAGAAATTACTTCCACGACCCAGGGGTGAACGAGTGACGTCAGGAGACTTGGGTACTCTATAGTAAATGATAAGGGAAGATAAATGATCCAAGCGTACAATCATCCATCCTTACTCAACTCTCTTGGTAATGGAGCAACAGAGCCCGGGGGAGGAATCCCTCCTGTCTCTTATTAGCAGATTCCCTCCTCACAGGGTGATGCAGCCAATCACAGCTCAGGGCTCCAAGGAGGGGACGATCCAAAGAGTCAAAAGTAACTCACAACTCTATTCCTGCTCAGAGCTTTTCTGTTGCTCCTTTCTGTCCAAGCAACAAGACCACCAATCCACCATGGTAACACATGCTATAATGCATCCCATGCATATAATGTGTTATAAACATACTTACAGTATAATACATTATAATCTGCTTATAAGTACTGTATAATTATAGTTATAAGCTCCCATAAATACTCATGGGGGGAAAGGAGAATGTGAGCAGATGAGAACAAAAACATAGCAAAATCCTCAAGAGTGCATTTAACTCTGGGAATGCATCCATTTGGGTCCATTTGGTTGAATTTTGTGCACTCTCGGAGTTACAATGGTTAAATACACACTATTTTTTTCTCCTCCTTATTTTTACTGTGTACAGTATTACTGCTTACACTAACACTATACTCTTGGTTATTAATGCTGAAATTCCAAACTTTTATGTTCTACCTGGGATGGGATCCTCACACCGGTTTCCCATGTTAGCTCCACAATTTCTACTGCTGAGCTACTGTAGTACAGTAAGCACGTTTGGGCAAGGGATGTATCGCACTTTTGAGCATTATGCAATACCTCTGTCAACCAGTCCAGTAGTGGTCCTACCAGACCACAGGCTGTACATTTCTCAATAGAAGAAGAGCAGGGAGACCACCTACAACAATCACCCATATATATATATATATATATATATATATATATATATGTGGTGGTTGCATCCACCACACGTGTGTTAGTTACTATAGTGGAATGCAGCTTTAAAGGAGTAGTTCACCCCCCAAAATGTCTATTGATTAGTCACGCCATGGAGAGTAGAGTTCAATAATATTTTTAGTTTTTTGTCGCATTCCTAAGACAAAAATGTGATAACAATAAGTTTACCCCCATTCGTTCCGGATGGGGACCCGTTTCGAAACAGCACTTTGTCTCCTTGCCCCATATGGCCCGTATAGACAATGTGCACTCACTCATGTTTTCTTAGTATTGACAGAGGGATTTGTTTTCCATTGTAAAGGAACACCTGTGTACAGGCTCCACGTGGGGCTCAGAGAATGACAGCTTGCCTGGGCTGTGCTCTCTGATTGGCTGTATGCAGCCGTACAGATTCTTACACATTCCACACGCAGTGGTGGAAAAAGTACTCAAATGTTGTACTTAAGTAAAAGTATCAATGCTGCAATGTAGAAGTGCACACTGTTACAAGTAAGTCTGGAATTCAAAATTGACTTTACTAAAATACAAAAATATTAGTATCAAGATGTACTCAAAGTACTCATTATATAGATAGAAGGTCCAATTCCAAAAAATTGTTAAATCCTTAAAATGTATATATATATATATATACATATATATATATATATATATATATATATATATATATATATATATATATATATATATATATATATATATATATAAAATCGTTAGAAAATAGCACATCTACAAGCTCACAATGCATTGCATGGCGACACATTGTGAGCTTGTAGATCGACTATTTTCAAATGGATGAAATTTAAATAGGGCTCAAGTGGGTTATAATCACAATCACAATAACTCAAGTTTTCAAATAACTGTAGTGGAGTAAAAGTAATATTTTCCTCTGAGATGTAGTGGAGTAGAATTAAAGGTACTGAAAATTGGAAACACTCAAGTAAAGTAAAAATACCTCAAAATTGTACTTGAGTACTGTAGGCTACAGTACTTATGTACTTAGTTACTTTACACCACAGATTCGTACACATTCGACATGTACACATTTACACTACCATCCTCATATAGCCTATGCTAAATAGAGGTTAATGGTGTTTTCCCCTTTTACTGAAACGATGGAGGCAGAATCAGCTATAGCATGACCCACTTACCCATTGGTTAATCACTACTCTCTCTCTCTCTCTCCCCCCCCCCCCCCTCCCCTGTAAAAATGAATCAAATGGGTCTATTTCTACAGTCAGGGTTAAATGAACACTGAGGATTTTACTGTGCACTCACACTCAAGTGGCATGTGTGACACACACACACACACACACACACACACACACACACACACACACACACACACACACACACACACACACACACAGGCATGTCAAGGGACCTCTGTAAATGGTACACGGCAGGCCATGTACGGGTCAGGCATTAAAATCGATCGTGCACATTAATTTGTTATTGGTGCACAACATAATCTATATCTGTATTGGACCTTGAACGAATGTCATAGAAGATGAGATGCTCTCTGCTTTTGGCTTCATGTTGATGAAATCTCCAGGAACAGGTTCTGTGAGCTTGTAGATTTTCACTGTGCGACACCATCACAATGGACTGCATTACTTATTCTGAGACAATAGGAGAGAAAATGAAACACAAACAGCTATGACAGTGATATTATTTTCCAAACCACTGTCATGCTGATTACCATGCTTCATGGTACAACAAGAATAGACTTTAAGTGCCATGGGTTACAGTGAAATGTGCAATCATAGGAGCATTTTTCACAAGACAATATAAAAGTGAAAACCAATCAGAGGCAAGCCTGTCATTTGAGTTATCTCCCAAGTCATCAACAATTTTTAACACAACATCTGTAATGCCCACCAATTCAGGCAGAATACTAGACTCTCCCAATGGTGAATGGTACCCTCTATCTACCAGAGTTGGTAGTGTGTGACACCCAGTGGTTATTTGTTGGTAATACACTCAAAGCTGCAGAACTGCACTGTAGTACTGCTCATCATTAGTTTAATTTGTACAAATAATATCTAATTAAAAACGTATCGTTTACCTTTGGTGATATCTTTCATACGGCACAACATTATTAATGTGCCCTTTAGCTAATTAAGAATATAATTGCATATAATGTGTTGACATCATCTGTTCTTTTGTCCTGTCCTTCCAGCCGAATCCAAGAGCAAGTCCCACGGCGAGTCCAAGCGCGAGGGCAAGGAACGCCACAGCCACAGCAAGGAGTCAAAGCACGAGTCCAAGGAACGCCACAGCAAGGAGTCAAAGCGAGAGTCCAAGGAACGCCACAGCAAAGAGTCTTCCCACCGGCGGGAGGGAAAAGAGCGCAGCAGCAGTAGCGTAGAGCCCCTGCCGCACAGGCGCAACAGCAAAGACAAAGACCGCGGCTGCAGCAGCGTAGAACCACTTCCGGTTCGCAGGGACAGCAGGGACCGCGGCTGCAGCAGCGTGGAGCCCATCCTGGTGAGACGCGACTCTAAAGACAGAGGCTGCAGCTCCGTGGAACCCATCCCTCTGATGAGGAGAGACTCCAAGGAGAGAGGGGGCAGCAACGGGGACCTGATGCCTCGGAGGGACAGCAAGGACAGGAGCGGTGGACACGGAATGGAGTCTTTGGCGAGACAGGACAGCAAAGACAGAGAGAGGCTAGATCTACCCCCCGAGCTCTTACCGAGACAAGACAGCAAGGAGAGGATGAGGAACGGACTGGACTGCAGACACGAGAGCAGAGAGAGACTGCTGCCGGATCCACCCCCTGATCTCTTACCCAGACAGGACAGCAAAGAGCGCAGCAGGAACGGCGCAGACTCCAAACACGAAAGCAGAGCGCCTCCGGAGCTCCTGCCCCGACAGGACAGCAAAGAGAGAGCTAGGGGCGGAGCGGAGCACAGGCACAATGGTAAAGAGCACCCACCCGAACTGCTGCCCCGACAGGACAGCAAAGAGAGAGTCCGGAATGGCATGGAGCACAGGCATGATGGTAGAATAGACCAGCCACCTGAGATCCTTCCCCGGCAGGACAGCTCCAGAAGTGGCCTGGAGTGCCGGAGGAACAGCAAGGATCGATACGAGGGCAGAGATCGGGGCTGTTACAATGGAGCAGACCCCCCTCCGCCTCCCCTGCCCAGACAGGATAGTAAGGACCTGACTAGAACAGGCCTGGAAGTCAGACGGGACAGCAAGGACAGGAGTCTGAACGGCTCGGAGCAGCACCGTTATGACGCGAAGGACGCCAAGAGCCCCAATGGCTCTCTGGAGTACAGGCACAATGCAAAGGACAGAGGTTACAGTTCGACGGAGGCCACACCCAGGCGAGATAACCGGGACAGAGCAAACTACAGCGTGGACCAATCAAAAGCACAGGAGAGGAACGGAGGAAGCACATCGGGACAGCAGTCGTCCACGGCCACACCTACTCGCCATGGGAGACCTGCCGGCAGCCCACCCATGGCGCTGGGATCAGGAAATGGTATGGAATTAAAACATAACTGCACAAATATAAACACTTAGTTCAAATGCAAGATGTTTATACATTATCTATTATATTATTGCCATTTATTGAAGTCTAATGTGTGACTTTGTTGTATTTCTCTGAAGAACTGAAACATGCATCCAAGTATGGACGTTCGCCTTCCACACCTGCCACTCCCTCTCCAATGGGGACGCCACAAAGGAAGGCAGCAGAAGCACATCAGAGTCAGGTAGGCAGATCTCCATCGGTCACTGATGAATTATTAATAATTCATTTGTGGCTCTCTAATCACTAATCTTAGGCATTTAATAAACATTATTTGACACTTAACCACTTAAACCTTCTAGACTTAGTAAAGTGGACCTGAGTTGGCTATGTATTTAAAGAGCTTTTTCCCCTTTAAACCATATCTCTTGTTGTTGAGCTTGTAGATTACAAGCTCAACACGCTATGCGTTTTGCGGGCAAAGTGGTTAATTCTCTCCCCGTCTTCTACATCAGATGCCCCAGATGCCATGGATGTGTGGAGACAACACCATGCTGGAGCAGATCGAGAGGAAGCGCACCCTCTGCAAGGAGATTCGCTCCAGGCAACATCCGCACCTGCAGAGGTCTCTGGAGAGACCCCCCGCTGAGAGGAACCAGGAGCGAAGTCAGTGCAAGCAGGAGACTGGTGCGCCCATTCACCCGGGATGGGGGAAGAGCAACGGGTCCAAAAAGATCCGTCCACCACCTTACCCCACACAGACCACTGTGTTCTGGGACACAGCCATCTGAGAGGAGCGACACTTACATCACCCCCTGCCTCACCCCACCCCCCCCTCTCCTGTAGGCTGTGCTGATGGATCCCCGTGCACAGGGCAGCCAACAGGACTCGCTGATGTCAAAAGGACAATGGTGGTTACGTAGCAATATTTCTGCTTGTTCAGGTTGTCATGTTTTTCTTATCATCACCGGTGATATTTGATATTTTTCTATTTCCTGTGATTGGATCCTTGTAATATACTTACTTAGTAATGATCAATAGATATTTTCTAAATCAAATGGGGATTAAAAAGCAGTTAAAATGATGTATAGTTGATGTAGATGCAATCCAATGTTTGTTTTCTTTTTGTTATTTTTTGTTTTGGTAATTTACATTTGAAAGCATAATCTATCAATACTTGTACTGTAGTAGCATAATGTTCTTATGCGTAACTCAATGATTTTCTTTTGTGCAGAAAAGCATCAAAATGAATGGACTCGATTCTGACTGTCAACATAATATACTCTATATTGTCACTGTTGTATTGTAAATTGGGGAGTTGAGTCAACGTATTTTAGATTTCCAAGGACCTTCCGTGGGTGCTCTGGTGTGTTCTAGAATGTACTGTACAACAGGTGATCCTAGAACAGATGCAGAAACTTTGTACGCTTCAGTTTGTATGTCACAATAACAAGCTGGGTAGTCACTATGTCGAAGCCTTTTGAACAGGTTGACTCTTTTTCTATGGAAACATGTTGGCTGGCATATTGTAGAGGAGTGAAATGTTTTTACTGTATTCTAAGATAGAATATGAGGGTGGGTTATGGAGGTAGTAAATTAGGACAAACATTATAAGCAGATTAATTCCCCAAACCAGCCAAAGCCTATTAAAGTGAGATATGGGTGTGGTTGCACTTTGGAAGGTTGTTTATCTGAAATGATGGTTGGTGGCAATAGCTGGCAAATACCAGCATCCTTACTTTGCCATGCACATTGAGAGCACCCAGGCACCCTGGCACAGGACACAAACGGTGCGATACTTGATTGATGCCAACAACCAGCCAGTACAATCAACACCTGAGCTTTTTAGAATATTTCTTAATTTTACTGCAGACTATAGTAGCCATATGCACTTGCTTGAGAAATAACTGTCAAGATTATGCTTATATATATTTTTTAAAATGTTAAAAGAGTAGCGGAGCTGTGCCATGTATACGTTTTGAGTTTTAATTTATTTGCTGGGAGGTAAGGCCTCAGGTGATTGGTCATTATGTGACAAGCAGTCATCTATGATTGGCTGTCTGTGACAATGTTTTCCCCCCAACCCGATTGGCTGCTTAATGGCAACCATATGTTAGAGATCAAATGATATAAGGACCTATGGCATGGCCACAGCTCTACCCAGTCAAGAGGACAGGGGTTGCACAAAGGCCTAAACATCACTGAGGCTTTGGAAAAAGGAAACTAAAAAAGAAAAAAAGAAAAAGAAAAAATCACTACACACTACACTAGGGCTGTCACGATTATGACATTTTACATGACAATTCATTTTCTCAAATAATTGCGATTAACGATTTAATTGTGTTTTTGTCGTTGACAATTACATTTCTGTTTGGCTTTTAGGCTTTGAAGTTACACATGGTAGATATGACACATAAGCTAAATATACAAAGAAATTACTTGACATATTTGACAACTTTATACTTAAAAAAGAACATTGATAGTGGAAATAGACGATCTACAAGCTACAAGCTTGTAGATCTGCTATTTCCACTATTTTTGACATGGAAACGATTATGAAAAATAATCACGATTATGTTAAATAATCACGATTAGACGATTATGTAATAATTGTGACAGCCCTACTACCCACCATCCTCCAGGCTGGTTACATACAGTACATGTCTCTCTCTCCCCACCCCCTCTCCCTCTACCTCAACCTCCAACTCACATAATCCATATTGGTTCTCTTTTGCACGCAAAATGCAATGTCTGCATTGCCAAAATAGTATGGAATTGACACGTGGGCTCTGTAGCCTTATTTTATACTCCGTAGTACGAAGGCGCCGCTTGCCAAAAAATAACTGAGCTAACTGAAGATCAACTCTTGTTGGCAATGGACAGGTCATGCCATGGCATACAGTATAAATTAAGCGTGAGTGCAGTAATCCCTTCCTAGTGAGAATCCAGTACCGCGGAGGTTCCTCTGTTTTTACCTGTGTTTGTACTGTACGTGTGCGAGGAGAGAGTGAGTGTGTGTGTGTGTGTGTGTGTGTGTGTGTGCGCGTGTGCGTGTGTGTGTGTGTGTGTGTGTGTGCCAAGCTACACTGTATGCAGGTCGGTTATACAAAAAAATAAAAGATTGTTTTAAGACATTCACTTTGTCTGTCCCATCCATGTTGTTGGTGGGAGCAGGTTGGAAATGTAATGATGATGATGATGATGATGATGTACAATCTTTGTGTGTAATAATGTGCACTGTGAAAAGGTAGAGAGCACCGCACTGTCAGTCCTCTGTCTTTATTGCACTGAGTGTCCTCTTTTTTTTTTCTTTTTGCGTAAATAATAAAACAATGAAAAAGAAAAAAAAACATGTTTGAGGGAGAAAATAAATAAATAAAAGAAGTACTGTATGCTGATTGTCACTTGGGTTCTGTTGAGAGAAATAAATAAATATGAACTTGAAATCTGTTATGGAATACATGGTGTCATTTTCAGATGATTTAACTGTAATTAAATACAGTGTGCTTTAAAGTTTTGAATGCATACAAAAAATACACTTCAGAATTTTTCAAGGGCCTCCCCGCAATGGTGAGTTGCCTCTGCTGCAGACAGTTTGCAGGTTCAAGCCCCACCCCATCAAGGTACTGGAGGACCATCATGTCCTGAGAGGTAAAGGTGGGGGGTTATGCATGCAATTTGCAGAAATTTTACAGGCTCAAAATAACCTAGTCTGATCGTTGGGTATGAGCTGCTGTTGCATACCAACAAAAACAGTTAATAGCAATGGTCATTAGATGTAGTTATTTTTGTACATTTTCAGCTGTGGAAGCACCATAATAGATGACGGGGAAGCACCTATATCCATCCCATATAAATATTTATCGTATAGTCATCCCATAGTCATACAGTGCTTATTATGGATGACTATGGTACTTACTATGGATGCCTATCTATGGTACATACTATAGCCTCGCGTAGCCAGGCTTACTCATCTGCTAAGAGAAAAGCCTGGTTACAATATGAGGCTGAGACGGTATAGAACAGTGCGACTTCCACCGCCATGAGAATTTTCCTGGATGTTGTTTTTTTTTTGTGTGGTGTTCCCCCCCCCATATCCAGGTCCCTTGGGGGGTATTGGCACAGAAAAGGATGTGAAAAAGAAAACTAGATTTCAAAAGTTTCTTAGATGAATATATCAAGTCTTATCTGAAAGTACATACTGTAAGTAAGCAACATGAATGTATGGACTGGATTAAATGAGGATTTATTTAAAAACATATTTTTTAAATATACTTCTTTCAGGTTCCTGAGTAGTCACATGGGTTGTGAAAGAAATAGCACACAAAACTAAAAAAGCTCATAAAACCAACTATTCCAACTATCCAACTATTTGATGGCTTATTACAGTTTTTTCTTCAATACTATAACAGAACACTAACAAATTAAAGGGTACGTTTTAACAAGTGTTGATGCCTAAATTGTCCTCCCATAATGTGCTTATCTCTTATGTACAAATACACTCTTCTTTGTTGTCGTTATGGGGTTCAATTTAACCATTTAGGACTGAGGCCGATTCTAAAAACGCCTTCTGAATCATGATCTACGTTTTCTGAAAAACTTCAAATATTTATTCAAAAATGACAAAAACATTATGCTGCTACTGTAGCATACTGTACATAGCAACAAGAACCCCAAAGGGGATTCCCGTCCTGAAGGGTAAAAACACCAAAAGGGGTTCCTCCCCAAAATGGGGGAGGAAAATGAAATGTAGTTTGTACAGGCCAAGAAGAAACAATTATGTTAATTTCTACCAATAATGAATCAGAGCTTCATTTTATACACGCCTTAAAAGAATACAGTGGTTCAGTGTAAAATCATATTATACAGTGATGGCAGTTTTAGAAGAAAAAAAAAACGTTGTTTGCAACATATCCCAACATACCGTGAATACTGCTGAATAGCAGTATAATAATATAGAAGTTCTCAATGATGGGACATGGTTAAAGAATAACTATGAGAGAGAGAGAGAGAGAGAGAGAGAGAGAGAGAGAGAGCGAGAGAGAGAGGGAGGGAGAATGATGACACAATGGAAAGGTGACATGGTGACCACTATCGGTCTCTGGTACAGACGTGGCACTGACTAGCCTTCTGGCGCTGCTGGTCCGCTGCTTTGATGGTGCCTGGCTCCGGGGCCAGGAACTGATCTGCTGGGCCCACGGTGGTCAACCAGAAGCTGTAGAGGTTGGCAAAGTAGTTACAGGTGCCCCGCGCCCCCTGGCACTCTAGGAAGGGGTGAGTCCGAAAGTCTCTGAGGCAGCTGCCCGAGGAGGTCAGAGACTGGCCCCCGCCCTCGTCGCCCGCACCCGTGTGCTGAGGAGGAGAGAGAAGCAGCACGCTTTCAGGGAAAATGATAAAACGTCAAATTTAAAAATGTTTATGCACTCATCTGCTAACCCATGGGATCTCAAACTTTTCCTATCCAAGATAGCTGCCTGTAGCAGCAAATCCTCATACTATACACACATGCCAAATCATTTTGGGGGTCCTTCACATGAAATGGTTTTAGCACCACTGACATAGAAACCTTAGAAGGATTTGAAATATTCAAAAATAGCAGATCTACAAGCTTGCAGCGCGGCACTCGGTGCAGCGTTGTGAGCTTGTAGATCTGCTATTTTTCCATAGTTAAAGCACAAAATGTGAGTGAATCCAGGGCCCAGAATGTGGTGCGACACCCCTGCACTCACCAGGAGAAAGGAGTAACCGGTCCAGAGGCTCCTCCAGCCGGGCGGACAGGCGGGAGGCACGTGGTCCTGGCTGTGAACCGCCACCGCTGGCGAGGACGTCTCACACACCACACAGCGGCTGATGTGGGAGCTGATCTCCCTGCCGGAGAAGGGCATCATGGGTATGGGCGCGGTGGTGGAGAGCCAGTAGGACTTGTCGTTGCGGCTGGAGTAGTGGCAGGCACCCGTGTTGCAGTAGGAGAAGGGCATGGTGGAGAAGACGGGCAGGCAGGAGCCAGCCTGGCCTGTAGGGAAAGCAGGAGGCGGGAGGGGAAGCAGAGGGGGATGGAGTTGATAAGTTCTAAGTACATTGGGTGTCGTTGTGTGAAATGCGATGCGGCAGAGAAATGCACTTCCACAGATGTCACTGAAATAAGTTTTTGAACTGCGTGTTATAATCGGCCATTGTTTCACACAGACACACAGACACCCACTAGAAATGTTCATATCACAATTATTGTGACAAAATAAATCAAAATTCATTATCCGATCTGATCGTCTATTTTTTGGCAAAGACATTTGATAGAGAGTGAACAAAAGACTGAATCAAGTACGTATATTACAAGTACATTTTACCAAGAGGTTTTATGTGGTACCGGATTTGCAGCTGAGCAAATAAAAGGTGAATTGATCCCAGTGCATGACGGAGGACATAAATTGAATCTCCACGATACGATTATCGTGAGTGTTTTTTATCACAATAAATGATAATATTGCTTATCATCTCATCCCTAACACACACACACACACACAAAACTTTGATGGCTTCATACAGGAACAACCTTACCTAGGTCCTGTGTGTGAGCCTTCTCCTGACCCTCCAGGTACACCAGACTATAGCCAGTCCAGAGCTGAGTGCTGCCCTGAGGGCACAGGGGCACCACGACCGACTGGCTGTGAATGACCAGCAGGAAGCCTGGGCTCACTGGCCCCCTCCGGCCGGGCTCACCTGCCTCTCCTGGAGGTCCTGGTCGACCTGGAGGATGACAAGAGAGCACAGGTGAGGCCAAACAGAGAGGGGGGGTGTAAAGGCAGAGAGAGAGAGCGGGGAGCGGGGTATAGTGGAAAAGAAAGATGATGATGAAAGAGAGAGTAATGACAGGATGTTGAAAATAAAGAAGTATAACAAGAGACAGCTATAATAGGTCCACTCTATGTCCAAATATGGAGACGAGTTAAATCAAAGTACTGATGTCATACTGTATATCATAGATTACTGAGGCTTACTGGGCTAGTTAGGGAAAGTTAGCTGAAACTTTGACCAATCTGGGAACTAAATGCTTACCAATAGCTTTCTTCACAAAATACAGTATACTGTAGATATCTGTATCTGTCAGTCCTTGTCCCTTTTATACCCATTTATGGAGAGTCCCCTTTCATGCCCATATATGGAGATATCTGTATGTCAGTCCTTGTCACTTATATGCCCACGTGGAGTTCCCTGATGATGTCATTGGTATATGACCACATATTGTTTGGTGATGCCATGACGACACATTGCAGCATTCGGAGCTACTTATATGGTTATGGCCTACTCATGGTGACTGACATGAGTGTGATTTCATAGATTACTGACATCATAGACTGGGGTCCTAGAAGTTAACCCTCTAAGTAAGCTATACAGTTCCTTCACGATGGACAAAGTATTCTATGCCGACTCCGGGGCTTCTCAAGAGCGCAAAGTTCACGGAATGTTAAAGCTTTACTACGGAATGAATGAGGGGGGAAAGGCCACGGGTAGACCAGAGATCGATGGGCAGCACTTTGACCCTGAGGATTATTTCAACAAGCTTAGAAGAGAATGTTCACTGGGAGAACTAATGGACCAGGAGAGCTGCTTGGTAAAGCAGATCCGTGCCTTGGAGAGTGACATGCAGTCTCTGGTGTACGAAAACTACAATAAGATCATATCTGCTACAGACATGATAGAAAAGATGAGTAACGACTTCAACAAGATGATGGAAGGTGAAATGGATTGCCTCTCTGCCAACATGGCTGCTATCACAGAGATCAGTGAACGCATCATTGGCACAATTCAAGACCAGCAGCACACAGATAAAACACAACTGACAGGCATTCACACTCATCTTGGGAAGTAGTACCTAGCTGCTTGTGTTCTACCTGGACCAGCCTGACAGACATGAGGGCCTTGCCATGACACGTCTCATGGTGACTGACTGGCGCTTCACTGTTCTATATCCAAATGTCGTTTTCATCCTTAGTTTGGTGATTTGAGTAAAGCACATACATGCACACATTTGAAAGTTCATAAATAAACTAAATGGGGGTTCAGGACAGATGTACACCATAATAGTATCTCTGTCAGGCCTTGTCCTTCTATGCCCATATATGGAGATCTCTGTGTGTGTCAGTCCTTGTCCCTTTATGCCCGTATATGGAGATAGAACAAGGACGCCAGCACTCACTTTAGAAGCCGCAAACAAATGGACGTTTTGGCCCAGCAGGCCTTCCTCAGCGTGTAACTCGTATATGGAGATCCCTGATGTCATCAGTATATGCCCATATATGGAGATCTCTGTATTTGTCAGTCCGTGTCCCTTTTATGCCCATATATGGAGATCCCTGTTCATCAGTATTTACCCATATATAGACATGCGAAATGTCTATATATGGGGATATGCCCATATATAGACATGCTGCTGATATGCCCATATATAGATATCTGTATCTGTCAGTCCATGTCCCATTTATGCCCATAGATGGAGATCTCTGTAGTGTCAGTCCTTGTCCCTTATATGCCCAGTTTACAGTTTAGACATTTAGCAGACCCTCTTAATCCAGGGTGATTTACAATAAATAGCAAGATAATACATCAATACTATATAGTATAGTAATGTAAGGAAAAAACAAAAAACAGAACAAAAAAAGGTAGGTAGACCAAGCACCTATTCGGTAAACACGTTATACAAAAAAAAAAAAAAAAAGATCAGTTGGCGGAGCTTAAGTGCATATGCCAGGAGGCCAGTGAGGAGAGAGTTACAGTACAATAAGGCTCAAGTGTTTAAAACCAAGAAAAGTTATATAATATTGATATATTGCCCATCCATACTGGCAGTCCACAATTAAAGACTGAGGCCTTCCATGTTGAGCAGTGCAATTGAGAGTTCTGTGCTATCCACAGTATGACATACTTGGCAGCCATTGACATTTGTGTATCAAAGTCTCTATACTCCACCATCCAGATAATGATTGGTTTCAGTGACTGTGTAGTCTTTTCAAACTACTAATTAAAAAAGGGACAGCTTTCTAGCATCAATTGCCAAAAAAGAAAAGAAAAAGATCTTGAATATGAAAACAATAAAGAGAGTGAATTAAATAACTGTGGCATAAAAAGGCTAAATGTTTCTTAAAATAAACATATTAATCTCGTCACTCCACATGGGTGATTTAGGTGATCACCAAAAGAAGTCTGGGTTTCCGAGGCTAGGTGATTGGTAATGAAGGTACAGAGGTGGATAAACCTACATGCAAACACAGGCTATGTGCCAAGTTCTGTGTTATGTACCGAATTCAGAGCCAATCCCAATGGTATTTGTATTAAAATTAAAAGTTGTAGTGTGGCTCTGGAATTGCCCACTGGCATGGCCTCTTTAAGGCCATAACATGAAGCTTGTCCTCCAATGAAAAGAGCTGTTCTTGCACAGCTTGTGGATTCAAACTGTGATGAGTTTCTGTTTGGATTGCTTATCTGCGTCCAGCCTGGACAACTTGGTTGTGTCCTGCTTTGGAAGGCCATACAGGTAGATGGACACACACACCAGCGAGGCTCCAGAGGCAAAAGTGACTGTTATCTCTAGGCCAAACAAAAGGACCGAAGCCACGGTTGAGAGAACGATGGCAGCCGCGGCAGAGAAGCCCTTCATGATGTTGTCTGTGTACTTGACAACCACCGACGTATACAGTCCCCCCACACTGGCCAGGACTACTACGAACCACACCCATGGTGTGTAACCAAAGAAGAAGCCTTTCACGAGGACCTTGTCACCCTCTGTCATGTAAACGCCGGCAAGGGTGACCACGATGCCGGACAGGTACATCTGGATGTTCCTCACCCACAGGGACGTATCTGAGCTCTTCAGTACCTTCTCAAAGTACACGCCTGCAAATCCAGAACACAGGACAGCAACAGCGATGGCTACAAACCCAACAAAAGGGTTTTGCTCAACCTCGACCCCAGGGACTTCTGCAGGTTTCCACTGGACAAGGGTCACACCTCCGCAAAGCATGAAGACAGAGAACCACTGCAGTCGGCTGAGTGAGCGGCCCAGCATGAGGAGTGTACACAAGGCTGTGCATGGGATCTTCAACTGGTACGTCACCTGATACACAGCTGCATCTAGGTTGCTCAGGGCCAGAAAGGCCATGTTATTCTGAACTGCATACACAATGGCAGGAACGCT
This sequence comes from Nannobrachium achirus, assembly GCF_963921795.1. NCBI lineage: Eukaryota > Metazoa > Chordata > Actinopteri > Myctophiformes > Myctophidae > Nannobrachium > Nannobrachium achirus. The sequence goes on along the minus strand of NC_137814.1, from coordinate 38,868,074 downwards.
CAGTTTCAGCAGCTCTCTGGGACTTCTGAATACATGCTCCACAAGGGAGTTCTTCAGCCCGCTTGGACTACCTGTTTCCTTTGCCAGCATCCCAAGGCTCAGTATTAACTTAATGACTTCAGTGATGCACACTGCAGTAGTAGAGAAGTACAACTCTGATGATATAGTCCTTGTGTATCGCAGTGCCACTGTGTAGGTTGCTGCCACTACTGTCATTACTGACAAGCAGTATAATTTGAACACAACACTCACAGGTTCGTTAGCCATTGTTGTTTTATTGTTGTTTGTCTGAGTTGCAACATATTCTTGGCACATCCTCATCTGTGCTCTGTGTTCACCCGTGTTGGTCCATGCCCATGTGGAGTTCCCTGATGATGCCATCGGTATATGCCCATATATTGTTTGGTGATGCCATGATGACACATTGAGGTTAGCCAACACACTCCATTTTTGGGGCGTAGCTGCATTCGGAGCTACTTATATGGTTATGGCCTCTCATGGTGACATGAGTGTGATGTCAGAGGTTCATGTGACATGCGTGTCCGTCTGTCCTCCCTTAAGCTAATTTTACTAGGAATTATTGACAGAATATAACTCAGTCAAACCCAGTGCAAGATGTATAATTTAATTCATGGATTCTTTAAACATTTTACTTTATCCTTATATACTGTACTTCAATTAAGGTTTATCTTATGATGTCTCACCCTCAGCACCAATAAATCCACGCGGACCTTCGTTTCCCCTGTCTCCAACAGGACCATCATAACCAGGGGGTCCTGGTGTCCCATCGAGGCCTCGAGAACCCACAGGACCCTTCAAACCTGACATAAGGATAAACACACACGCAAATACATAAGACAAAAACACACACTACTGTGCATGAACATGATAATAATACATTCCAATACATACTCAAAGTCAAGATAAGCACCAAGCACCAATCAAATAAGTTTCTTCCCAACACACGCACGCACACACTGTATGAAAACACTCGTTTTTACTGTATGACTCACCTCTTGGACCTGCAATCCCTGGAAGACCCTGGTTGCCAGGATAACCATCGGGTCCTGGATTACCAGTTGGTCCGGGTTGTCCCAAAGGGGCGGGCCGTGGTGGGTGGAATGCTGAATCTCCTGGGAGACCTTTGACACCTAGGGAAAGAGATGAGTTAAACTATCATAACAGACCTACAATGATGTATAATATATAACCATATGAACCCTAGCATCCCTTTTCTGGGGTAAACATTCAGTGAAAAGAGCAGATTGGGTATTTTTATTTATTTAGTGTAGAGGAAATTAAAGTAGAGGAAGGATAAGAGGGGGACTCCCATCATCTTCACATAAGTACAAGGCTTAAAGGTGATACACCATGACATTTCACTTTTCCTATTTTAAAACCTTTTTTTGGGGTCCCACTAGCACCTTCTATCCTCACAAAGTCCCATTTCTGACCGTTGTGTCTTTCTCTGGTTTTGAGAAGGTGAAGGTTAAAAGTATCCCACGGGTTCTCAAAACAGGCTGTTCAAGATTTGCTGCCGATTGTGACGTCATCTGCCGATTGTGACGTCATCACAAAAAAAAACTAAAAAAAAAAAAAAAAAAATCAAAAAGATTTTTTTTTTCAAAAAAAAATTTTTTTCCAAAAGGATTTTGGGGGGGTGGCGCAGTTCAGGCCAAAGGTGGTACTGCAGCTGAAATGCTCTGAGAGCCATTCAAAAATTCAAAAATGAGAGAGGCTCTCTATTCAGGAGTGGTAATTTAGCCTCAAACCTTTTGAAAAAACGTTTTTGGGACATAAACAATATGACATAAATACTTTTTAAATGCATGGTGTATCACCTTTAAGTGGTTAATACACAAAAATTACATTTTGTTTTGAAAGGCACTACAGTATGTAATTTAAAAATCTAAATTAGTATACCTCTTCAGAGCATGTGAAAAGAACTGCACGTGCATTAACAAGTTGGTACTGTATCATCCAGCACTTTCAATGCTACACATGCGCTGGAGAAGCGCTAGTGGCTTAGAGATTCTGCCTGATGAACAAAAACCTAAAATCTCTCCTGGCCAAGGGGGAATTCCCCTTTACGCTAGTGGCTAAGATGTTGGCTTTCCTCACAGGAGACCAGGGTTCGAATCCCGGATGTGACACATGTATGGTGAATAATCTGCACGACCTGTTCTTTTATGTCCCTTAAAATATCTACAATATCTTTGTCACAATATTGGCCCAAAGCAGCACCACTCACCCTTTTCTCCAGGAAAGCCTTTATCTCCTTTGCGGCCCCTAAATCCAGGGTTACCTCTTTGACCTCTACGTCCTTCAGGACCTCTGGGACCGGAGGGACCTCTTTCACCTGTCAAAATAAAGCAGTGTTAAATTAACCCTTACTTTAAAGGGTTAAATTGCACAGAGCACAGGCATTTTCTTCCATAGGCCGCCATTCTTATTTTGAAGTGCTGGAAGGAGATTGCGCTGATTTTTCGTCACTTTACTTCAACTTTCACTAGGAACAAGTTCCGGGGCAGTGTGTAAACGATGGGGAAGATGGATACCTCCATGCGTGTGCTAGTTAGCAAGTAACCATGCCAGCCTTGGGATCAAAATGTATTTTTTCGAGTAAATGAAGTCTAAAGATTGCAAGATCAATGGTTTTCTATGGAAGCGCTTCACTTTGCGTGCACGCCAACGTGCAATGTAAACAAATCGCGGACATTACCGATGCCAGTTGGATAGCCCGGACCGCAAGGTAAGCCCTGCCAACTTTACTGTATACTGTATATATCGCGCCTATACCCGGGATCAGCACTCCGGACATCGGTAAATATTTCCCGAGTATATGCGGGATCGGCATTTAATGAGTTAAGTAATTTAATTAAGCACTTTTACTCAAGTAATGTACTTTCATTTTCACTTTACTTGGTTAATTAAGACTGAAAACAAAAACATAATCGTCTGGAAACCTCATTATGTCCAAAACTGTTACTTTTCAGCTATAAAAAAATAGCAAAAGTAGCAAATCGACAAGCTATAAATTTCAGGGATCCACAAGCGGATCTGCTACTTCTGATGCATTTGTGTGATGCTACTGTATATAGTATCATGGGGCAAAATAGCTGAATGGTTAGGGAGCCAGCCTGGGGAACCAGAGCCCCTGGTTGTCCCTGGTTCAATTCCAGGCCAGGGGGAACCAGAGCCCCTGGTTGTCCCTGGTTCAATTCCAGGCCAGGGGGAACCAGAGCCCCTGACTGGCAAGACTCTTAACCCCTAATTGCTCACACGCTCCCTGTGAGCAGCGAATCAGCTGGGTTGGGCTGAAAATACAGATGTTCCCCCTCGGGAGGAAGTAGGTAACTATTATGATCAAGAAGGGCATTCGTTTACGAAAAAATAAAGTTAGAATATGGCGGTTTCTGCATGTACATGTCGTGTACCTCTGGGTCCTGGAAAGCCTCGGCCATTTGCGGGTCCATGCGGTCCCGGGTAACCTCTCTCTCCCTTACGGCCTGGTAATCCAGGGAGGCCAGGTGGTCCTGTGTCTCCGTAGGCGTAGCATTTATTAGCTGTAATTAGGCCTGGCTCACCGGGAGGGCCTACACACAAGCACACACGTACAGACATAGACATTCGGATTAAATAATTTCTAATGTATGTACTCCAAAAGGATTATGTAAAGGTACAGACACACAAGGACAGCACACAAAGTCAAACGTTTACTTTAGTTTAAACACGTACACACAGTAACAAACCCAATGACTCCTTATATAACTCACTTACAGTATGTAACTAAAGTATACAGATGTAATCTGAGTTATATTAACACTGCAGATTTTACTGTTCAGACCTGGGGGTCCGGGGGGCCCCTCGTATCCGGGGTCTCCACTGGGGCCTTTCTCTGACCTGCTGCATTCTCTGCCTGGGGAGCCAGGCTCTCCGGGATAGCCTGGGGCACCTGAGAGAGCAATACAAAATAAGTAACATTTAACCTGTCAACATGTCCAGGAGAGTAAAATATCAAAACCAAGAAAAGAGGAAGAGTACAGCAAAATGAGTGCGATAATATGAAGCCATAACCGCATAGTACTTACAGTATAACTCAAATGAATTTGTACTGTACATCACGTGGTACCAGTGGAAAGCAGGGTCAAATCCTGTGTTTCCATAAAATCCCACCCAGTGTGAGGTGAGTGGTGCCTTTGATTGAGTTCATTGATTCTGGAGTCAAGCACAGGAGTTGTATTACCCATCCTTCCTGGCCTGTGTGTGTGTGTGTGTGTGTGTGTGTGCGTGCGTGCGTGCGTGCGTGCGTGCGTGCGTGCGTGCGTGCGTGCGTGCGTGCGTGCGTGCGTGTAAAAATGGTCAGTCAACGACTAATTAGAGAATAGATTAGGCTGCCGAAGAATACGACACCCCGGCTGCTGCTGTTGTTGCCGTATTCAAACAAATCCGTACTCATACACATCTGTACTCATACACATCCAGTACTTACAAATAATATATAATAATAATAATATATAATAATACTTACAAAATACAAAAACACTCAAATGTTGGAGCGGCAGTTACCGCTCAAAAATAACAAAACCTTCAGATGCTCTTTATATATTTGATACAGGATTATAACAATGCTCTACAGCAGTGGTTCTCAATCTGTTTTGGCTGCAGTACCCCCTTAAACTGATTTCCGAGGCCAAGTACCCCCTTCCTCTGACTGCAGCAAAATTTACATCAAAGTTTCAATGCCAATAAATTAAAAATAAAACAGCATAATGGCAAATAAACATTGCTTTCTATTCAATAACAGTTACTAGTCAAGTAACAGATGTAATTTGGTTTAGAATGTACAGATGAGCAGGTTCACACCATCTCTGTCAATGTTTTATCATTAACCATAACAGTAAAATGCATATTCCCATTTTCTACTTTTGCTCACGTACCCCCTGCAGTACCCCCGCGTACCCCCATTTGAGAACCACCACTCTACAGTACCTGGGTAGCCTGGTGGGCCCCTGGGGCCTTTGGGTCCGGGGAAGGTGATACCTCCTGGTCCAGGGGGTCCACGTCGACCTTTGCCCCCAGGAAAACCAGCTGGACCCGGTGGGCCACGGCTATCTATTCCTGGACATAAAAGAACATAAGTACATATAAATTGTCTATTCTATTCTGTTCTGTTCTAATTGTATTATGTTACATTTCAATTGATGTTCTTCAAATATCGTGCTTTGCATATTAACCACTTATTAAACTATATGTTATAAGTACTTCATTGTACAATGGAGTGCAGGCCAAAAACAGACAATCTACAAGCTCACAACGTGTCGCAACGTGGCGCGTTGTGAGCTTGTACAGTAGATTGGCTGTTTTTGAAAATATTTCAACATTTTCACAAATGTATTAACAATCTTTAAAACGTCCACCTGTAATGACATCCCCAAAGTACGAATGCCAGATGAAAGTCAAATCATGTTGAATTAATTAGCACACTTACACTGTGACACAATCGCTTGTGGTTTGACAGGATCGCTTAGTAATTAAAACAGGGTACCTTTCAAACTGCAACTAATGTACAAAGTACTGTAACTCATAACTCCCCTGTACTGTACCTCTAGCTCCTTTCATCCCTTTGGGGCCTGTCAGCCCATTCAGTCCATCCAGACCTGGTGATCCAGGAATCCCTATGATGACAGTGCAAATATGTCACATAAACAAGCAACATGTGTTCTACCCTCACCCTCACACTACCCTCTGTTCGTCAGACTTCTTATTTTCCCTCACTTTTCTTTTCAGTCTGTCCATGGTCCTATTTGACATATTTTCCAAGTGTCACCAATTTTGTAGGCAAGTCAGGAAGTGACTCCAGTATTACAATTGAAACCACTAGCAGCAGCCATGACTGGAATTAAATAAATAATATATGATAGGAATTAATAAAATACATACAGTACAATGTAGCTTCAGTGTTAGTTTATGCAGGACACAGGAGTCTTGCCCCGCCCAGCTGTAGACAGCTGTCAGTCAGCTCTTTTTCCATTCCTCATTCACATATCAGCTGCAATCATCATCATACTCCAATCAAAGCACTCATTCAGTAGGGAAGGCCCCTTTAAATACGGCTTGCTTTCTCTTTCTGCTTGGTTCGGAACATTCGCTGCTAGCTGCCTCCTCCTCCACCCCAGCCTCCACCTTTGCACGACCAGTCTAGCTAAGCTCAAATACTTGTGATTGTCTGACTAAGTTACATGCCAATGTATTGCTAAGTTAAAATACCTGTGATCTTGACTGACTAAGTTACATGTCATGTATTGCTATTGTTCTGCTATTGTATCCCTATCGGGGGTCTTGCTTAGCGTTCCCTGATTTTGCTTAGCATGCTCAAATAGATGCACACAATTCAGGGTACATCTCCGAGCCCTTCAAGTGCCAGGATTAACTGTATTCCATTTAGGCAATAAATGGTTATACCTACTTTGACGTGAATGTTCCTGACTAAAATGGAAATAAATACAATGAAAAGCTATTTAAAACATGTATTTAACATCTACAGCAGGGGTAGGCAACCTTAGGCACGGGTGCCAACATTGGCACAGGGGAGGGTGATCACTGGCACACTGGCAGAAGTGTGAGAGAGAGGATTTATATTTAAAAATCTAATATTGTTTTGAACATGTTCAATTAAATTAAGTTGCCTAATTTGCAGGAAAAAACATCCTGCACATAATTCTACATTCATTAAAATTCTGAATTTTGACTGGGGAGGGAGTCGGGGAGATAGGTGGGTTATTGCTCTGAGTCTAATGATCATTATAACTGACAATCAAAATATATACCGGTAGGGGTTGACATGGCACACTGACTATCTAGAAAATACAAACATGGCTCTTCATTTAAAAAAGGTTGCTGACCCCTGATCTACAGTAAGAGACATACAGTAGGTGAGGGGGTGCGTCTCTGTGTGTCTGAGTACCTTTATGTCCAGGAGGGCCCGGTGGGCCAGGTGGGCCGTGACGGCCAAGAAGGTCACCTGGAATACCTGGAAAACCTGGACGACCTGATGCACCCCGAGGACCAGGCAGTCCTGCTCACACGCACACACATGCACACGCACACGCACACACACACACACACACACACACACACACACACACACACACACACACACACACACACACACACACACACACACACAGGGCAAAACTGGAAGTTAGCAAAACAATAACTGAAATAATATGTCTGACTAATAATAGCACTGCAGAAACAGAAATGAGAACATCACATACATGACTTGTAACGTAATGAATCACAGGTGTAGCAACATTGCCCTGAGTACATACAGTATAGCTGAACATACAGACAGAGGTGCAGACAGAAATTGCACAGATTAAGTCATTGGTGGATTGTTCTCAACCTGTCTGCAGGAGCATGGCTTGATCCCATGGACAACCGCCTGCTTGCAACCTCACCTCTATCTTCAGCACCCTGGACAGTGCCTCTGAGCACAGTCCTGACAAGCAGTACACACTACAGATTGTACTGTTCAATTAGTCCCTCTACTTTGTACAGTAGGTCAGTGGTTCACTTCTGAACATCAGTTCCATGATTATAGTCATCATTATACCTATATATACACCTTCATATGACGTGCCCCATGCGATCATAGCCTATCTACAAGCTTCTAAAGCATCACATCACAATGCTTTTTAGATGGTCTATTTTTGGCACAGGACAACATCACAAGACTAAAGGTCAATACATGCTTCTTCCGACGTCTCCTTCCTTCGCTTCGGACAGGCTTTCCAAACTAAGTAGTTCAGAAAGTCAAGACATCTGGGGTGCAGGAGTTCCCATCAGAGGTTCTGAATGACGTCAATTTGTAGTTCTATCATCTCCTATTCCAAAGACGTCGGAAGGAGCATGTTTTGACCTCAAGTCTAAATCAGGCTTTAGATATTACAGTACCTGGTCCTCCCGGCCTTCCTGGGTTGCCAGCAATCCCTGGTTGTCCTATATATCCAGGGATTCCCATGGGTCCAGGGTTCCCTGGGTCTCCAGGTGACCCAACAGGTGCTAGAGGGATAGGAAAAAGGTTATGGCTCATAACAGTTTGTTGTCCTGTTTCAGGATTGCGCAAATTGCATTAGTACTGTATACTGTATATTGTACTAGAATATGATATCAATGGTAAGGACGAAAGGGGTCATCCATGCTTGATGTAGGCCTATGTGCGGCTCTATATAGCTTTCAATCAATGTTCATTTTGATCCCTATTCTGATAACTCACCATCACACCCTGGATGAAGGGAAATGTGCCAGTGACATGCACAATAGACAAGAACATGCAAAACATAAACATCAAAAGATTAGTTCACATAAAACAATGAGCACAAACATCTGATGTTCTCATTCATTTACTAAAATGTGAGTGAAATAGTGTTAAAACACATGATCAGTGTCAAAATATGTGTCATCATGGGTTTCTGTGTGTACATGCATCTAGCTTTGTGAAATGTCATTCTTGATTCATGTGAAACAGTAATCAACAGTTTGACATGCACTGTCATAATCTTAGAGATGAACATACAGTACTAAAGATTATATATTTTAAGATGTAAATAAGAATTTGTTTAGTTTTCCTGGTTAAATAAAGGTAATAAACTCACTTGTGCCTCCGCTGTCCCCTGGCTCCCCTTTGGGCCCTGGTAGACCAGGCTGCTGTCCAAATGATTCACCAGGGTCACCTGGGAATTTGATTGAATCATTACTTTGTGTTCTGACTAGTAATTACCTCCCTCCGCTAGGGCTGTCACAATTATTACATAATCGTCTAATCGCAATTATTTGACATAATCGCAAATATTTTGTCATAATCGTCATAATCGTGAATGTTGAAAAATGTTCATACATTTACACACATTTTCAGAAATAGTGGAAATAGCAGATCTACAAGCTCACAACGCGTCGCGATGCGACGCGTTGTGAGCTTGTAGATCGGCTATTTCCACTATCAATGTCGTTTTTTTCTAAGTAGAAAGTTGTCAAATATGTCAGTAATTTCTTTGTATATGTAAGTTATGTGTCATATCTGCCATGTGCAACTTCAAAGCCTAAAAGCCAAACAGAAATGTAATTGTCAACGACAAAAACACAATTAAATCGTTAATCGCAATTATTTGAGTAACAATTAATCGTCATGTAAAATGTCATATCGTGACAGCCCTACCCTCCGCCATGGAGATTATGTTTTCACTTGACTATCTGTTTATCTGTTTTGTCAGTTTTGCACAAAGCTTGGTGAAGGGTTGGTTGTAGGCAGAGGAAGAACTGATTAACTTTCCACACTGATTGACCAAAAGTGTTGGTAAATCAATGCACACGTTTATCATGGGGTCAAGCAACAATTGGCAGCAGTAACTTCTTGTCCAGGTTAACTGCTACTTTGGTGGTGGACTGTGCTCTAGTGAGCACGTTCTATTTTTACATTAAATTCAAATGTGGCTTCCTGAGAAATCTTAAATGAGAGGGCAGCTGCTAGCGCAATAAAGTGCAATACAGTTATTGAAAAGATCACGTTTTGATGTGATCTTTCTACCAAGACATTTTGGTATATACCTGACCTGAGTACCCCCCGCTCTTATTCATACAGTATTTACTATTTACGTATTGAAAAGTGTTTTACCTGGGCGCTTCAAATATACTACCCAAAGAAAGATACTGGAGCACTCATTGTCAAGTCTGCAGGTTTATTGCAGGGGATGACTGAATGACCTTCTGTCAAATGTCTTCCTCAGTGTCAAAACCTAAAGACAGCTACTTTACTGTACTGTATGTCTTTAGCTCTCACTATATTTCCTGCATCGATTTATTGGTCATTGTCCTTAGACCATGAACTAGGATTAAGAAGAACCTTTGTCAGCTGTTACTGGTCTTTTGTGCCTCACCTTTAGCCCCTGATAATCCAGGGTGTCCTGGGTGACCATGAGGTCCTGTAGGCCCTGGGTCCCCCTGAAACAGAAATAAGCACTTTACAGGTACAATATCTCAGTTTAAACACTATCATAAAGTTGCCCTTTAGGCAACTTTCTCATAGTGTTTAAAGAACTGTGCCTTAATACCGTGTCATTTTCTTGACACAAGAAGACAATATGACAATACCAGTTCTCCAGGTTGTCCAGAGTATCCATGTGGTCCGATGAATCCTTTCAGTCCTGGGGGTCCAGGAGTGCCCAATACCCCTGGCCGGCCTGGAAGACCAGGTGAGCCCTTCCATCCTAATATACCAGGCACTCCATCAGGCCCTGGGTCACCTTGTAGTCCTCTTGGTCCCTTTAAGCCTGTTAAAGACAAAAATATTTAAAATGTTATTGATGAAGTTGCCATAATAAAAGAAAACAATTAAGAATCAAAAGTTAGCACTTTCAGAACTCGTGAGCGAACACAGAGAACTGATCTCTTTCATGTTCAAGTTGAAACAATTTCTTTGTCTGAAGGGCAGAGCTCATCAATGTCTCTTCAAACCAATATGAGAAAGGCGGGACTGAACCGCGCTGCACCAATGCCAAAATAATCTAGTTTGTATATATTGAGTCCACTAATGCCTTCACCACTGGATCTTTTAGCCAAATCTTGCATTATCTTCATTTAATATTTCAGAAGTAGTGCAGCGTTTAAAATCTTACAGTCTGAATCTTTAACCACTTCCAACCTGACGTACATATTTTGGGCATTTCATTATAGATCAATATTTTCCAAAAATGCGGAAATATCTGCTCTACAAGCTAAGTCACTTACAGTTGACTGAGACTGTATGAATCAGCTCTGTACAGCGTACTTGATTGGCATGCTATCAGCTTCACGAAACGGACCTAAAGAATTTGATTTGGATTTTTATCAATGGGCGATTTATTGGAGCTTTACATTCTTTATTCTCTATTTTGTTGATAACTACCGGCATGTTTCTGCTGCATCTACTTAGGCTACTATAATTTACAAATCCACCCCTGTGGAATGACGTCTGTTACCTTGGGGTCCCGGGTTTCCCGGTGGTCCACGCTGTCCTGGCAGTCCAGGGTATGAAGTTGCATTTATCCCTGCAGGTGCTAACCCTGGTGGTCCTGCAAGACCGGGACGGCCTGGGCGGGCAAGAGAATTGTGATGAATGAGAATGCAGTCATTGAAAAGATCAAAGATGTTTTGGTATACTGTACACTTGGCCTCAGTTATATTAATTGTGCCTCTCTTATTCATACAGTGTGTATCTAGTCTGGTCTACAGTGTGTATCTAGTCTGGTCTCATGAAGATCTGTTTCACAAAATAAATATCAATATCAGTCTATTGTTATTTTGTTTGGATCCTATTCCTAAGTCATGATACTGTATATGGTGGACGAGACTCATTTTTAAATCCTGCTTATGGGTGGATAACTGGTAAATGTAAATTCCAGTCAAACCATTTCAAACCATAGTTAGGAGGACTAACTACACAGGGCCTAACCTTTGGAGAACAACTGTGAGTAGAGTTACCTTTAACACCAGGCAGTCCTGGGTCTCCTGGGTCACCGTGCCGCCCAGTGAAACCTCTCTCCCCCGGCCTCCCGCTGGGTCCATTAGGTCCAGGGTGACCTGGTAAACCTCTGGCTCCAGCCCTGCCAGGAAGCCCCCGTTCACCTGGGCAGACAGAAATCAAAGACACATTCTGATTTCAAGCAAGAAGACGCACTGGGAGATGACCAGATACTGTAGCACGTTGACTACATAGTCAGACAATTTGTAAAAAGACAACTTGAACCGTAGCATGAACTTGGGATATTTTTAGGGAGGAGAGTTGGTGTAGACTAGAGAAAATATTAGAGGACCAATACAACAGATCAGACCCATAGACTCGGCTCGGCAGTGTTTAGCCATTAGCTTACTATGAGCTAGGGAGCGCTCCATTGTAGTCACTTGGACAGGGCGTTTATCGTGGGCTTGCCCAGGCCTTACGGCCTGGGCATAAATATAACGATTGCATTCACCACGGCTTCGTGGCCTGCGGCGCTCGGGGGCGAAGAGCAGGACCAAGGTCCGCTGGCCTTCGCGCCGCTTGCAATGTCGTGGACAATCGAGCGGCTCCGCCTGGAGGACGTTGTTGTGGCGACCGCTTGTTCCGCCCCGTGCCGCACGACGAGTGCTCCGTTTCTCGACCGTACTGTTTCTCTATCTCTATCAAACCGTGACATATATATTAAGGCTGGGACTTTAACTGATTAATTGCGATTAATTAATTACAGAAAATTAACGCGATTAAAAAAATGTACGCATTTTAATTGCACATAGTTTTTGCACCACAGAACCTTCAGTTTCGGGCATACCGATCATAGCGATGCACCAACCAAGAAGAGACAACAAACGCAAAGGGAGAAGTAGCCGATCAGAGTGCTTTGTTTGGCCCAGTGGATGCGAAATTTAGGTTTCAAAAACTCACTCGTTGATTCACTCGTACAACAAAATGTGTTTTACTTGAAAAAAAATGCTTCTCAGGTCAAATATCGATGTGCGATTAAAATGCGATTAATTGCGATTAATTAATCACAGAGCCTGTAATTAATTAGATTAAAATTTTTAATCGCATCCCAGCCCTAATATATATATATATATATATATATATATATATATATATATATATATAGAGAGAGAGAGAGAGAGAGAGAGAGAGAGAGAGAAAGGATAGCCCCGCCCCCAGCTATTCATTTCAATGCAAGTTGCTCAGTGGCGTTTTGAAGCGCCAAGGAAGTAGGTGAATCCAGGTGCATTGTGGGGGAAATTGGCACATTTTGGTACGTTGAGACGTAATTACGTCACGACCGTCACAATTGTCAAACGACGTCCATTGAACCCCATTGTAGACCCCAGCGGCGCACTCTTTTACTCCTGCTGTTCCAGCTTTGGCCAGTAGGGGCCGGCTGCTTTAACTTTATACCGTGGTTCTGGGGGCTTGATCAGGCCCCACTCAATTAAGTATTAGTTTACCTACTAGTATAGAGGGTTAAGAAAGGCCCGTTTCTTACCTTTGTATCCTGGTACGAAACTGGCAAAGCCAGGGTCTCCAGGTAGTCCACTGACACCTATGGATCCATCTGATGCTGGTAGTCCAGGAGGGCCAGGAAGACCTTTTGGCCCCCTCGGTCCATGGCCTGGTGGGCCCATATCTCCCCTATAACCCCTCTGACCACGGTAACCTATGCCAAAATATCACAAGACTTAAAGGTGATACACCATGCATTTAAAAAGTATTTATGTGATATTGTTTATGTCCCAAAAACGTTTTTCAAAAGGTTTGAGGCTAAATTACCACTCCTGAATAGAGAGCCTCTCTCATTTTTGAATGGCTCTCAGAGCATTTTCAGCTGCAGTACCACCTTTGGCCTGAACTGCGCACCCCCCCCCTCCACCTTCCCAAAACCAGAGAAAGACACAACGGTCAGTAATGGGACTTTGTGAGGATAGAGGGTGCTAGTGGGACCCCAAAAAAAGGTTTTAAAATAGGAAAAGTGAAATTTCATGGTGTATCACCTTTAAGAGTCTAAAAGTGATGTGAACCAACTACTGCTACCATTCTGGGAGCAAAATAAAATACAAAAGGCTATTATTAATGGCAGAATTGGGACAGGATCACACTTATTTTAAACCACAAAAGCTTTAAAGTGAAATTAATTAAAGTTGTACCATGTAACTTTTTTTATAAAACAAATCTTAAAATTGTCCTAACTGTTAAATCGCTAAAGTTTTAGAACACCCACTCCGTTATTTTCAGCTTCTGAAGCCTTCTCTTTATATGTTTTCTATGATCCTGGCCGTGGACCGGATTTCGCGCAAAATTGACGTAATCTGCATCATCTGTATACGTTGTGTATACGTTGCCCAATCACATCGCCGATCATGCACACATGGTACACTACCGGCCAATCACAGCGCATCTTGAAGTGGGGTCGCCATATTTGTAGTCGCCCGTGTGTCTCTTTACTCAAAAGGTAATCTCGCCTACCAGGCAGGGTGAAGTAGTCCGTTTCTCCGGAATGCCTGAACGCACAGGAACCAGGGACCCCTCCAAAGATAGCTCTCGGCGTTGTGGAGGCAGACGCGGGGGTGTGAAGGTACGAAAAACGGGCGAAAGACGCGAACGCGACCGCGGTTTGCTATATGGCTACTGACCACTAGTTGAGAATCTTACACAGTATAGCTTTAAATAATGTCATGGCAATTAAGCCAGTCATTTCCTTATAGCTGTTGTTTTATACCAAAGTATTGGATGGACGGATGGATGGACAGCCAAAAAGCTTACATTATACTCGGTGTGTATGCGGTGTGGTTGCCAGCAAGTGATGCGTTGTCATCAAACAACACCGTCAAGTGATGAAGTATAAATGAAGCTTTTCTAGGGCAAATACTCAATGACAGGAAGGCGTTCATTTTGTATGGTGACTTCACGGTTGAATATACTGTATATTACAATACTTGGGAACTTACAAGAAACATACATGTATAGATAGTCCTTTGAGGCTTGTCACCACTGTGTTTTGTCCCAGTGGTTTGTCCTCTGTTCCCACATGCTCACCTGGTATTCCATTTGGTCCTGGATTTCCTGGAGGTCCGGGTGGGCCATGAATCCCTGCCAGATCACACACAGTACAGGGTGGTCCGGGGGGACCAGTGAAGCCGGGGTCACCAAAGGATCCTGGCTGGCCTTTCGGACCCGGTCCGCCTGGTAGGCCCAGTCCTCCTGCATGGGACCATATTGTTATACAGTTAGTGTTGCTGAGCTGAGGGTCTTTATTAGTCAATTTAAAATGTGATTTTACAAACTTGCCCGTATACCTTTAAGACCTGAGCCTGAGTCTTCTAAATCCTAACAGTTTTCTGAAAGACATACTTATGTTTCAATGTGCTCAAACTGGCCGAGGACTCCCATCTCAAAATATTTTGTGCCAGGGACACCCAGAAGAAAAGATTTGAGTTAAAAATATTCAAAGATTTGCACAAATTTTGGAAAATAGCAGATCTACAGTACCAAGTCGTAGCGTGAGCTATGCTAGTTTTGAATAGCCAAAGTATAAAATATTTAAATAACGCCTCTCCCGGTTGTGTGTGTGTGTGTGTGTGTGTGTGTGTGTGTGTGTGTGTGTGTGTGTGTGTGTGTGTGTGTGTGTGTGTGTGTGTGTGTGTGTGTGTGTGTGTACGTGTGTGTGCGTGTGAAACTTAAGGACATGAACCTGGTAAGCCCGGGGTTCCAGGAATGCCAGGGAATCCTTTCCTCCCTGCAGCCCCAGGGAGGCCAGGTTCTCCGGGAGCGCCAGGACTGGCATTACGGGGATCTCCTGGCTCACCCTTCCTCCCTGGGGGGCCTCCTATCCCAGGAGAGCCTGGAGGTCCTTCCAGACTGACTCCAAAGCCACCAGGGTCACCTGACTCTCCAGGATAACCTCTTGGTCCTATAATAATAATATTAATAATAATAATAAACTTTAATTGTAAAGCAACTTTCAGGACAGAAATGAAGCACAAAGTGCTTAACAGAAAAAGTACACATGATTAACAATAAAGCAGAAAAAAAAAAAACTTAAAACAACATTAAAAACATCAATAAGGACTACCATAAAAACAAAACATTTTCAGAACAGTGCGGACATGAATAACAGCACAGGGATTTAAAAAAATCAGTAAAAGCAAGAGTGAAGAAATAGATTTGAGCTTTTTGAGTCTTAGGCGTAATGGGAGTTTATTCCAAGCTATTGGCCCGTAGAAGCAGAATGCTGCTTCTCTATGACAATTAATACAGGCAATGAAACAGACTGGGAATCACTCAAACTGTCTGCAATTCTGTATAACAAAATGTACCTCAGGGAAATAACACAATTTACATGGATCATACTGGATACAGTATATAGCCGTGTGGAAAAAGCTGTGCCGGTCTTACCTGGGGGTCCAATCCCTCCAAATCCCCCATCATCTCCTTTTATGCCTTTAGGTCCTGGGTAGCCAGAAGCCCCTGCCACGCCTGGTATGCCTGGTACACCTGGAATACCTGACAATGGCAACAACAACTGATTAGCATTAGATGGAAGTCTGGTGAAGACTGGTTCTCTGTAGAAACATGTTGGTTTTAAATCAATTGAGTCATGTTAATAAAATATATTTTTTTCTACCATCTACTTTGGACTGTGTCAAGAACAGGCTCTTCTTTGGACTTATTTTTTAATAGATTGGTATTATCAAATAGTCTTGTCTTAAGAGTTCTAAACCAGCATGTCACATATTTAAATACAAAACTATACAAAAAGTTAGAAATATACATACATACATTTGGAGAATAATATATCGTTTTGGCTAACTCCTTCCTCTCTTACAGCTGTTAAAATGGGTTTGAAATGCATCCAAACATGCATCGATCTATTAACACTTTGCAAGCCACAGGGAGCCCCTTAATATTAAAACCAGAATATACCGGACATCTGAGCAAGGAGTCTCAGCCGCGCCGTCTTTTACCGTACTTTGTCATTAAAAACGAAATAAATGATTTTTATCCGAAAATCGGCGATCGTCTAACCTTCCCTAGTCACCACTCGTCCATCGATAGCGCATGGCTCGTCTGACATGAAGCAGAAGTGACGTCAGGTCCATTCCTTCCAGAGGCTTCCTAGCAGCCACCCATTTACTGTTTATACGTTCGTGCTAGTACAGCAGGAGTGCTGCGGGCTATGCGAGCGAAACTGTTCATATCTACTCTTGAGACATCCGTGGATTATTTGAGCCGACATTTACGTGAACGGATCGCGCACGCGAAACGCACGGGGATAAGATGCGTCGGCCGAAACCCCCACTCTAAGCCAATGCAGATTGAAGAATTTCACTGGGAACTGTGGTGAGTATAGAACGGGGATCGCGGGGATGAAGACCACGTGATATAGCGCTGGATGTCTGGTAAAATGAATGCGGTTCAGATCATAATATAATAATAGAAATTTCACGGCTAATCTACAACAAGCCATTCTATTTCGGCTAGCAAAGTGTTAATGAGTGATGAATACTAATGATCAGACCATACACATTTACCTGGCACACCGCCTTCTCCTTTTGGTCCAGGTGGTCCAGGCAGGATTTCATGACAGCAATTCTCAGTTTCACCTGTACAAACAAAGACAGTACATCTTTCAAGCGTGAGAATACTTAATATGATGGGAAGTCACAGTGAACGTACACTAAGCCATCATGATTTTTATTTACCTTGTCACCTCCCCACAAAAGATCACAAACAAAAATAAAGGCAAAAAAACAAAACAAACAACGTATGCTATACTTGAATCTTACTCATGAAGTCTCCGAAACACAAGGTTAGCGAGTGCTAAACTGAAACTCTAAATATAATTTGATTATCGCACTGACCTGGAGGGCCTGGTCTCCCAGGATTCCCAGGGAACCCTGGTATACCTGGATCTCCCTGGACCCCCGCTGGCCCCTGAGGTCCTGGGGCACCAGGACCCGGAGGACCTGCAAGCCCTGGATACCCTTTGGGACCAACAGCTCCTGGGAATCCCTTTGGACCAGAAGTCGGATCATACACTCCTTCAAACCCATCACCCTGCAAGGAACACATGACCAAGGATGACAACCACTTCCAATGAAACTTAAGCAATACAAGACATGCACACTCGCGCGCACACACACACCCAAGCACACACGCAAGCACGTACGCACGCACGCATGTCACACACAAACACAGACACAGACACAGACACAGACACACACACACACACACACACACACACCGGGAGTCCAGGATCTCCTACAGGGCCCGGGAGTCCATCAAGTCCTGGGCTGCCCGTAGCTCCAGGTGGACCTGCATACCCGGGGCTTCCAGGGTCACCTCTGACACCTGCGTATAAAATAAACACCATTAAACATTAGAAATGCTATAGGCATTATAGTACTGACGATAAGGTGCTGGTTAAGACTTGACAGAACATAACCGTTATGGTGCGTACCGTGCGTTGCATGCGGGTCTCCTTTGTGACCCTTCACTCCCTGGCGGCCTGGAATTCCTGCGTAACCCTGCATGTCAATATAAGGTCATCAATCATACTATAGCACAGTTGGTCGTTCATACCAATAACTCTCCCAATAAGCATCATAATATACTGTAAGCTGGCAGCAAAGAGCATGTGATGCATTATTGGAAAACACATAGAATATGCCCTTAGTGGCCGTAGCCACAGAAAGTTATGTCTTTTGGCAAAATAGCACTTTGGATATCATGTCCAGAATGCCTTTTTTTCTCCCCAATTTATCCGTTATGCCGATTGTTTCCTCCCCACACACATTTCTGTGTTGTCACAGCTGTTGTATCCTACTGACTCATTAGCCAGTGAGGAGCCCCCATCGGGAGGACGTAGAGCCTTCGTCCTACTCATCCCGCCCCAACACTCCCTGCTGGCAGGTGCCGCCCCCCCCCCCCCCCCCCCCCCCAGCCTGTAGGATTACGTGCAGTGACAATTATCACCCTCTCCGCCCTCTATACATACATACAGTACATTCGGCTTCCCTCCCCCAAACACGGGCCAATTGTGTTTGTATAGACGCTCGACCAGAATGCTTCTTACTAAGAGAGCCTTGAACATTGTGTCATCGTTATTAGCAAAATAGCCTAGCTGAAATATTAAACGGACGTCTCATGGTTGTGGTAACGATTCAAAATCAGATCATAATTGACAGGGTTGTCAAGACACAGTCAGGAGAATAAAACGTGATATTGATGGAGCACCAATGAGGCTCTGCCAAAAACGCTGGCTGCTCGTCCCTGGAAGGAGGATCGCATATTTACCATAGAGATGCATGGCAGAAAGGCGCTGGTACGGATCAAAAAACACTTTCTGTGGATACGACCCCGTATAGATGTTTAGGTATTCCACTTACAGTATAAAGGCATTATATTGTACCTTGTTTACTTAGCTCTTGTCTCATTTCTGTAGATGTGTACAGTAACACTCCTCTAGCATTCATCAACATTTGATGTCAGGAATACTTTTTACATTTAATTTGGGTCTTAATTAGAGACAGGCCCGCCAGGATTCAATGGCTTAGGGGGCCGTGAACTTAAAGGGGAATACCACTCATTTTCAACATTGAACTATGTCATTAAAGGGATATTTCACTTTCAAAAAAACTTTTGGTAACTTTATCGTCTAATCAGGCTTTTCTGAACACCCGGAATAGTTTTTAATTTGCTTGATTCAATATTTAGATATTTGATGTAAATGTTACCAGGCCCTCCAGGCCCAGGGCCTCTCCCCACACACACACATTGTAACTTAAAAGTCCATTTTAACCATGATAGATTCATTAAAAACACCCATTATATTTTTTCTGGTGACTCATACTACCCTCCTAATACGTGAGCAGGCCGTGTTTTTTCGATAACTTTTTTCATTTATTTTTAATAATAATTTATACTGTATTTAATTTTTTCCATTTTCCCAAATAATTATTAAAAATAAATGAAAAAAGGTTATGGATAAAACACAGCCTGCTCACGTATTAGGAGGGTAGTATGAGTCACCAGGAAAAAAATGTGTTTTTAATGAAACTATCATGGTTAAAATGAAGTTTTAAGTTACAATGGATGTGTGTGGGGAGAAAAGCCCTTAAGGTGTTTCCCTGTTGAAAGTGGAATATCCCTTTAATATACCTTGGAGTTGTTGTGTTGAAATAAGAAAAGATTCCACCCCTTCTGTGTTGCCTAGAACTGAAGGATTCATTATGTGGTTATGCTTGCAAAGTATGACGAGATTGATGACATCATCAAAGTGTACTTTGCAAGCCAAACCCCACAATCAATCCTCCTTTTACTCTTTATTCAAATGCATTCTCCATTGTTTACGAGATCTTATCTCATCTTACTCCTGGTCCTCTTGGGCCAATGGCTCCTCTCACTCCTGGATCGCCCTTTTGGCCTTGGATTCCAGGGAACCCATTGGATCCTGGGGGTCCAGGGTAACCGGCTGGGCCAGGCTGTCCCTCTCCCCCTGTCCCTGTACATTCACAAGCACCAGGGCACCCTGGAGCCAGGAGGACACAAAGATGAGCACACACACACACACACACACACACACACACACGCACACGCACACGCACACGCACACGCACACACACACACACACACACACACACACACACACACACACACACACACGTACGAGCACGCAAGCACGCCACACACACATACAGCAGAGTTCAGTGAGGCAGTAGTGCTCAGTGTCCACTTATGTTGCTCTAAGTGCTTAAACCAAACAAGAACAAACTAATACACACATTAATCAGGGTTCCCACACATTTTTACCAACGAATTTCCAAAACTTTTCCAAAACCTTTCCAGAATATTTAACCCAATTTCCAAGACTATATTATAACAATAATTCCACTCGCTTACTTCTATACGCAATGCCTAAAGACAGGTAGTGTATGCCAGTGATTCTCAACCTTTTCAGGCCGTGACCTCAGAAATAATCATATTTTAACTGGGGACCCCGGCACTGACAAGCGCTAAGTTGAGGAATTTTGTATAACACGGTTCTATTGTGAAAATAGCCGAAAGTATCCGATCTACATGAGCATGTAGATCTGCTATTTTCACAATTTCTTCCTCTAATATTTGACAATTTGGCCAATGTTTAATTTGTCATTTCAGAGGTATTAACAAAATCAATAACCAAAGACAATACTATTTTTTCCAGGACCTTCCAGGACCCTTGATCAATTCCCAAACTTTTCCAGTACTGGAAAAATATTTTTCTAATTTCAAAATATTTCCAGGAATTTCATGACCGTGAGAACCTTGATTAATACACACTGAGCACCTTTATGTCCTTTAACACTTCCTTTCCATCCCCGATTTCCTGGGTCTCCTTGGTCTCCAGGGTCTCCTGGGTCTCCTGGTTCACAGTAGTAATCTGTAGCACCAAGTAAATGTAAATGTGTAACTTCTTTACGCACAGGCCTAACAGGAAATGTTATTCACTAATAAACCATGCAGTGGCACGATCCATGCAGGGTCCTATGTTTTATTTAGTTCAGCAGTAAAGCTTTACATTGTCTTTGAGTACAATCTTCATAGTTTTTGTATTATAACTGGCTACTTGGTAGAGTGGCAATCAAAGCATTCTCACCTCCACATCCTAGTGTGATGCCACCATACAAAATGCACATCACACACGCACGTGCACACACAAAAACACACAGACGTGCACACACATTGAGAGAAAGAGAGTGCGGTTAGGGCATCACAATGATAAGATCACAATCAAAACCACCTGCAAAAATGACCTTCTATACTGTAGATCAGTGGTTAAGACCCAAAAGAGAAATGCTTGCCCGGGACCCAAATTTGTGAAAATAGCAGATATACATGCTCACAACACTGCATTGTGAGCTTGTAGATCGGCCATTTTCACTACTTCTTTAGCATTTGTTTTCTAATTTATGACATTTCTTATATTTTAATTTGATTTATTAATGACATTTAAATTCACATAGATCTTAGCTTTTTGAGGAATATTTTTTTTAATGTTTTTAAATAATAATAATTCAAAACTAAATATAAGAAATAAGGGACCCATAAAGATTTGTCCGCGACCCACAAATGGGTCCCGACCCAGTGTTTAGGAACCACTGTTCTAGATGATATTTGTAACATTTGGCAGAACAACATGTTGACTGTCAGTATCAGGATACCTGGGGGGCCAGGGGGACCTGGGACACCTTTACGTCCAGCTATTCCTCGAGGTCCCTTTGGTCCAGAGGGCTGAGCAAATTCGTTGTTGAAAAAGGTCCCTGGTTCTCCTTTGGAACCCTTGGGACCAGGAGGGCCTCGTCGACCAGTCAGTCCCGGACCATCTGCAAGGAGACAGAGATGTGTGGAGACAAAAAAATTGCAGGAAAAAAAATTATAGTGATTTATAGTGATAATAGTGATTTTTAGTATTCGAATTATTCAACCTCAAAGTATTCGAATATTCGAGAGGCGAACATTGTGAAAATAGCCGATCTACAAGCTCACAACGCCTCGCAACGCGAGGCGTTGTGAGCATGTAGATCTGCTATTTTCACAATATTTATCTGCGGAGCAGAGTCACATTAAATGTAATGCCTACGATTCCAAGTGCTTGTCAGGGTGAGGGTCCCCAGTTCAAATATGTTAATTGTGGGGGTCACAGCCTAAAAAGGTTTGAGAACCCCTGGTATAGAGCATTAACAAATTCATCCACCAGGGGCATTGACAACTCATTCTTATGACTTCCTATCTAGCCAAGCTTTATAAACTATATATTTTTTAAAGAGAAAACAATACAACATTTTAAATAAGCGAATATTCGAATATTTGGTGAATGCCCTATAGCCCACAATGTTCAGTTTCTGACTGAACATTGTGGGCCAATGGTTCCACAGTCTAGATGAGAACCTGACATAACCTTGTGTGTCATTTACTGACTGGGATGCCCTGCACAGAAACCTGTCCTGTACATAAGGTTACGTTGCACAGCAGATTCAATAAATTAAACAATAACAACCCTGACAGTGATGTAATGGAATGAACTGAACAAAAGGAGGAACGCCAACCTGGAAATGTTGGTCCAGGTGGGCCAGGGGATCCATGCATACCCATGTCCCCCGGGTCACCCGGGTCACCTGGCAGTCCAGGGAAGCCACTGTTCCCTTTGGGACCTAAAACAGACAGCAGAAAACATCTTCATGGTCCCTTTAGCATTTGAAACCCCAGGGCCTCTGAGGACACTGTAGGATTACTTTTAGAACAACGTAATGAAGTTGGATCACCTGATCAGAATCAGAATGAGACGGTTATCACAGCTGGGGTCTCACCTCTAGCATCACTACCATTGTAGAACAGTACAGGCCCTGGGGGTCCTTGGTCTCCAGGGAAACCCTATGAGCGAGAGGAAGGAGAGAATACGGAATTAAATGTATTATTTCATTTACCATTTAATTTACCCAAATGGACCTCTAAGGATCCATTTGATTCCATTTGTACACTGAGATTTCAATAAAAACGTTCTTTTATGAATCTGTATGAGTCCATCCACACACATATCTTGAAATACAAACTGCTCTCAGTAGTATAATCTCATCATAATATGATGATATTATTGTATAATATGATGATAATATTATATTATAATAATGAAGACCCATATTATGACCATCCAATGAATGCTTTTGCGTTTCCACTGACTGCAGAACTACAGTATGAAGTTCCCTCTACAATACATGCAATGTATTTGACACATGTGGCTGTTGCAGGACATTGGCGCCACCTTGTGGCCTTCTATCAAAATGCAACAGTGGTTCTCGAAGGAGCAACTGATAAGTTCACAGCTGAGTAGAAGTTTCCTGCAGAGCCAAGACTGCTGCTAGAACAACATTTCTAGAACCTAATCTAACCTAACCCCAATTAACCCAATCCAACCCCCTAAAAATTATGCCTAAAATCCTATTATTTTAAACCCCAAAACATGGGTTTTACTCTAACAAAGGATAGATCTCTATTTATTTGTTACACGTTTCAGTATTTTACCTCCTTCCCAGTAAATAGTTACATGAACTGTAGGCCTAACTATACAGGGAAGCAGGCTCTGTTTCCTAACTCTAAACAAACCAAAACCTAAAACCTAAACCTTAAGCCTAACCCCAACCATAACCCTAAAGCTGAAAGTGCAGTTCTCCAGCTCTGCAGGAACCCAGTATTGTCCAAGCCAGGGAAACCAATAGGCTATGACTTGTCTACGAACAAAACCCACTTCACACCGCTTTTGGAGTCTCCAGTCTCCACGACGGTACATTGGTCAAATGGCAGCCATTTACAGTAAGTTAAAGACAAAGGCTTGTGACTACAAGTAACACTCTCTGTACATGTGCACATTCAATCAGACACTTACCTTTGGTCCAATTCTACCAATCAAACCTGGAAGTCCAGTGTTTCCACGAGACCCCTGAAACAATCCAAATGTATTGACTTACTTGAATTGAAATGAATAGGACATTAATTTAGTAGAGACCATGTTTTGCCATGCTGGCTGCGTTCACATCACATACCTCACTTCCTTCTGGTCCAAATAAACCAGGTAGTCCTGGAAAACCCTGGAGAACAAAACCACAGCGATACATGTTTTATGTCTGTGTGCCTGTGTGTGTGTGTGCGTGCGTGCGTGTGTGCGTGTAAACATGTGTGTGTGTGTGTGTGTGTGTGTGTGTGTGTGTGTGTGTGTGTGTGTGTGTGTGTGTGTGTGTGCACGCGCGCGTATGCATGTCTGTGTGTGCACGTTTCTCACCCGACTCCCAGGTGGACCAGGCAGTCCTTTCTCTCCTTTAATTCCTGAAAAATCTCCTCCTGCACCCCCCTGTAGATAGATATACAGCTCAGATATCTGTCTCTCTCTCTGTCCCGGTCTCCCGTAGACGCACGCACGCACGCACGCACGCACACACACACACACACACACACACACACACACACACACACACACACACACACACACACACACACACACACACACACACACACACACACACACACACACACACACACACACACACACACACACACACACGCGCGCGCGCGCACACACACACACGCACTCATACTGTTTATTAATTGAAACTCACGCGTATGCCCTTTGGACCACAAATTCCAGGAAGGCCCGGGTCTCCCTGAATAAAGGGGGTTAATAAAAAGAAAGAAAGAAAGAAACAAACAAACGAGAGAAGTGTCAAACGAGAGAAGCATCTATACTTTACTCACATCATGTATACAACAGACGAGAGACACCCTTCTCTCAACAGCATGTATACAGTATCAACAGCATGCATACAGTATGTTACAGCAAGTAAAGAATGATGTACTAGCTGGCAAACACAAACACATACACACACGCACACGCACACGCACACGCACACACACACACACACACACACACACACACACACACACACACACACACACACACTACATTTTACAATACAGTAAAAAGCGTTATACTCTGAATCTGAAAGAATGCAAGTTACACACAGAGATGGATGGTCTGTCACCAATCACTCCTTCCCACCTTTGAGACAACATCAATACTGTAGCAGACTTCAGGATAATGCTTCATAACCACTTTCAACCCATTTTTTAAATAGCAGATCTACAAGATCAGAAGGTATCGAGAGCTTAGATCGGCTATGTTGGTAACGTGACACCTCCGTACGTCTACAACAGTAAGTATAAGGCAGGTGGTGAAGTGGTTAATGTGCATCAATAATGTCACAGTAAGAGGAAGAGGCGGCCTCGTCACCTTGGAACCTGGGGGGAGAAATTCTAGAGGATCTGACTCCTGGGCTGGGCTCTCTCCAGGTGGTCCAGGGGGTCCCTGTTCACCCTAAATGATCAAATCAAATCAAATTTTATTTATAAAGCACATTTAAAACATCCGAGATTGAAGTGCTGTACAAGATTAAAAATATAATAAGCATAAGCATACTGTACAAACATAATGTACACACGTGTCAGCATAAGCACAAAATATACTGTATATATGCACACTTGCACAGAATGAAATAAATAAGATGGGCTTAGATGTGGTTAAAAGCCAGAGAAGATAAATGAGTCTTAACTTAAAGACTTAAAAACCTCAAAGGACTGGGCAGATCTAATGTGGATCTGGAACGGGCAGTAGCAGCAGAGGTCCTGCTTTTCTTTCTAGTTCTAGGCATGACGAGCAACAGCTTGACAGTAGATCTCAGAGCTCTGACTGGGATGTAGGGGTACAAGAGCCCAGAGAGATGCAGCCCATTTAAAGAATTAAGGACAAACCTCATAATGATTGTGTAGTCCAGTGTTTCTCAACCACTGAGCCTGGGGACCTTTGGTGTGCCCCTGAGAAGGCTCAAGTGTGCCCCTTGAAACTGCTTGAAAGCCTCCACCCCTCCCCACCTCTCCCCTGAGAGAACAATGGGATACGTGCGCCGCTACTCAGCCATCGAAAATAAGTCCATTCACTGCTGCTACTCTCAACTGGTTACATCCAAAAGGTCTCTTACATCATCACCCTTATCACCGGCCAATGATCTTCCAGCATCACCCTGAAAAACAATGAACACGTTTTTATTTGTGTGATGTGTGTGCATGTGTATAAGGTTGTGGGAAAAGGAGCACTGACAGTGTGTATGTGGACATTATGCACGCAGAGGGCTAACTTACTGGTGGTCCTCGGAAGCCTTTTTGTCCATCCTTACCCTAAACAAAACGCAGGTAGATTGCAGTCAGTCAGTCGCACGCACGCACGCACGCACACGCACACGCACACGCACACGCACACGCACACGCACACACACACACACACACACACACACACACGCTTGTAAACATGTCCTGGCGAGGTGACTGTCTATACCCTTCATTTGGCCAAACATACACAGTGATGGTTATTAATACGGTCCGTGGTCTAATGCATATCAAACTGGGCGTAGAGAATGACTGATCTACTGAAATGTGACAAAACAATGCATCTCACCGGAGCCCCAATGGCAGACCAACCCTTGACACCCTTTAGCCCAATCTGTCCTGGAGACCCCTGTGTGAAGATACAAAAAAGATAAACCAGTTTGAACACAAAATCCCATGCAACCTCGTAGAACTGAGCCTGGTTTGCAATGGACTCTACCTGAGGGTGGCAGATTAAAAAATCAATGATTTAATCACTATTAGATCATTGCAATTACATAATTTACATGTACAGTATTTCTATTTAAAAATGTGAAATGGAAAACCCACTGTTGGTCCAGGTAGTCCACGGAGTCCAGGTTCTCCCTGTTAAAGAGGAAATAAATGAGAAATGTACCGTAACATATTTTCACATAGATATATAAATATGCAAACACATGTACAGTACTCTTACATATCATGCAGTGTCTGAATGGAAGTTGGTACATGGACTTTTGATAATGAAACTCTATAAAGTTGCCCAAGTACAATAGAGTTGGATGCCTATAGGCAACCACACAATACACATTTAATGGTGCCATAAAGAAGGCTAATCCTCAGACAGAGCTTTACATACATGTTTTGTTGCATTCTCTCTCTCTCTCTCTCTCTCTCTCTCTCTCTCTCTCTCTCTATATATATATATATATATATATATATATATATATATATATATATATATATATATATATATATATCTCAAGTGGTACTGGCTTTTAAAACAAACAACAGGATCACAATATACTAAAAATAAGCATTTAGGGCTTTGTGTTTTTGTCCTCTGTGATATTGTATCTGCTATATGTTATGGAAGTGCTGATGTGCTCTTTCATACTTTTTAATGAAAAAAAAAATCCAAAAAAGAAACTCACTGGAAGGCCTGGCAAGGCTGAGTCGTACAAAGGCTCTCCTTTTATCCCTTTAGGACCTTGGAACCCCTGACAAAGACAACATACAGTACTGACATGTGACACATGTTGTTCATTTATTTGTATATTTTTAAAGCAGCAGTGGTGACTTCAGAGCCTGCCTGCTTGCTCAGGGGATGAATTGAATATTGACCATCAGGTCAAAATCTATATGTCAGATCCTGTCTAGGAGTGTCTAGGTGAGACATGAGGACCTTTGACACAATATAAATGTCTCAATAGAAGAGCAGGGAGACAAAATACAACCACCCCAATTGTATAAGTTATATTGTATTAACATACTCTACCATACAATACCCTACCAATGGTATTCATTAAATAAAGTTACATACATTTAATGAAAAAATCAAAGGATGGAAGGACAGACGGATGGACGGACGGACGGACGGACGGACGGACAGACGGACGGACGGACGGACGGACGGACGGATAGGGTGCAAAACATAGTCTCGGCCAGGCGGAGACAAGTAAGAAGGAAGATAGGAAAGTAGCTCCGATGAGCTCAGTTGAGCTACGAGGTTGCATTGGATTTTGTGTTCAAACTGGTTTATCTCTTTCGGTTCAAGAAGATTTACAGTAAAACCCTCTGTCGATGAATGGTCTCAGTTATGAGTGAATGATTAATGAATACACAGTAAACTCCTGAGTGTTAATTTAACAAAGGTATACACTACAGTACAGCTGTTCCTCCTGAGAAGACTGAGATCGTTTGGGGTGTGCAATAGGATGCTACAGATGTTCTATCAGTCTGTCATGGCAAGTGTCCTCTTTTTTGGTATAACATGCTGGGGTGGCAACAACAGAGCAGGTGACACGTTTAACCTAAACAGACTGGTGAAGAAAGCAGGCTCTGTCGTTGGGTCCTCTCTGCAGGGGGTGGAGGAAGTAACCAGGGTGCGCACAGCGAGGAAGCTAGATTCCATCTTGGAGAACTCCTCCCACCCCCTCCATCTAGAGATCACCAGTTACTGGAGTAAGAGAGGAAACGACCGCTTTACCTACCCAGGACGGAGATGTGAGAGATTAGGAAAATATTTTGTACCGGCTGCCCTTAAGCTGTACAACGAGACACATAACGGACGCTTGAAAAGGTCTCCCTTCCCAACTTAGACTGACGGAACCATAGCTGTATTGACTTTGACCTCTAAGGAACTATTGCTGTATTGACTTTGACCTCTAAGGACCGTCCAGGAAGAGTGCTCATGTGCGTCTTGCGGTGACACGCTTCCTAGTTTCTTCTTTTTTCACACTGATTTTTGACATTGCACTATTAGGTTGTGTTGGTAGTTTCTGAGTTAAATTTTTGCTATTTAACAATGACAGTGAGATACTTGTTTGCACTAACTAGCATTGACTGCTACGGTCTCTTTTGCAAGACACTTTATGTATAGACACTTTATTATATATACTTATATATTATTCGCCCCCTCTATTGATGCACCTTCTCTTTATTGGTACTGTACTGCTCTTGTCTTTGTTTTTGTTTTTTTCCCCTCTTATCTATCTTTTCTTACGTCTCTGTAACTTTGTAAATAACTGTATACTGCTGTGCTTCTACTGGACAACTGAATTTCCCCCTTGGGATAATAAAGGTATCTATCTATCTATCTATCTATCTATCTGTATTGTGTACACTCTCAGAGTTAAATGAACAGTGTTCTGTGTTCTGTTCTGAATGAGGGTTCTTGGTTTGATTGATTGATAGAAGAATTTATTAGAAGGTTCAATAGGAAAAAGTACAGTTTCATGACAGTAAATCACTGGTACAAGGTAAAAGGAGATCCTAGTAAGCTCTTCAGCTTATTTACACAGGAACCCTTTATGTATCTCATATAACATTGAAAGACAGACGAATAGAACACAGGACTATGCATAGGATATTATCATCGTCAATAACAAAAAAATAAAATAAAAGGAAAGGAAAATAAAAAAGACATAAGGTATCGAGTAGCAGCCGTCTATAGGTGACTTTTCAGACCGATTTTGAAGGAAGTTAGGGGTTTACACTCCTTTAAGGTTGCGGTAGGGCGTTCCATATGTGTATAGCAGGTGAACGAATTTGAGTAAAATCTGGGTTGAACATGATTTGTGGAGCTGCCTCTGATGTTGTAATTGTGGACATCCTTGAAGTTTAGGAAGTATTTAGGAAGGTATTAAGCCAGTGGTTCTCAACCTGTGGGTCGGGTCGGGCAACATTATTTTCTCTCTCAACAGTAAACAAACCAACATAAAGTTTAAGTGTATAGAGGTTATCTGTACATTTCTAAAGTGACAATTTAAGGACTTTTTAATACCTCTAAAATGGCAAATTAAACATTGGCCAAATTGTCAAATATTATAGGGAACATTTTTGAAAATAGCTCACATGCTCTACACATGCTCACAACGCCTCGCAACGCATGTAAATCTGCTGTTTCACAATAGAAACCGTGTTATACAAAATGTTACGCCTCAACTCTTAGTATTCGTCAGGGTGGGGGGTCCGCAGGGCCTGAAAAGGTTGAGAACCGCTGTATTAAGCTACAGTACTCACTTGGGGTCCATGGTATCCATCCAGTCCAGGTACTCTGCCAGGTACTCCTGGTCGCCCCCGTGTACCATTGCAGCCGTCCGGTCCTGGTAATCCAGGTTCGCCCCCTGATCCTGGGTGGCCCTGGGTGATTACTTACAATTATGAGTAATATTATTACAGTTATAAGTGTCATTATTACAGGCATATGTGTTATTGTTACAGCTATGGATGTTATTATAACAGGTATGAGTGGTAGTATTATTATAACAGATATGGTGGTGAAATGCCACGGTGTAATTTCACGGTTATTATTGTTGGTGCAATTCCAATCTGGGAACCCATCGAGGAGAACAGAGCCCTCTATTTTCTTGAGAGATTAGTGAAATTCAAAACAATTATGTCATTATACATCCACTAGAGGGTGCACTATTCACATCATATTCAGGTTGCACTGAGCAGAACACTAGGCTACCTCATTATCTGTACTAATGAGTTTATATTTTTGTGTTGTAAATTTCACACACAATATTATGAAAGATAAATAACCTACTTTTCACTCAACTAGACTGTTGTTAAGTATTATTGAAGCCAACAGTTCAACTCTTTAAATATTGTTTCAAAATTGCGATTTGACAGACACACAGTCATCATCACATGTGAACAACCAATAGTACTCCAATAGTAATCCCTATATATATATATATATATATATATATATATATATATATATATATATATATACTAGGATGATTGATTTGACATGTGAGCTTGTAGATTTGGTATTTTCGCTATTGAAATCTTTTGAAAGATATATATTTTTTTCCACTATCAATGTTTTATTTATAAGTATAACGTTGTCAAATATGTCAGTAATTTCTTTGTATACATATGTTATTTCTCATATCTACCATGTGCAACTTCAAAGCCTAAAAATCGCAATTATTTGAGTGCAATTATCGTCATGTAAAATGTCATAATCATGACAGCCTTACTGAGCAGGCCTTTCAAGGGTGTTCATAAAAGCCTGATTAGACATTAAAATGACCGAAAGCTTTTTTGAAAGTGAAATATCCCTTTAAGTTCCAACTGCTAAGAACCTCTGTGTGGTCCTGGATAGCCAGCTCCCATTCAAGGCACACATTGCATAAGTCATCCGATCCTGTAGGTTCACACTCTATAACATCTGTAGGATCAGACCCTTCCTCACCCAGGAGTCAGCCCAGCTCCTCATCCAGACATCAGTCATATCAAAACACAACTACTGTAATTCTCTCCACACTGGCCTTCCAGCATGTGCACTTAAGCCTCTACAATTGGTCCAAAATGCCGCAGCACGATTGGTCTTCAACCAGCCCAAATTCTCACATGTCTCCCCGCTTCTCTGCTCCCTCCACTGGCTCCCGGTTGTGGCCCGCACAGAGTACAAAACACTGATGCTGGCCTTCAAAGCAGCCAAAGCCAGTATGGCACCTCCATACCTTCAAAGCTTGATCGAACCCTACAACCCCACCCAACACCCATGCACTCAGATCAGCTGACACAGGGAGGCCCTCGCTAAAAACCCCAGGACAACGATCCACTCGTTCTAGACTCTTTGCCCTCCTGTCCCTCCAGTGCACCTTCGCCCAGTACTTAATGTAGCACTTGCCTACCCTCAGTGACCATACATTTATTTTAGATAGAATGTTGTATCAGTTTTTTGAATAGGTGCTTGGTCTAGCTATGTTCTTCTTAGATTATTATTGCAATTACTATTGCTGTGCATTTGATGTATTGATATTGATGTATTGATGTACCGGTATAAACATGTTGCAGTTGTCCAAGTATCTATAGTGTGAGATAACAAAATCCACAGAACAATTACAGCAATAACCATAATTCTCATTAAATTTCTTACTTACTGGAAGGCCATTAGCACCATCAAACCCAGGAACACCAGTCAATCCCTGCAATTCAAATGAACATGAACATCATTCATTCAGTTAACCGTTTATCCCACTTAAGCCTTACAGTATACAGTAGTATACAGTATTCTTCGTCATAATTACAAATAGCTTAAATAGCTGACTTTTTTATAAAACATTTTATCATCAAATCAGGCTTTTGGGTGCACCCAGGACAGTTTTTAAGTTGCTTGATTCACTACTCAGATATTTGATGTTCATTTTATCAGTCACGTCCCCTTCCTATACAATGCATTGTAACTTCAAACTCCATTTTAACCATGTTAGATTCGTCCTTTGTTCTAGTGACTCATACTGCCATCCTAATTTTCTCCCTCCAAAACATATTGAAAATACCTGTAAATGAAAAAAGTAATTAAAAAACACGTATTAAGAGGGCTATATGAGTCACCAGAATCAAGTTTGTCTGTTTTCGATGAATTTATCATGGTTAAAATGTTTGAAGTTACAATGGGTTTTAGGAAGGGGGCATGTTTGATGAATATCAAATATCTAAATAATGAATTGATCAATTTAAAAACTGTATGGGGTGCTTCCCCATACAAGCCTGATTAGACGATAAAATGACCCAAAGTTTATTGAAAGTGAAATATCCCTTTAAAATATATTTTGATAAATGGAACTTTTAATATTATGACATAATGTTTGATGAGATAATTCTGTTATCAGATCATAATTGTATAAATGATCTCAATCCTGTTTTTTGGTGTTTAGCTACCCAAAATACACATGTGATTCACTCTGACTCTTGGACCTAGCTATTGTTGGCTATTGTTGCATGATCACTTTGTGTCTCTCGTGTATACAGCACACCCAGGCACGCACGCACGAACGCACGCACGCACACGCACACGCGCGCACACACACACACACACACACACACACACACACACACACACACACACACACACACACACACACACACACACACACACACACACACACACTTACCCTGTCCCCTTTAATCCCCTCAGGGCCAGGTAATCCCTCTATGCCCCTGCGGCCCTTCTCACCCAAATGCCCTTCTCGACCCCGTGGCCCCATGGGTCCCTGGCCGCCCTGCGACCCTACTTTCCCTGGAGCTCCCTGTAAAGACAGCAGCTCAGTTAGAAAACATTACAGTGGCAGAGGTTGATTCTATTTAATTAAAACATACAGTAGTTCCTTCCTCCTTCCTTCCTTCAAGAACTTCCGACTTCAACATGATTGATTACAGCAGCTATAAAGCTGAACATAATGGAACTACAAAATAAAGAGGGGAAGGACTAAAAGAAGGGAAGAAATGGTAAAACGAAGCAAGGATGGTAGAACTTAGAAGTGCGTTAAGTAAGAAATGACACCTACACCTTGACATTTTAGTTACCTTGAATTATTGACTACTATAAGCACAGCTGAAGTCACTTAAGCAGGAGATGTATGCACTCGGCCATTGCAGCATTAAACAAAACAGCCTTGCTGACATGTTTGTTGCTTATGTGTTTCTATGTTGAAATACATAACACATTTTCGGTCAAAACAAATATACCTCTGGTACAATAAAGTCAAATGTAATCTTATCTATCAATTCACAATGTGTTCTGTCTTGAGTGCTCACCCTCTAGGGGGCGCTGGAAACATTCTGCCAGCCTACGAGCAATCTGGCTAGCCATCGTCAAAGAAAAGGGAACACCCACTCGGGTTGTCCTCAGCCAGCTACAGACTATGTCTCGAGAGAATGACCTAAGAGAAAACATGGTCCTCATTCTAGTATAAAAGTTAATGTAAATGTAAGTAAAAGAAAGTACTTATGTTAAATGTAAGTATAACACAATATACAAACACCGTATTGTTACTATACTGTTACAAGTAAATGTCCTGTATTAAAATCTTTACTAAAAGTACAAAGGCAGTACAAGACGTAAAAATAATTTATCTGCTATTTTCGAATAGCTGAACTATAAATTATAACACAAAGTATAAGTATACTGGTAAGACGCCTCAGGGAGACATGCGACCTCGCCCCCAAAGTGCGAGGTCGCGCCAATTCTTGGACATCTGGCCAGTGATGTATATCGGACCAGTTACCCATATACCGGTATGGAGACCCCGGCATGATAGTCAACAATGTGATGTCAGAACATGCCCATATATGGGCATTACCAAATATGGGAATTCCCAGATATGCGCTTAATATTGATGACATCGGGACAGGGATCTCCATATACAGTATGGGCATAAAACGGACAAGGACGTAATTATTTTGCAAGTGTGACTCGTGATGACATCATCGATCTCCAAAACATACAGTATGGGCATAAAAGGGACATCAAGCCAGAGCGTGATGTCAGAGCGGCAAACCCTTTCTGTTAAGAGTGGTTCCCCTGACATCACAGTGACATCAGAGCATGATGTCAGAGCGACAAGCCCATAGAACCACAGACAAACCCATAGAACCACAGTGTCAGGCGTGACATACAGACAGACAGACAGACAGACAGACAGACAGACAGACAGATACGCAAACAATAGTATAGTTTCATAGTACACAGGGAGAGAGTTCGTACCCGTGCACCTTTGGCAGGGAGACACCGGCACTCAGAGCAGTCTCTGCCTTCACACAGGACCTGCAAATCCCCCTGCAAGAACACATATTGACAAATGTAATATATAACGACCGACTGTCATATTAACATGCGTTATAAAGCTTGCGCGTGTGTGTGTCACCATTGGGTGATTGAGTAGCGCATGCACACACGCACCAACACGCACACACACGCACACACACACACACACACACACACACACACACACACACACACACACACACACACACACACACACACACACACACACACACACACACACACACACACACACACGTTTGTTGATTTTTGAGCGGTGGTCACACCGTCTCCATAGCGTGGCCGTGTGTGTATCCGTGTATGTTTGTATGTACGGTATGTGTGTCTGTATGTAGCCTCTGGTGTAGCCTCAGTACCCCTGGGTGACCAGAGAGGTGCTGTTGAGTCTAACCTGCCCTGAGCATCAACTGCAATAGCAGTGGTGGCCTGAGTAGCAAGTATGGCTCACACTCTCACACACACCACCGCTCACTTCAAACTTGGGTTTGATTTTTACATATATTATAACTATTTCACTTCACAGAGGACATCAGTGAGTAGAGCGAGGGTCAGATATTGAATTCACACAGCTCCTGCTGCAGATTGGACTGGGAGGCACAGACCAGATAAGGTTTAAAGTAACCAATGATTAGGCCTATTCTCATGTAGACAACAGTTCATAATGAGATCTCTGACCTCCAGGAGACAGAGGTGAAGGCACCTGTGACTGAGTATACTGTAGCTTATCTCTCAATGCCTTCGCGGTTTACACACATTTTGTGTCATTTTGTGATGAACTCCAGACTCCAGGAATTCCCTGAATTGCACGTGCAAGAGTGTGGGATAAGTGCTGCGGGAGTGTACAGGTCTTTTTTTTCCTTTTTTACTGTGCAGCAGTGCCTGTTTCACAAACACTGACCAATGTTTTGCTGAAGACAACTAAATATTTAGATGTCTAGGTCAGGAGTTTACGCTGGCGAAGAAGGGGGGCCTATTGGACATCTGCTGATAAATCTGACCCACATTCTCATGTGTGTCCTCCATCTTTCAGAAAACAACACCACACAACAATGGTTAATCCTTTAATGGTTCTAGCTTGAATAGGCCATTGCAAAGCACTGCATTTGGCAATCAGGACATACTACTGTACTCCTGCATTCCAACATTGTTTATGTTAGGTGTAGGATATGTTGAATGCAGTACTGTATATTGTACAGTATAAGCAAAACACACACTCACACATGCACACGCATGCTTGCACGGGCGCTCGCGCACACACACACAAGCACGCACATGCACACGCACGTGCACGCACGCACCACACACACACACACACACACACACACACACACACACACACACACACACACACACACACACACACACACACACACACACACACACACACAGTAGCAGGTGTTAGTTAATTAATGTTTACTTCAGACATACATTTAATTCCACCAAAGTAAATAAAACAGTAGCAGCCCAAACAAATGGCAAATAGTTGTAAATCTTTGCCAAAACATTGAATAGCAATTCCACATATTCAGTTTTCAGAAACACATACCGTCCTTCAACAGGCTGTGTGTATACTTTCATATGAAATGAAAAAGAAATGATGCATAGCATTTATTCCCAGGACAATTATGTACACAATTCTGGTCTCATGATATATTAATGAGTAGATGCTTGTTATTTGACCAGCTTACAGTAACTTAAACCCTATACATAAGTTTAACGGATTTCCAAAGCTCTATACTATGGCCTCCTCCAGTTTGTACAAGTTTGTCCAGCTTATGATTTTCTTTTCTTTTATCTTTAGCCCAAGTATATATATACATGTATATATATATACATGGGGTTGACATTGTATTTCACTGGCTAAAGGTATAAGTGAAGATCACTCACTGCATTGGCCTGTTGCACAGAGGTGACCAGGACTATGATCCACCTGCAAAAGTAACAAAGACATGCTGTTACCCAGTCAACCCAGTCACTTTGTCACAGAATTACAGTGTACTGTCAGTGTGTGTGTGTGTGTGTGTGTGTGTGTGTGTGTGTGTGTGTGTGTGTGTGTGTGTGTGTGTGTGTGTGTGTGTGTGTGTGTGTGTGTGTGTGTGTGTGTGTGTGTGTGTGTGTGTGTGTCGTCCTGGGCATGATGTTGTCCGTTGTAACTACCATAGTAGTCAATATAGTTGGTGCAGTGGATTTGCAACTTATGTGGACTATGTAGCTTGCAAGAAGGCACTATTCCGTAAACAGATACCGGGAGGAGAGGCAATAGAGCTGTGTCCACTGTCGGAAAATAGCAATGCAAGCAGTGAAAGACCAAGAACTTGTTTCATCTGGTGATCGAGCCTAGGACATTATACACACAGACTTGTTGGAGTATTGTGCCGCCTCTGCTGCCATATATGGCGGAACTGCCACTATTTGTGTCCATGGACTGGAATGCTGAGTTTGTGTTGTATCATATCCATGTGTTTGTGAATGTAACCTTTACTGCACCTCAAATATTTGTGTCCATGTATGCTTTCCCTGTGTGTGGACATTAACAAATGGTTAAACCGTGTGTGTGTGTGTGTGTGTGTGTGTGTGTGTGTGTGTGTGTGTGTGTGTGTGTGTGTGTGTGTGTGTGTGTGTGTGTGTGTGTGTGTGTGTGTTGTGTGTGTGTGTGTGTGTGTGTGTGTGTGTGTGTGTGTGTGTTTGTACTGTGGATCACATCTGAATCTACTGTACACATCAGTGTGTGCATGTACAGTATGAAGTGTGTGAAATAAAAAGGAATGCACATACAGTACTGTGTGCAATCAAGTAAACAGGGAAGTGTAAGGAATGCACATAGGCAGATGTGTTGAGTAAACATGCAATAAGAATGTTTGTCACCAGGAATTTACTAGATTTACCCTGTTTGGAGGACTAAAATGTCTGTATGTCTGGCTAGCATAACACATCCCTCTTAAATGTCTATTCTTTTCAAAATACTTTAATTGTAGTACTAAACAGTATACAGTGTGTTAACAAGAAGAGTTGAAGGACCAACAATAAATTATATGCATGTGCTTCTTTTAGGATGTAAGCTTACAATTTAGGCATTTTGCAGATGCTCTTGATCCAGAGCGACTTACAATAAGCAAGGTAATACATCAACATCAGTACATCAAATGCAAAAAAATATCAATCTAGACAAAAATAACGTAGGTAAAAGGAGCACCTAGTCATTAAAAAAAGCTTTATATAAAAAAACCTAAGAAAAAAGAATCCTATGCTATGATAATTAACCAATTATTATTGAATACACTTGCTTCAGGTCTAAAGGCTTTTTGAATGTGAAAGTATATCAGAGGATATCAGAAAGTGGATGTACAATGGTTAGAATTAGCCTATATAGAAAGTTCTGTAGGACTGTAATATTTAAGCTATCTTAGCACCGACAGCGATGATATATGAACTACAGGATTATACCCTTGCACAGTTTAAATGGTAAATGTATGCATTTCTATGCTTGTTTTATAAAACATGTTTTAGTTCAGAACTCACCCAAGTATGGACAGAGTCACAAAGCTGATGTTGAATCTCATTGGTCCTCTTTAGAGGTGAGTCCTCTGCTCAATACTGCCCCCCTGTGCCCAAGGGATAACAATGCTGGGGCACCCTCTTGAATTCTTAATAGGTGACCCGTAGCTACAAGAATTGAGAAAAAACAAACAAAAATGAAATCACCCCCCATGGCTCCCAGACTATTGCAATGGGAGATTTGGGACAACAGTGAGCCTATCTGAGGAACATGAATTGATGAATGACCCAAATGTCAAACTTACCTCGTGAAATCAGAGATGCAAATCAATTCTCCTCCAGTATCCCCTAGTCCACAAGTTCAGCCAAAACTCCTGACACCTCTGTTTGCAGTGGACACATGTCACCAGCTACCGGCCCGTTTGCAAAGATGGGATTGGGAGCGAGATGTGGAGTTTGCAGTCAAACACGGCGCCAGCACCGCCCCTTCTACACGCTCTTGAACTGTTATTTATACAAAACGAAAGCAAAATGGGGACGACAATGACATCACCAACATATGTAGAGCAGGACGATCAAGAACAGACATCTCTCTCTCTCTCTCTATCTCTCTCTCTCTTTCTCTCAGTGGTTATTAACAGGGTTCCCACACATTTTGATTTTACCAATTCATTTCAAAAACTTTTCCAGAATATTTAACCCAATTTCCAGGACGATATAACAATAATTCAGCTCAATAACAGGTCGCTTACTCCTATGCGCAATGCCCAAAGACAGGTAGTGTATGCCAGTGGTTCTCAACCTTTTCAGGCCGTGACCCCCGAAGTAATCATGTTTTAACTGGGGACCCGGCACCCGGACGAGCACTAAGAGTTGAGGAATTTTGTATAACACGGTTCTATTGTGAAAATAGCAGATCTACATGCTCACAACGCCTCGCGTTGCGAGGCGTTGTGAGCATGTAAATCGGCTATTTTCACAATTTCTGCCTCTATATATTTGACAATTTGGCCCATGTTTAATTTGTCATTTCAGAGGTATTAACAAAATCAATAACCAAAGACAATGCATAGATATTTTTTCCAGGACCTTCCAGGACCCTTGATAAATTCCAAAACTTTTCCAGTACTGGAAAGATATTTTTCTAATTTCAGAATATTTCCAGGAATTTCATGACCGTGGGAACCCTCTATGGCCCCTCAAATCAATTTCTGTAGGCATATAGCCTAAACGTTTACCTTTTTAATGGATCTTATAGTAAATCCTGATAAAAGTATCAAACTCCCCAAATCCACCAGAATACTGTTTAAACATTCTGTTCCCACTTCCCACAGAAATAAATAAATATACTGTTTAAACATTCTGTTCCCACTTCCCACAGAAATAAATAAATACATAAAAACTCCTTTTATCTGACGGTCTGAGGCTAATCTCTCAATCAGATTCCGTGCTGCTGTTTTTCCCCCTTTTTTTGGACGAAGGTCCCAGTCTCCCAGATTGGAGGTTGGCAGGTATGCAATGCAAAATACCGGTACACCTCTAATCTGGGAGCTCATCGTCCCAAAAAAAGAGAAAAACAGCTATAGTCTACATCTAATCTGTTCTTGAGAGAAGTGCCAAACTGCCAACCTGCGAGGTTGCGAAGTTAAACTTCCCACGTGTTCCGTCGCTGCACAGCACAGGTGTGTGTTGGTGTCCTGGAGGAGCTACTAGTCCAGGCAGACTGTCAGAATGAGAGCAGCATGGTGGGTTCCACTGGTCCTGTGTGCTGTTATGCTACTGCACAATGAAGCAAACAATGTAAGTACACTATTATTTTGTTTTAGTTTTTTTTCATAGTAGCCTAAAACACAATAGCCATATCAAGACCACTCAGCAAAATTAGCATAGTTTCATGTATTTTGATTTCCTATTTATCAGCTTAACACATGAATACAGCAGAGTAGAGATATCATCACAGGCCTTCCAACAGATACAGTGAGCCCATGGTGAAGTTAGCCTACTGTATGATGAGCACTGACTTAAAGGAGTAGTTCACCCCCAAATTACTTTTTTTTCTATTGATTACTCATGCCATGACTTGAGTTCTATAATATTTGTGTCGTATTCCTAAGAAAGAATTTAATTAAAAAAAAGTTTTTTATATATATATATATATATATATATATAAAAATAAAATACCCTGATGGTTTCCCCATCCAGTGCCATGCATTTGGGTCCCCAAACTCCCCATCCAGGGCCATGCATCCGGTTCCCCATCCGGAATCAATGGGGGTACATTTACTATAATCACATTTTTGTCTTAGGAATGTGACAAACAAGGCTTTAAAAAAAAAAAAAAAAAAAAAAAACATTATTGAACTCAAGTCTCCATGGCATGAGTAGAAAAAAAGTAATTTTGGGGGTGAACTACTCATTTAAGCCTATAGTCAATCTGTGCTGTATATCAGTGGTTCCCAAACTTTTTTGGCTCAGGGCACCCCTATAAATATATTTTTTATCCGAGGCACCCCTACATTATATTCATAATTTTCACTCCTAGCGCCTTATATTTATGCCATTTTTGAGCGATTATGTTGCGAGGAAAACATTGAGATAATAGCCATTTTGGTTCGAAATGACTGAAAATAACTTTGTACTTCAAGTTTAAAATGATGTGAAATACTTTTTAAGCGTCCAAATAAATTCAAAATATTATCAAATTATCTCGCGGCACCCCTGGACTGCCGTCACAGCACCCCAAGGTGCCCCGGCACCCACTTTGAATACCCATGCTGTATATACTGTACACAATCTGCAACCTTAAATGAAATTAATGACATTTATTGTAAGTGGTTCAACTGATTTGAATGATGCTATATTAACCCATTTTTGATGGGGACACCATGGAAGCCTCTCAAGGACCCAGAGGCCTCCCACCACTTTAAGAAGCACTGCTCTAACCCTATGGCACCTCATTTCACTCTGCCTCTCCCTTCTCCTGTCCTTTTCCCTGGCACCTGCAACCTGTCCTCCACCTCCCAGCAAACGGGTGCCGGTGCAGAGGGTTCCTCTCAGCCCCTGGTGTCCCCTGGCTCCTGTCTGGAAGCCTTCCGCCAGGTGCCTTTCATAGAATGTCATGACAGAGGAACCTGTAACTACTACCCGGATTCCTTCAGCTACTGGCTGTCCTCCCTCGACCCCAGCAACATGTTTAGGTAAAAGAGACGACATGGCAACGTGCAAACGTGACATGGCTAAGGACCTTGTGTCCATTTTGAGCTAGATATGACACTAGAGGGGGTTAGCTACTATGAGGGCAGATTCACGCCCTTAATTTGCTAGACTCGATTCGATTGGGGGGGGGGGGGGGTGAAGGGTAAGATTCGAGCCTGAAGTGCTGAGATTTAACGTTGACGGCATGGGGCCATGTGAACTGCGAGAGGTCTGGGGGGTTACTTTACAGCGGTCCGCTCACGCCTCCCGGCCCCCACCGCGCCCCCTCCTCTGCTCAGATAGGCCTACGGGAGAAACACCTGTGCGGTTCTCCCCATACCAGCCCAAACGAAGCACACTTTCCAACAATAATAACCACGATTTGTTTTAATCCCAGTAAAACATCCTGGTGTGAATGCCACCTAAGTTTTAACATTTAATATTTAGCATTGCAATCATCATCTATCTACACTCTCTCCTTTCTGTCCCACACTTCACAGCAGGCAATTTTCATAGTTGCCAATAAAATGGATTAAAATAACAAACAAGAGGTTCTGTTTTGCATTAAATCTAATGCATAATGTGTGGGTATGTGTGTTGCTCCACAGTAAACCTGTTTCTCGGACAGTGAAGGGACCTTCTCTGCAGAGTGTCATCAGCCACTGTCATGTCTGCAGGAAACCATAGCAATCTGGCCAGTCAGAACGCAGGGGGCCTCCTATGAGGTAACAGCTAGGGTTGCCAACTGTCCTATGATACAGAATCGTCTCTTATTTGCAAACTACAGTAAAAGATGTGTCCCTTATTGAACTGATAAGGGACACACACTTTTGGGAATCAATCAGTCCCTCCATCTTGGAAGAACGTCCAGGTCAAAACGTTGGTATTCATTCAATAAAATATCCTGCATCGTGGCTATGAGTGTACAGCCTTTTCTTCACTGTAAAACCTCTTTACCAAGGTCAGCGGCTGGTCAGCTCCTGTTTGCTTGGGAATCAATCAATGACACATATCATTGATTGAAGTTGAAACAGCTTGTATACATATAATAAATAATCTTAATGGCTTGTATACATGATTATTGTGCAATTGACATGTTAGTGATAGATTGATAGTATTGACATCATGCATGTTTAAAATAAAAGCATGAATATATTAATCTATTATTTTAATAGCTTAGTATTGAATGCACAATAACATGGTATGTTTATACACATGAAACACAATTCTATACATAAATATACAATATTATGTTGTAGCCCCACCCAAGGTAGTGGGTCCCTGGCCTGAGACCCCTGATCTAAACTGAGTCTTTGTAGAGAACCAGATCAGTTTATGTCATAATACATCCACTAGAGGGTGCACTATTCACATCATATTCAAGTTGCACTGCACCATCAACACAGCAGAACACTTGGCTACCTCCTCGTCCTCAGTTATAGTAAGTTGCCTGTACCAATGCACTTTTTATGTGTGCTCTTTCGTTTTATACCTAATTCATTACGATGAAGTATAAGGCAGGCTTTAGTTGAGCTGCAAGGCAACAGTGAAAATAATGTCATGACGTTGCTGTCTGTGTGTGTGTGTGTGTGTGTGTGTGTGTGTGTGTGTGTGTGTGTGTGTGTGTGTGTGTGTATGTGTGTGTGTGTGTGTGTGTGTGTGTGTGTGTGTGTGTGTGTGTGTGTGTGTGTGTGTGTGTGTGTGTGTGTGTGTGTGTGAGAGAGAGTTTGTCTAGCTATACTTATGGGGACTAAACGCATGTTCACACAGTCACCTGCAGGGGACCTCTGACAGTGTGGGGACAAAATAGTAGGTCCCCACAACGGTTAGGGTTAGGGGTTAGGTTTAGGGATAGAGGTTAGGGTAAGGCCACAGGACTTGCATAAAAAT
This sequence comes from Nannobrachium achirus, assembly GCF_963921795.1. Classification (NCBI taxonomy): domain Eukaryota; kingdom Metazoa; phylum Chordata; class Actinopteri; order Myctophiformes; family Myctophidae; genus Nannobrachium; species Nannobrachium achirus. The sequence goes on along the minus strand of NC_137814.1, from coordinate 38,824,908 downwards.
GAATGGAAGTCTATGTAATATCCCCACAAGTGATGTAAATATATATATAGTGTGTGTGTGTGTGTGTGTGTGTGTGTGTGTGTGTGTGTGTGTGTGTGTGTGTGTGTGTGTGTGTGTGTGTGTGTGTGTGTGTGTATTTATATTTATATATAACACAAGGTCATGAAACTTAATATATTACATTTCTAGTTCAATATCTGACATACAGTATGGTGCAAATTGGTAGCCAAAGTTTATGGCTACCAAGTTTATTTGCATGTAATTATTACTACCCTGAATGAATCAACATAGCATTCTATGACATGATGTTGCAGTTGTCCAAAGATGTGATAAGATGGGATCCTAGTGTGAGATATTAAAATCCACAGAATGAGTAACAAAATTATAGCTATATAACCATAACTAATTTAATTTCTCACTTACTGGAAGGCCATTAGCACCGTCAAACCCAGGAACACCAGTCAATCCCTGCAATTCAAATGGATATGAATGCTGGAGTGGAGTAAACACTTAAGCCTTACGTTGGCGTATAACAAATTGCTTAAATAACTTTCACTCCCTCACTCCCTATCTGAGTGGATCAGAGTCGGAGTTTGTATTTCTTGTTGACATAATGTTTGCTGAGATAATTCTGTGATCACAACTCATAAGTGACCCATGGGTTCCTGGGCGCCCTGCGACCCTACTTTCCCTGGAGCTCCCTGTAAAGACAGCAGCTCAGGTAGAAAACATTACAGTGGCAGAGGTTGATTCTTTTGAATAAAAACATACAGTAGTTCCTTCCTCCTTGCCTGAATTTTACGAGCCTCCGACCTCAACATGATTGATTACAGCAGATATAAAGCTGAACATAATGAAAGTACCAAATAAAGAAAGGAAGAAATGGTAAAAGGATGCAAGGAGGTTAGAAATGCGTTAAGTAAGACATGCAAAGACACAGTGACATTTTAGTAGATTGAATTATTGACTAAAGCACAGCTGAAGTCGCTTTAGCAGGAGATTTATGCACTCGGCCAGTCGGGCATTAAATGAAACAGCCTCGATGACATGTTCCTTATGCGTTTCTATGTTCAATAGGCGGTCAAAACAAATATACCTCTGCTACAATAAAGTAAAATCTAATCTTATCTATCACTTCTCAGTCTTGAGTGCTCACCCTCTAGGGGGCACTGGAAACATTCTGCCAGCCTACGAGAAACGTAGGATAAGAAAACATGATCCTCATTCTAGTATGAAAGTTACTATAACCCAGTGGTGGAAGTACTCAGATTTATTTACTCAAGTAAAAGTACAAAGGTATTACAAGTACAAAACAATTGTCAAAATCTTTCAAAAATAGCAGATATACAAGCTCACAATGTGTGAGCTTGTAGATCTGCTATTTTCGAATAGCCAAACCATAAATTACAACACAAGGTACAAGTATATAATTGTGACCATCAGGTCACAGTTACTATCAAAACCTCCACCGGCTGTCAGTAAGTCCGTCACGTCACACTTTTGCCCTACTCATATCTCCGCCACCGTTGCCCCTATCCATGCCAAACTTTGCACACACACTCCTTGGCTGGCAAACCACAATTCTCACAAAACTACTTCAGAGAGTGCGGATGTACCCCTTTTTCCTGATACTTGCACAGTATCTCTACAGTCATCTCATCAAAATGAATCTGTCCCATCTAGTGCCACTATCTGGCTGATTTTTGAAAAACAAATTTTTGGACACTGCTCCTACAGATTTTGCCCTAAAAAGCGATACACAGTATCTCTAAAGTCATGTCATCAACATGGATCTGTCCCATTTCCCATATTCCCTCCTGATTGGCTACCGTTGCCTTGTATGTGTATGCGACTTGGCGGTCGCTTATCTCCTGATTTAGGAAGTCTTACTGGTATCAAAACAAACAGGGAGAGAGTTCGTACCCGTGCACCTTTGGCAGGGAGACACCGGCACTCAGAGCAGTCTCTGCCTTCACACGGGACCTGTAAATCCCCCTGCAAGAACACATATTGACAAATGATATTATGACATACAGTATGTCATATTAACAGGTCAGAGAGACACACAAGTGTCCCCACCACGACAAGGTAAACAGCAGAAGGAGAATTGTATCTGGACTAGCTAGTCTAAACTGTCCCAAACAGTGTTGTGCCATGTAACAAGTCCAGATGTGCCTTAAAGGTAGCCTAGTTCCAGACCCTGAATCGCTAGCCACACCCCTTTAATTTTTTTTGTTTTGGCGATTCAGGGGTCTAGAAGTGCTCTCATTGAAGAGTCCTTCCTCGGTTGAAAATCTGATCGGCGAATCAGCGTCGCGAATCAGCGTCTTGTGATTAGCGTGGGTGGGGGTTTCCCAGAACTCATGTGTGTTTCCAAGTACACCAGCGCCGCCGCCGTACCGTACCGCGCATCGCGTCGCGGTAAAATGCGGTAAATTGCGGTAAATTGCGGTAAAATACAACAGGCAAGCCACTCGGTGAACCAATCGCTGAAGACTGCCTCTTTTTGGCAACGCCCATCCCTGCAATCGCCCTGGGGGGAAGCGAGTTCAGACTGAATAATGAAGTGAAACGAAATGTCAATTCAGGCTGAGTGTCAGGCTACCTTAAAGGAGTAGTTCACCCCCAAAATGACTTTTTTTCTATTGATTAGTCACGCCATGGAGAGTAGAGTTCAATAATATTTTTAGTTTTTTGTCGCATTCCTAAGACAAAAATGTGATAACAATAAATTTACCCCCATTCGTTCCGGATGGGGACCCGTTTCGAAACGGGTCCCCATCCGGAATCAATGAGGGTAAATTTACTCGAATCAAATTTTTGTCTTAGGAATGTGACAAAAACCAAAAAATATTATTGAACTCTAGTAGTCTCCATGGCGTGACTATTCAATAGAAAAAAAAAAGTCATTTTGGGAGTGAACTACTCCTTTAAGATGTGAGAAAACACATTATTTCAATACATACAGTACATGAATATAAAAGAATTGATGAATTAAATTAAAAAGTTATTTTATCAGTATTACAGTATCTGTGCTGTGTGCATTAATTTCCCAATACATAGGCACTTCAGTTTCCCCCTGCAGATTTCGTGAAAAGATATCAGATCTACAGATTGGCTATTTTCACTATTTGTTAAAGTATGAATTAGGGCTTAAGTGGTTAAACTTTGACATTAAAAAAAAAGATTAACATTTAGAGTGATAATGAGTTATAAAGCTTTAGACAAAACCACTTTGTTTCAAAAACACTAGTATAAACTATCCACCTTCCACAATGACTGCACCCTGAATGCCATTTTTAGCAGAGAAGGGATTATTATGAGACTATTTCACTTCACAGAGGACATCAGTGAGTAGAGCGAGGGTCAGATATTGAATTCACACAGCTCCTGCTGCAGATTGGACTGGGAGGCACAGACCAGATAAGGTTTAAAGTAACCAATGATTAGGCCTATTCTCATGTAGACAACAGTTCATAATGAGATCTCTGACCTCCAAGAGACAGAGGTGAAGGCACCTGTGAGTATAGCTTATCTCTCGATGCCTTCGCGGTTTACACACATTTTGTGTGATTCCTCAACTCCAGACTCCAGGAATTCCCTGGAGTGTGGGATAAGTGCCGATACTGTGCAGCAGTTCCTGTTTCACAAACACTGACCAATGTTTTGCTGAAGATGACTAAATATTTAGATGTCTGTGAGTTTACACTGGCGAAGAAGGGGGGCTTGTTGGACATCTGCTGATAAATCTGACCCACATTCTCATGTGTGTCCTCCATCTTTCAGAAAACAACACACCATACAACAATGGTTAATCCTTTAATGGTTCTAGCTTGAAGGAGCCATTGCAAGGCACTGCATTTGGCAATTGTTAGAACACAGTAAGAGGTGAGAACATTGGCAGGTCTCCTTGTAACAGCGCATATTGCACAACAGCAGGCTCAACGTAAACCAAGAAACAGTTCCAGGACACGGCTACTGTTAAAAGGCTACTGTTAAAATTCTTGTTCACCACTACAAATATCATCCACGTTCATGCCAGGAATTCTAGCAATACAGTTGCGCATTTAACATCGCACTGAAGTGGAATTTACCACAGCTTTCTCTATGCAATGAATAAGAATATTATCATTACTCATTGTGTTCAGTAACTGTCTTTGATACAGTAGCATGAACCTGCTGGCTTCCTGTATGCTCCCTTTGCACCTCTATTGTAAACATTAAAACATGTGAAATACACTTACAAATAAAATGTAATAATGGGTGCATCAATAGGAGTCTACATCAAGCACTTCTCGATTGCGGCCAGATCAAGTCAAACCATGACTTGTCAGATCTGGCCTAGAATATGACCTGATTTCAACCAACATAAATCCTGCCCACGAAAATGGACGTTCTGGATTAAATCAGAGAGGGTCCGATGGAGGCCAGATAAATATCATAACCAGTCAGCTATGTCCCAGAATATAACCGTACATGCTCATATTTCAACTAACATACATTCATACAGTACGTATGTGAAAGAGGTGATGCACAGATTGCACACTGCATGTAATAAAAACTGGGGGGCTGCAGAGGACATGGACACTAGTCTCTGTGTGGGGAAAACATGTTCCTGGATGTAAAAACAAAATGTCAAAAGGTCATCAAGAGCACCAGAGAGATCATAGTACCTTGAGACTGCTGTGGAGTGGAGAGGAGGGTGTGGGATGTCAGGACATACTACTGTACTCCTGCATTCCAACATTGTTTATGTTAGGTGTAGGATATGTTGAATGCCGTACTGTATGTTGTACAGTATAAGCAAAACACACTCGCGCATGCACGCGCACACACACACACACACACACACACACACACACACACACACACACACACACACACACACACACACACACACACACACACACACACACACAGTACCAGGTGTTAGTTAATTCATGTTTACTTCAGATATAAATCATTCCACCAATCTAAATAAAACAGTACCACAAATGGCAAATAGTTGTAATTCATACTGTATTAGTATTTCAACGCATTCTCCCACCCGTTGTGGCAAACGAGTGATGAGTTGGGACAGATTTGACTATGCGGCATCCTTTTGATGAGACAGGACTCCCCGTCGTATTTATGAGGACATAATGATGATGATGATTAATGATTGTCTGCCTATTAGTATGCAACTCCAACATTGCAAAGTCAGCAGAAGCTAAATCACCGCTAACGGCTTGCTCAAGGGTGCCTATTAGCTAAACATATCAATTCAAATCATTCATAATTCTCACAATATTTAATTTGAGTGACAAATCTTTGCCAAAACATTGAATAGCAATTTCACATATCTTCAGTTTTTAGAAACGCATACTGTCTGTACTTCAACAAGCTGCAGTTCCATTTTTACTATGTGTACTTTGATATGAATACGCAGCGAGAGGCGTTGTGAGCTTGTAGATCAGCTATTTTTGGCTAAAGTTCTCAGAATATGGACGCTAGGGTTCAAGTGGTTAATATAAAAAAGGAGAAACAAAAGATTCTATCACTCAAAGATTTGGAGGACTCCCTGTAGTAACTCTGGGGACCCCCGGACTCCCTGTTGAAGACCCCTGGCCTATACTATACTGTGCTCTACTAGTTCCACTAGTACAGTATGTCCCTGTAGCTGATCTACTGTAAAGCTCAGCTCACAACTGCAATTTTTTGCATAATGTTTGTCCCAGAATAGGGAACGCTAGGACTCATGATGAGATACTTCAAATCCAGACAAGTAGGGCATCCTGTTCTTCAAATAACCCCTGTGTCAACGAATCAATACATTATTCTAAGTGGTTAAAGCTGAGGTGATTTCTGATGGTGTCTATTCTGTTGGGTGCACACATGTACACAACCCTGGCTCACTGCCCAGAAGACACAGACTGTGTGGCAGAATTGTATATAAATCATATCCCAGTTTCCTGTATTCCTTTTAACTGTGTACAAATTCAAAAGTAGTAACACTTTCACCTCAAGAATAAAGCAGAGAGTTCCTGTGTATTTTACAGCATAACACTTAAAGTAATACTGTTGTTTTTCAAACTTAATCACCATGTCTTTAGGAGTAATGATCAATATTGTGCTATGTCTGTTGACTCTCTCTGGATCACTGAAACAGGGGCACAGAAAGCAACATTCCACGTGTTGAGTAGTCATGAGGCAAACAAACAGGAGACGGGTGCACACCCACCAGCTTCGACTGCTCTCTTTGCATTCAATCAGACTTTTTCACCATTTCTCAGACGTTTGAATGCAGAGAGTATCCACAGAGTATCCACGGAGTATCCACGTGGTATCCTGTTTCCGTGCACTTTGATGTACGCATGCGCCGATATCTGTCGCCTTGAATATTATATTCCCCTCACGGGAATCAAACCCAAGCCGTGGGTTTGTTGCATCCGTGCTCTACTGACTGAGCTAATGAACGGATGATGTGACTCCTTTTTTGTGCATTTATCTTTGACGTGGATAGTGGGGTAGACGTGCAGTGGGGTAGACGTGGATAGTGAGGGACTGAATATTTACTATTCTGTCCATAACGGCACATATCTCGGTAACGCTGAGTGGGATTGGTCGCCGTTCCCACCTAGCCTGATTTCAGACTCAGCTCACGCTTTAGTCTGAAACTGTGCTCCATTCTGAGCGATTTACGGGGGACTTTTTTGCGAGCGTGCACGCGCGTGTTCGCGCGCGAGTGATCGCGACGCACGGTGATCGAGACGCACGGTGGACGCGACGCACCGTCGGGGAGTGTGTGTGTGATTGTGTGTGTGTCTCTGTCTGTGCCAGTGACTGCTTCCACACAGAACTGCGACCAGAAACTTGTAATCAACATTAAACAGCTTGGTGAAATCAGTGCGCTCGTGCGTGTGTGTGTGTGTGCCTTCTTCTGTGTGTGTGAACTTCGTTTGAATCGTTTCAACTGCTGCGCGGATTGGATATTCGTTAGACCCACCCCACCCCCACCCCCACCCCGCGCGCTCATTGGACAGCCGAAAATAAAAACCGATTCATGTACTAAGCTCCAGACCAGAGAAAGAGTCCACTCTGAGAGTGGGCGGGGTCTCTGGTCTGGAAGCAGGCTAGTTCCCACCGCTCGTCGCGGCAACTCGGCTCGCTAGCGCTCGCCTCGGTGGCGACTCACGGGGGTCATCGGCGCCCAATACCGCACCGCTCCGTCGGGGTCTGTGGCATGGAGCATTACACCGGGGAACAGAGAATCTATGGCCTCTAGTTCGATGCTGGGATTCAGCTCAGGTTTTATTATTGTGTACCTCTGAGGTTGACCACTAGATGTCGACATTTTACTACTAATATCTCTGCATTGGTGAGATAATTGGATACCCAGTATCCAGTATCCATGATGGATACCTCTGCATTGAAGCGTCTGAAAGCACGTGAATATTTCGCATTAAGTGCGTTGATATCATTCGAAACAGGTGGCACACCAGTATTGATGAGGTGCAGCTGACCTTGGTTCATACGTCTTAAAGTGAAGAAAAGGCTGCACACTCATAGCCACGATGCAGGATTATTTATTTGTATACCACTGCAAAAACTGCAGCCCCTTGTGCCACCAGGCTACGAGCGATAGCCTGGATAACTGCTTGAGAACTTCCTTTGAAGCGAAGTATTGTAGATTAATACAGCAAAGTAAAATGTTAAGAGTGGCATTGCATTTGATCTCAATTGTATTTTCTCAGCCGGTATGTAATGCCAATGTAATCAATTAACAATGTCACAATTAACCCCCCCCCCCCCCCCCCCCCGCCCTTCTTGGTACAATTCTTTCAACTCAATATTGATGCTCTGCAGATTGTGTGTGTGTGCGTGTGTGTGTGTGTGTGTGTGTGTGTGTGTGCGTGCGTGCGTGCGTGCGTGCGTGCGTGCGTGCGTGTATGTGTGTATGTGTGTGTGTAGAGTCACATCTGAATCAATCTGGCTTGCCATCGTCAAAGAAAGGGTCGATCCATATAACTCGAGCTCAGTTTGTCTGTTCTTGAGAGACTACACCTGAATCTACTGTACACATCAGTGTGTGCATGTACAGTATGAAGTGTGTGAAAGAAAAAGGAATGCACATACTGTAGGCAGCCAGATGTGTTGAATATCTAAGTAAACATCAGGGAAGTGTAAGGAATGCACATAGGCAGATGTGTTGAGTAAACATGCAATAAGAATGTTTGTCACCAGGAATTTACTAGATTTACCCTGTTTGGAGGACTAAGATCTCTGTATGTCTAGCTAGCATAACACATCATAAATGTCTATTCTTTTCTAAATACTTTCACTCTAGTACTATACTGTATACAGTGTAATAACAAAAAGAGTTGAAGGGCCTTAAACAACAATAAATTACATGCATCTTTTTCTTTTAGGGGTTAAGCTTTTTTTTCCACAAACAGTTTTGTCACATAATCACTAATGATTATTAAATAGTTGCTTCAGGTCTAAGGCTTTTTTAATTTGAAAGTACATTTGGGATATCAGAAAGGGGAAGTGCAATGGTTAACATGACGCTATTGCAGTCCTAGAGCGGCCATATTTTGGGTCAAACACAGGTGTTTCAATTGTTTGATTGGCATAGAACTAATGCTCTACTCCAATCAGAACACCTGTGTAATGCCTCGTGCACACTACAGCTATAAAGCTAAACGTTGGCTGCCTGGTTGTTTAGCTTGCTTATTTTTATAACTTTATAGCTGTAGTGTGCACACGGCTTAAGGCTGTGTTGACCCAAGAAATGGCCGCTCTAAAACTACATGTTGGCACACCCTATATATAAGGTCTGTAGGCCTATAATGTTTAAGACTCATGCAGCTTACATCTATACAGTGAGGATAATATGAACTACAGGATTACATTTAGGCTACACAGCTTAAATGGTCAATTTATGCAGTTCTATGCATGTTTCATAAAACATTGTTTAGTTCAGAACTCACCCAAGTATGGACAGAGTCGCAAAGCGGATGTTGAATCTCTTTGGTCGTCTTTAGAGGTGAGTCCTCTGCTCAGTACTGCCCCCTGTGGCAGAAATAAATAGGTAACTATAGACCATATTCACACTGTGGCCATCTTGGATCACATGACTTCCTGGGGTAGCAGCCTGCACAAGCCTGCATTACAAACCATTGTGAACAATGGAGCGATGGTCCCAAAATATGAGTTCTATTCAACCAATTTATTTTTTACCAAATTGACAAATGGGCAGATGACAACATCAACATCCCCAAAATTATTAAATCAGTGATGTTAATAGGTTTTTAATGTAATGAGTCCCGGGACCCAAGACGGGTCTTTCGGATGAGTCCCAGGGATATTTTATGGGTCCCACAAAAATTCAACGCATCATGTCATTTTTGACAAAGTGCAGCATTTAACTTGAATTGGTTATTATATGGTTATGTTCATGTTACGTAGAAATGTGTCTGAAAGAAATGAACCACAATTCCAAATCTTACAATTTTAATACTTCCAAATAGTCATGTGATGGTTTGATTTTTTTTTTTATACCTAACCGGTAATATCGGATGTTGACCACTTGGGGGAGTAGATAGAAGCTTTTACCGAGTCTTCATAATCAACAGCCAGTCAGCCACCTGTTATTTTATATACATCGATAATATATGGATCTTCTAAGTGAGATCATGATGTCTCCTGTTTGTACTGTTACTGCTTCTATGGAATGGGGGAAATGCCGTGCTTGTGTTTGCTCTACTGTACAGAGAACCAGTGGACTGGGTCAAAAGGGATTGCTTGTAGATCGGCTACTTTTGTTTTGAACGGTTGATCATAGAGGGACGTGCCGCCCCTCTGGATGCGGGAGGGCAAGGCACAGGCGGCCGCGGTGGTCCGCGGCCCCGGCGGACCACCAAATGGACGGCGCCGCCACGAAAACACTATATCAATCAAACAGTTAGGCAGCCTAGGCTACATACATACTGTCTCCGATAGCGTACATGCTAGGCTAGCTTGCTTCCTCCGTGTTGTAGTTGAGCCAATAAAGGTTATTTGACCACGTTCACCACGACGTTAATCGTCGCTATTGTTGTAAAGACGCAATGAAGACCTGTGTGGCTTCTAACACGTTGTCCAATGTCCACCACATCTATAAACAATAGCGCGTGTATCCAGTTGTTATTGAATGAAGAGGACAGAGGGAGAGGAGGCGGGTCGCTGTGTGAGCAGTGAGCATGTCATGTTTCTGCGCCATACACGTTCTGTGGGGGAACACTTTTTGGTGTATCACCTAACACGCTGTGCCACTATGGTCAGAGAGCGGCCCGGTGCTACGCTAAAACTCAGGCACCCATTGAATTCTGTGACCATCCACGGATACACAATGGCGTTCAAAACACACTGTCGTTAGTTCTATCGTCTGTTTTAAGACTTTCTACGCGGATTTCATTTGTGTTAACATAGCGTTAAGTAGCATGCCTTCACCCATGAACAATGGTGGCGTCTGGACTTTTTAAAATATTTTTTTTTTCGCAACGTGGTAAATTATTTTAACGTGGACTCCAATGGAGGCGATGCGTCCGTGGGACCCAAGGACACTGACGTGAATGCGTCTTTAGGCAACGTGAATGCGTCAGAGACGCGTGACGCGCACGTAATGACATCACTGTTAAATAGAAGGGTATTATCCACAATATTCATGGTAGTTAGGTTGCAGTGTTACTCTGTACAAAGACTTGCTACAGTATGCAGACTAGTGCTTGCTCTGCCTTCATATTGTTAATATTACAACTTTTTCTTGAAAAACGGATGCTAAAATAAAAATAATGTTTCGAAAATATTTTATAAAAAAATAAGCTTCATACATGTGTTTCTATTCAAAAATGACCACAAAAAGCGTAAAATAAAATTAAAATAATCATTTTGGCCGTTATCGGACCGACACTTTGTTTACATTCTAGTCTTTTAGACTAGCATCCTTTCAAGAAAAAGTTGACCAAGCACTGCACAGATAGCAAGTCTTTGTACACAGTAAGGTTGCAGCCTAACTACCATGAATATTGTGGATAATACCCTTCTATTTAATCATTTTGGGGATGATGATGTTGTCATCTGCCCATTTATCAATTTTGTAAAAATAAATTGGTTGAACAGAACTCATATTTTGGGACCATCGCTCCATTGTTCACAATGGTTTGTAATGCAGGCTTGTGCAGGCTGCTACCCCAGGAAGTCATGTGATCCAAGATGGCCGCGGTCGGTGTGAATAATGGTATTGGACAGTGGACACATCTGTCTACAATTGAGGCAACAAAATGTATATTTTACAAAAGGCCCGCTGACACGCCCCGAAATTATAATATTATGATACAGTAGGTCACGTGGTCTCTCTGAAAACGGTCTGAAATAGTCTGAAACTTATGTTGTCACATTGTAATCTGCCACTCGCCCCCCAACAACAGCTGACCAGTACAGTAAGTAGTCTAAGTACAGTCAATTAATTTGATTGGCTTATAATTGTGCATTCCCACAATGAAAAATATTAACTTATATTTTAAGATTACTTCTTAAGGTGACAGTACCCCTTTAGGTGACAGTAGCCTACCCCTTTAATCTGCATGGCTGTTGGCCTATGGACTAACGCAAACAACTGTTCTATATGACTACAAAAATAACAGTTGCCTAGCCAATATATAGTCTACTGGCCTTGGGACAACAGCGACAGATCACATGTCTTCATTAGCCTACTGCATGCATATCCATATGTCCATAAAGTGGAACATTTACTTGCTAAATGACCAACATGTAAAACTTACCAGTGCCTCCGTGAAATCAGAGCTGCCAATCAATTCTCCTCCAGTATCCCCTAGTCCACAAGTTCAGCGAAAAAAAGCCTCACACCTACTTTTGCACTTTTGCAGTGGACTGGACACATCTCCTACTGCCTGGCGTTTTGTAAAGATGGGAGCGAGCGAACTGTGGAGTTTGCAGCCATTCAAAGTTAACACGACGCGGCACCGCCCCTTCTACACGCTCTTGAACTTTTATTTAGGCTGGCTACTCAAAACGAAAGCAATGGGGTCGACATCACCGACAGATGTAGAGCAGCAGGACGGCCAAGAAGACATCGCTGGAAGGAATCACATCAACCTTCCCACGTGTTGCTGCCGGAGTGCTGCCGCGCACAGCACAGGTGTGTGCTGTCCTGGTCTGGAGGTGCTGATAGTCCAGTGTCAGAATGAGAGCAGCATGGTGGGTTCCGCTGGTCCTGTGTGCTGTTATGCTGCTACTGCGCTCTGAAGCAAACAATGTAAGTACACTATTTATTTTTTGTATTTTTTTTTTTTTTCATAGTGCAACAATAGTCATATCAAGACCAGGAGTTAAATGTTTAGTTTCTTTTGATTTCCTACTATATCAGCTTTACTCAAAAATACAGCAGAGGTATCACAGGCCTGCCTTCTGACAGATAGGCTAAGTGAGCCCATGATCATGTTACTGTATGAGATTGAGCACTGACTTAAACCTAATCAAATGACTGTGCTGTCTGTCTGTCTGTCTGTCTGTCTGTCTGTCTGTCTGTCTGTCTGTCTGTCTGTCTGTCTGTCTAGCCTATAGGCCTACATCCTGAATTCCTGATGATCAATCCTAATGATAAATGTGCTGCTATTTTCCTCTACCCTCTGTGGTCTTGGTTTTAAAATGACTCACTAAACAATGAAATGAGACTGTGTGTGGTCCAGTCTTTACTGTATAACAGTAGACTGACTCAGAAAAGATAACTGTAGGAATACAGATCTTGGACTATCTGGACTGGGCCATCAGCGTTCAGTCCTGTTCAGCTGTTGGAGGACAGAGTGAGGAGTCGGACTAATGTAGTGTAGCCTACTACATCAACTCATTATGTATATCTGACCCATGACAGTTCAGTACACTTCTCCCTTTTCCCACGAGCTTACACATACAAAACCTTTTCAGAACCATGGCTGTTTGGGTTTATCTTCATGATGGTTGTTTATCCCTAACCATAACCCTTTGCTTGCCTTTAGGTTAGATGTTACTATAAGATTTTATCTTTTTCATCAGCCTCACTGTTATTTTCTTCTCTTTCTCCTTCTCTTTAGTGTTAGGGTTATCGTTTTATTTGATGGCCTTCCTTCCCTGGGATTTGGCCTTTGCCCCCCACAAATTGGTGCCGGATATGACATAAAATAAATGATGCAATGAGCAGAGCGAGCTGGCTTTGAACTTTCATTATAATATAGATCTATACTGCTGTAATTGCTGCAGTACATTATGTCAATAATACTTCCACTCTGCTTGTAAATGTGCTGTTAAATCTTTCTCGTCTTGTAATTGTTAGTTGTTCAATTAATAACAACATTAAATAAATACAAATCGGGCTTTGCACTGTTTAGCACTTTATGAGAATTTGGAACAGACTATTATGCATGGGAAAGACACTGTTACTTAATGCCTTACATGCCACATACCGGTATACTCTTTCCTTTATAAGATACTTAATGAAAGTTTTTTTTTTTACATTATTTAGATAACATAGTTGAGACAGTAGTTTGATGTTTAGAGGGTAAATGAAATGCAACACAGGTCTCCAGCCAGAATCAAACCAGTGGCAATGCAATCATGTGTTTGATGCACTTTGTGGGCATCTGCTTAGGCACCCTGATTGTCACTGACACCATGCCTCTTAACTGCAATGTATGAGCTCATCTGCAAACAGCTTCTATGGTCATAATGTGGATAGTAAACCTGACATAAACAGGCCAGCGTGTATCTGTTTGCAGTGAAGTCCTGTGTATGTATACACCCTGTTTTAAGGGGAATGTTTAGTCTGACGACTCACATGCAAGCAGGAGTATTTAGACTAATAAGTCCATCATTTCTAGTGTGAAGAGGATTTGAGTGAGAAAGAAATAGAGTTGAGAGGAATGAGTGAGGACTATAAGTCCTATAACCCAAGACTTGTATTGATGAATGCAATATTAATTCATTATATGGTAGACAGTTAATGCAATATAACAAGCTCATCTGTTGTGATTGTACAACTCTTTCATTGATACATTTACATGGCTGCCTGGCATCAGGTGACAGCAACTGGTTGACAATGTCAGTAAAGTTATTTGAAGATGGCACTGCAATATTTATGGTAGTTTGGTGGCGGCAGATGGTTAGTTGGTGTTAAAGTAGATCTCCATCGGCAGAGGGAATAATCAGACATACAACTTACAGATTGTATCTTAAAGTTTACATTAACCACTTAAATACTCTATACAGCGAACTGGACATGTTTGCCTCTGTACATGGTGCACTCTTTTTTCACACCAGATCTCTTCTCCAAAAATAGCTGATCTACAAGCTCACAACACATCGCTTGTTGTGAGCTTGTATATCTGCAATTCTAGGCTAATGTTCCCCCCAGAATATGGATGCTCTAGGGCAGTGGTTCTCAAACTTTGACATGTGAAGGTCTCCCCTTAACTTTGACAGTGTACAAATGGAACCAAATGGACGCTGTCAAAGTTACAGAATTGTAAGGGTCAATTTAGACCCCCATAAAGGAACCTAGAGAGTCACTGAAATCCACTTTGAGAAACACTGCTCTAGGGTTCAAGTGGTTAAATTCCTTTTATGGTCACAAAGCCAAGTAAGCTGCACAGAGGAAAAAAGGTTTATTTGGTTTGGTGACAGCATAAGATGGCAGTCGGTGATAAAGATGTGAGGAGAGAGCAACACAATGGAATTGTAATTTTGTATTGTATGTACAACAGTAAACAGATGTTTTGGCAGGAAACGAATACAACAAAAAATCCTTGTCTGCTATACACTTAAAAGTTTTCCTCAATTCCTGAAACATTAAACACATTCGCAGCTGCAATATGCCCTAAAAAATGAGTACAACAAGTTCACCAAAAATCTTTATTGTGCATAAACAGAGACACACAATACCAAGCTTAAAATCATTATCAAAATGAAATGGTCTGTCCTGAATGTCCTTTAAAAATAGTTCTCAACAAAAAAAAAACGTTAAGCAAAACCCTAGAAGTACAATATAATAATACATTGACATATAAGCTTGAATCAACAGACGTAAATCACAAGTATTTGAGCCTACTGTATATGCCATACTCTGATCAAGGTGGAGGCTGAGGTGGAGGAGGCAGTTAAGTAGCAGCGAATCCGATCTAATAAGACACAAGCAGAGCATGAATGCAAGACGTATTTAAAGGTGCCTCCCTTACTGAGCTTGAGCTCTGATTGGAGTATGACAGTCAGAAAGAGTGACGTAATGACCAGCAGATCTGTAAGTGAGGTATAGGAAAGGAGCTGACTGACAGCTGATTACAGCTGGGTGGGAGAGAGAATGTTGTGTCCTGCATAAACTAACGCTAAAGCTTCATTATGTAAGAAAAGAATTGCCAGTAGCTTAGCAATATATTGTGCTCTGATCTAATAGTTTGCAGAATTGCACCTGCCGTTAATACTTTATGTAAAGTAGACAGTATGTAGTGATTGGTTGCGTTGAGCTTTAAGTAATAATTTTGGATAAATTGCAGAATTTATTTTGAGAGACTAGATAACTAGATCGTGAGTGTCAATTTATTAATTATCGTTTGTACTTTTTTTGCATGTAAGGATTTGCACAATGAATTGAGCCTGCGGATGTTCTTTTATATATGGAAGGCAGGATGTGTTGTTGTTGCCATCTTCCCCGGACGCCCCTTCATTCATTCAATAACAAGTTAATTTAGAAGTGCTGTCTGTCACTTCGCGTTCATTATCATTCGCCCCTCTACCCACAGTGAATCTCAGGTGGTACATTAAGCAGTCTCTAGTCTATTCTCTGTTCAATCTATGTGTTAGCTGCCACACTGGCCGGACAGCCGTCAGTGTTAAAAATCCTGCCCCCTCCCCGGCCTCCTTCCTGTGGATGTAGTTACATGTTGATACTGTATGCATTATTGTTGATTTACAGTATGGATCGTTCTAACCCAGCATAAAAAAACTGATTTTTTAATTTAACCACTTTTAACCTGGCATGTACAATATGCAAAACATGTCAAAATATTTCTAAACAAGCTAACAATGCATTCCGTCACGATGCATTGTAAGCTTGTAGATCAGCTATTTTATTATTATTATTTTTTTTGTGTATGTCAATGACTGACAGACATTTGCTTTAGGCCTACATTAGTGTGAAATGTTGTGCTAATTTTGTGGGGTTTGACTTTGAGCTTACAGTTTTGAGAAAGTGTTTGGGGTTCAATAATTGTGTTTTTGCAAATGAGAAAAACTAACAGGATTTTGTCATGGAAAGACAAGATAATTTGAACCACAACTGTGACCTTGAGCTTTGTGGCTCAAAAGGGAAGCCAACTGATCATTGTTTCACCCAGCCATTTGTTGTCAAGTTACATTATTATCATTCTTTCAACAAATAAACAGACAGACAGGAGTAAATAGACCTGACAGATCACATAATAAAACTTTACTTCACTTCATTAATCAGATCCTGGCCCTAAATCTGCCTTGCATTGGCTTGTTTAATTTCATTACCTTTTACAGTATTTCTTTTCTGGAGTGACATCATCAAGTGGTTTTGTTTTGTCCAGTTTTGTCTAATGCTTAAATCTGTTTATTGTATTGATGGTGTTTGGTGTCAGTGGTCCAAAAAGGAATAAAAGCCTCCTCGAGTTCCGTCCTGTGTTGCATTCAGGTGGTTTAAAGGGAAGTCCAAACAGATGTGACCATAGGGATGTGATACAGCCATCTAGTGGACATTCCTGATCACTGCAGATGACTGTTCTATATGG
Source organism: Nannobrachium achirus (assembly GCF_963921795.1). Classification (NCBI taxonomy): domain Eukaryota; kingdom Metazoa; phylum Chordata; class Actinopteri; order Myctophiformes; family Myctophidae; genus Nannobrachium; species Nannobrachium achirus. Next base: position 38,808,088 of record NC_137814.1, on the reverse strand, counting down.
CCTACAGTAGCTGCTTAGTCTACAGTACACAGGCTTAACCACTTCTTAAGCCCTATTCAAATGGTTTAGAAAATAAAGGAACTACTCACAATGTGTCACATCGCAACAAATTGTGAGCTTGTAGATCTGCCTTTTTTCGTTTCTTTCTTTAAGAAAACAAAAAACAAATAAACAAACAAACAAATATGAAACGTATTTCTCTCATTTTCTATTTTAATGAATTAACTGTAACTCACATACACTCACAGCATGTGAATTAGAATTAAAGGCTTCATGACTATAACATACAGCCATTGTTATCAAGTGTTGTTCTGTGTTTTGTAATGAATGTGTTTGATTTATGTTTTGATAGTGTGTTTGCAGTGGGCGGTCGAGGTGCCACTGTCCAGGAGTAAAAGGGAGCAGAGTAAGTGGCCAAAGTTATGATTTACTAAGGAAGTCATATTGCCCTTTTCTCAGTGTTAGAATGTTACAATACAGTGATATTATTAAAGGAGTAGTTCACGCCCAAAATGGCTTTTTTTTAATTGATTACTCACGCCATGGAGACTTGAGTTCAATAAGATTTTTTGTTTTTTGTCGCATTCCTAAGACAATAATTTGATAACAATACATTTACCCCCATGGATTCCGGATGGGGACCCAAATGAGTTTGGGTCCCCATCTGGAATCAATGGGGATACATTTCAAATTCAAATCAAATATCAAATTATTGTCTTAGGAATGCGACAAAATACTAAAAATCGTATTGAACTCAAGTCTCCATGGCGTGAGTAATCAATAGAAAAAAAGTCATTTTGGGCGTGAGCTACTCCTTTAAATACCAGTGTGTTATGTGCCTAAAATGTACTACACCGTAAAATATAAATTTTTTCGAACTCTCAGAGGTTGTCAGGTCAATTTTTTAGCGTTGCAATCAGTTTCATTTTGTGTTTACTGTACACTTTAATTAACATTATTGCTATCGTGACACATACAGTAGTTCTTGACAAAGTTACCTGGAGTAAAGCCCAGAAAAAAGCTCATAATTGGTTACTTTGCAGCGACTTGTGAGCTTGTAGATCTGCTGTTTACGGTGCACGACTCCAGAATCAGAAACAACTTTACATGCAACTAAGTAAAGGCTTTCTAGTTGGGCATGTTGGGAGGTTGGTGGCTGAGGGCTAGCGAGGACAGAGAGGGTGTAATTGATGGCAGCATTCATCTGTTTTTCCATGTTATTTCTGAACTCCAAGTGACAATGTTCTCTGTCTGACTCTGCCTTGCACATGTGCACACACACACGCACACGCGCGCACACACACACACACACGCATGCACGCATCACATGCACACATGCACACATACAGGGAGATAAAGGTTTTCCAGGAGATAAAGGCCTCCCAGGACCAGAGGGCCATCCAGGGTCAGAGGGTCATGCTGGGCCAATGGGACCAAAGGTAGAAGGTCTTAACTTCCCTCTTCTTTACAGCTCTGTCTGTGTCCTAGGAAATACATGTTTCATACATGTATACATGTTTTATAAGGTGCATAGGTGTTGAGAAAACTATCAGTGTTAAAAAGAACAAAGCAGTCAAGCAACTCGTAGCCAAGATGCAAAGATGTGCAGTTCCAATGTTTCAACACAGTGGGCACTATCTTATGCTTGGCGCTAACAGCGCTAAGCACAGTGTAATCATCAATTGCTACAACAAACGCAGGTGTCATTTTGCCCATGTGGTAAAATTACCAAATGCACTTATCTCTGCGCCCTTTGGGTATGTTGGTCCATTGCTTACTTAGGTGCAGTGAGAAAATTAAAAAAGAGATTATACCTTGGCTTAGACCACCCCTGAGCTGAATTCAACTCAGATATGGTATATCCTTACTATTTGAAAGAGCACATTATTTGTATAAAGATGCACAACAAGGTACAGTAGGTGGCAGGTGCCTTTGCAATACGTAGACACAGCTTACAATCTGAATTAAACACAACACTCACTTTCAACAGGGTAGATGACATTGCTGAAAGACTCAGCACTGAAGTTGAAAAAACTATTCATGATCTGGGCCATATTATCCATAGGCTACTACAGTATATATTGCATTGCAATTTGCCATCCTGTAAGGTTGTTTGTGTGCTTAGAAAGGCAAAAAAAAAGAACACTTGATTTTGTATTATTCCTATTGATACGAATAATAAGAATGTGGCTTTCTTTATCTGTATCTGCATTCATTTGGGTCTCCCACACACAGAACGTGCTTTGTAATGCTTTGATAAATGGTTTAAAAAAGAACCTAATAACTAACTGAGAATGGGATTATTATGTTGTCAAGATCACAGAAGTGTTCTGTCTTAGACAGGAGGAGACATTAGGTTACAGGAGGGAGACGTGGTCACTGGGTGTTCCACCTGTCTACCTTGTGTCCCCTAACATCATTATATCACATCTTTTGATTGATTGATTGATTGATTGATTGATTGATTATTTTATTAGACAAAAATGGAGAACAGTACACGTGTAGTCAATACAATTGAAATGTAGTACAGTACAAGTACAGTTAATGCCTAAAAGGAACATCTCAAATAAGACCTTTTACAGTCTTTTTCACGTTGAAAGCCCTCTTTGATGCTGCTCCCATAGATGATGCTTTTAGTTTACGTGAGATCCACTTTTTGAATCTATCATGTTATAATTAATGTGCCATATAACTACTGTAGGTCTTCTTACTTTAAGGGAATCGGAGACGACACTGATGATTGGTCTAATTTAAAGCACACCCATGACTAATTCATTGTCATACAGTATTAACATTCTTGTTTTTGTCTTTGCAGGGTAACAGTGGCTATGATGGACCCTTGGGGCCAAAAGGCAGTCGGGTATAGTAACCTGTTTTTGTGTTGCATGTTGAAGAATCTATAATTATGTTTATTAAAATGATTACATCAGAATGGGATGATATGTTTTATTTTGTCCATGTATGTACACAGTATATACAAAAACACTGCCATAACCTTGCTGTATCACATCATCACAGGGGCTTCAGGGTAAAGAAGGATTTGCTGGGTCTCTAGGTTTACCAGTAGGTGTCAATTTATTCTACTGTACAGTACATTAATTGTGCATGCGTGCGCATGCGTCTATCCTTCCATCCGTCTCTCCGTACTGTACATCCGTCCCTTGTCTGTCTCCCTGTTTCTACTGTCTTATTCATGGTTTTATTACTAGCGGACTACTTCATTACTGTAATGCTCTCCTAGTCCTGTCTGGTGTATTTTTCAAAAGCATTCGGTCAGTTACAACCTGTGCAGAGCACAGCAGCAGAGGTGCTGACAAAGACCAAACAGAGAGCTTGTATTGGTTGCCTGTTAATTGATTTTAAGATCCTTTTGCTGTTATTTAATTCACCAAATGGCAATGCACCTAGGCCTGTCTAGTTATATGAGATGTCTTTTAGCTATGTGCCCAGCAGGACTGTTAGTCTCTTAACTGTTATGGGGAAGAAGCTATGGACCTTACTTTTATTTTCTCTCATTTATGTTTAATGTATTTTAATGTATAATATATATTGAGAGAATATTGAGTTGCACTTGCTGTATCAAATGTGCAATAAATAGTTTGGTTGTTTGATTAATTGTGCGTGTGTAATATACCTATGCATTATACAGTATACTGTATATGCCTATACTGTATAATGTATAATATTGATCTCTTTCAACAGGGTGTCCCAGGATTGCAGGGGCCTTCGGGGTTGTATGGAGCCCCTGGATGCAATGGAACAGATGTAAGATGATGTAACACATTTAGAATATACTGTACTGTACTGTACTGTACTGTACTGTACTGTACTGTACTGTACTGTACTGTACTGTTTGTCCCCTAACAGGCGTGAAACACAAGTTTTTGAAGCAATATTAAACTTTACCTAATAGATTCCAAACACTGTAGATCATTTTCATGTTAGGTCTCAATCCTTGTATTGTGTCATTTTGAGAAAGTGAAAATGCTTTATTCATGTTTGACCAGTAACGATACCATTAGGAAAAAGAGGCAGACTTTCTTTGTTTTGTATCTTCTTGTGCATTAATGTGCTGCATGTGTGATTTGAGACCTGTTTCCCCATACAGAGTGAATAGAATCAATCAGAGCACAGAAGCAACAGATCTAAGATGATTGACAATACTGTATTTGTGATTTTGTTCAACCTACTGTAGTTTTAAGTGCTTTAATGAGTCAGCTGATTGGTCATATCAAACATAACGTAAAAAAGTACAAATAAAGACCTATTTGAAAAGGAAGGAAATCCAAAGAGAAACTTTTACATAAACCACAATATTTGTGCCATAAAGATAACTTGAAAGTCACTGCTTAGCCAAATTGTGCTTGTCTCTTAGGGAGAAGATGGAATTCCTGGTTTACCTGGGGAACCAGGAAGAGATGGACCAATGGTAAGAAACAATCACAAGTATATAGCATGACTATACTGTAACCAATTCTCTGTGCAAAACTGTTCACTAAAGTCTTTCATGCCTACAGTTTACAGCAAAATCTGGTGCTAATTTAAGTGCTAAAATGGACACAAAACCCAGTGTGTTACATAGTTTTTTTTTACACTTCCTTGGGTTAAGTTAAACCTTTACCTTGACACATCACTGTGACATCACCTACCGTATGTAAAAGCCCTGAGGCGTCTTACTAGTCATTAAAATGTAGTATATTTATTTTCCAGGGTGCACCAGGACCACAGGGACCAAAGGTAAGTGTCAGTACTCCAATACTTTAACTTAACGTAATATACTGTATGACCAGGAGGATGACTCAAGTAGTGGGCCTGTGGGCGTTGAGTACTTTGTCCACCACTGTGTGCAGTACACACATGAAAACGTCCCTCACCAACTCTGTTCTCCCAATCCCATTCTGCCTTTAATCTGTTCTCAAAGCTAATTCTTAGGCATGTTGAGGAGTGAACTTGATGTTTAATTTCATGCTCCAGTAATAATCTGACATGGGCTTTCCAGTTTTGACAGCCAGGAAGTAAATCTTTTCATAAATGGAATCACAATGATGATGATGATGATGGATATTATCATTATCTTCTCCAGCAACATCCTCCTCCTCGTCATCATAATGCACTATTGCGTAATCTTCCTATCACCCCTTTCTTTAATCAAGCGCTGAATTAAAGAATTAGGACCATACCAATGGTAGGCTTGGGCGATGTATTGGCAAAAGGCAGATTTTTCAGATGATTTCATTCTGCAAATGCAATGATCTGCCTCCTAAAAAATTATATTCAACAAATAGACTAATTAACCTTTAAAGCGCAATACAAAACCAAAGTGCGCGCAAAACATATCAATTTGTGACATTATGCACATTCTTGTTAGACTGATTTCCAACAAGTATTTAGCAAAACAGGGTGCTGAATGCAATGACCTTAATATTTGTACTGCTGAAAAACAATTCATAAATCATACTTGAGAGCTAAACGAAAGCAGCATATGTGCAGTTGTACATTTAGCCCTGACCTTTATAACAAGTGATAGATCGACCACGTTTTGACTGCTTGCATAGCACAGTCCCCGGTTCTGAATGATGGTATTTGTTTTTGTAATGTACATTATACTGCAGAGAAAAAGTTGTGAATAAATAATCACATGGCAGTATGGTTCTATAACCACTGCAACTCAATCTACTATCTATTTATTTTTCTGTAGGGTGAATCCCAAATATCAGTGGCCGCAATAAAAGGAACACCTGGGCTGCCGGGGAGAGATGGAGACCCTGTAACTATACTTAGACCTGATTAGAATCTCATTTCAACATTTCTTTAACAGCTATAGATGCGGACACAGAGATGAACCTACCTGTTTTATTATAGGGCCTCCCAGGTTTGCGTGGTGAGACCGGATTCCGAGGGGACGAAGGACCACGTGGCCAACCTGTGAGTTAACTTATTTATTTGGCACACATGGCTGAAACAAAGTTGTGATGGTAATGCTTAATATTACATTGTCATTGTTTCTGAACAGGGATTCCCTGGCCAGACAGGACATCCGGGAGCTAAGGTAAGAAGGTAGCTGCCTGAGCATTAAAGCCACTCCTGGCGTCCCTATTTTGGGCATGACTTTTGCAAGAGAAACAACCGGTCTTGTCTTAGGCCACACACACAAATTCTGAATGAAATTGGATTTTGATTTTGTCCTCCCTGTAATATGTCTGTTGTTTTTGAGTTCTATTGTACAGTTACTGTCATTGTTGTATTTTTATTGTATGTCAAGCACTTTGTGGGTTTTCTCTGTGAGAAGTCCTATATAAATAAAATGTACTTACTTACTTACTTACTTACTTACTTACTTACTTACTTACTTACTTACTTACACGCACGCACGCACGCACGCACGCACGCACGCACACACACACACACACACACACACACACACACACACACACACACACACACACACACACACACACACACACACACAATAGAAGGGACCACATGCTCCAAAGGTCATGCAGTATGTGAGTTTCTCCAAGGTATCTGAGGGGTGGACCTGGTAGAATGCACTTTTTGGGAAGATACAGTAAATCACCATGTCTGGTAAACGGTTAGAGTCCGAGTCCAGAACCAGGCTGCAACCATGGTATAAACTAGGTGTAAATACCCTACCCATTTCAGTGTGAAAGTGCATGGGCCTTGTTCCAGAATGACTGAATTAGATCACAATTCCAGAAAACATACATAGTTTAACCACTTTAAACCTACACTAATGTATACATCGGCTATGTGAAAATAGACGATCTACGTACAAGCTTGTAGAAGGTTGCTGATCTTGTAGATCTGCGATTTTCAATACAATTTTGAAGAAATTCCGGAATGTTTATGAAACATTTTAAACGACACAAATCTTGTATACTGTAGGGGTCCCTGGCACAAAAGCTTTTCAGATGGGGGTCTGTGGACAAATACATATTAATTTGGGGATCCTTGACATGAAACTGTTTGAGAAACACTGATTTAAACAACATGAGGAAGCAAGCCCAAATACGCAACTACACTACAAACCGCAACAATAATTTCAAGCGACTTAACAGAAAAACAAGTCTACTAGTGAGAATACGTTCTGAAGTAACAAACAACTGTGCCAACTTCCAAGTAATATTTTCTATCACAGGGTCAAGAAGGCAGCAATGCTTATACTGGACCTCCAGGGCCAAGGGTAATTATTTTCGAACATGTTCATTCATTCATTTTTAACTCGTTTTTACACATACATTGAAGATGAATTATTTCCCACAAACTATAAATATTGCCTCACTCGCAGGGCAGAGGAGGACCCAGAGGACCCCCTGGACCACCAGGACCCATCAAGGAGTACCAATCAGGTGCCATCCAATTAAAGGTGCAGTACTGTGTAGAGACAGACTGATCTTGGGAGCAGATTTTATTTGATTAAAGTAAAAGAACCGATGATTGATACATTACTTTCAAGGCAATGCAAGGTTCTTTACATGAGGCATACAACATGCATTTAAAAGCATCTAGAGAACTACAGAAATGAAAATAAAGTAAAAAACAGAAACTGGTCTGAGCTGAAACAAAGGAGAAAAGAATAATATATATTACTAAAAAAATACTAATTTGTCATTTTCAATGATTTTATTTACAGTTATTTAAAGTTAGATTTAACATACAGCTGTGATTGTTAATAACAGAAGCATCTGGGTTAGACTTTTTAATAGAGGCTTAACTGCAGTTTTCAAAGCCTTCTTAAAATTGCCCGATAGGAGAGAACTGTTTGCAGTAAATCTGTGGCAGAGCTGAACTGTTGGGCAATGCATCAGGGCAGCATGGAGGTGTTGTAGTGTTTCCTCAAGACATCATTAAGGCAGCTACTCCTTCCCTAATAAAGTTGTTTTTGTCTAACTAGGTTTTAGTTAGGAACATTTATTATTAGGAACGTTTATAAGAAGTATCATTAAACTATTATTTGTTGTAAAATGTATGTTCTGTGAAGATCTAACATTTAGCAAAGCTAGTTTTAAAATATTAGGAACATGCCCTGGGACAGACTGAGGTCTGATATGAAAGGGATTGAAATTTGGTGAGTCTAAATCATAATCCTTTGTTTTGTTTCCACACACTCAGGGGGTTAAAGGAGACAGAGGCGATATAGGGCTGAAAGGCTGCAAGGGATCAATTGTAAGTTTTTCTTCTAAGCTTCAAACCAGTAACAAGCTGGAAATAAGCCTTTTGAACTGCATGGCCCTCTATGAATTAAGTCAACGCCAGAAGTGGACTGATTTCATTTGATCTGCCAGTCTTCCCGATTATTGTTCCTTTGTAAATCCCTCCCCAGGGTGACCCTGGTTCCAGCTACCATTCTCAAGGAACAAAGGGAGACGGAGGAAACGAAGGCCCTGAGGTAAAACTCTGTTTGATTTCACTTAAAGATAAGACGAGCTAATGTTGCTAACCTTGACAGCAGCAAAGAGGATTTCAGAAAGGGCAATAAATGCACAATGGTATTAGCAGTGACTCATTAGATGACTGTGGATGAAGTGGTCCAACATCACAGAGACAACAAACCCAATTTCTATGATGACAAAGCTGTTTAATGTCATGCCAGCCCAGACGAGGGACGGAGGTTACCATGTGCATTTGTATTGCTTACATATCGATCCAGACAAGATATTTATGTATGCTTCAGAATTCGTCCTGCTGCTGCTGTCAGCCGACATGACATCAATAAAGACAAGTGCATCCGATCCAGGAGAAGACATTTTGTTCCCTCTGATTCATTTAGTTAGATTCTTTAGCCTCATGATGACCAACTTTACTGGTGTTGACATTTATCTATAATAATAGCAACAAGATTTCTGTTACTGTAGCTCTTCTGTGTGTGTGAACAGATGATCCAATGACACACAGCTGAGCTGACTTAGCGACAGTTCAGTAGTCAGTTGTCCAATTACACGTGGTGTCGTGGTCCTCTAAAACGGGCTGTAATTGGTTCACAGGAAACCCGATATGGAAGTAAATACCCAGTCTGCAGTTTTCCCCCATTTCCATAGTTTGATTTCAAGTCTAGTGAGCTGGAGTGTAGCATACAGTAGAGAAATACAACAAACTGCACAGACTCCACTGCACTGTATAAGTACATCTAAATACACATTTCTATAAATGTAACTGAAAGCAAATCATTCATAATGGAACAATTAGCAATTACATGATAATTGTCCTCTCTCACTTGTACAGGGAAAGCCTGGGAAGGATGGAGACATTGGACCACCTGGAAAAACTGTATGTAAAATGTGTTTACATGTGTACAACTGCAGTATAATGCATATTATATATATATATATATATATATATATATATATATATATATATATATATATATAATGCATTGATATGTGTATGCATCTTTGCGATTTATACAGCATGTACATGTACTCTGCAAGTGTGCGTGTGTGTGTGTGTGTGTGTGTGTGTGTGTGTGTGTGTGTGTGTGTGTGTGTGTGTGTGTGTGTGTGTGTGTGCACACGCGCGTGCGACATGCGTGCATTTGTGTGTGTGCATGAAATAGTGACTTCAGGCTTTGAATATGACATATCTCTAGGGTTGGGCTGGTCCAAGAGGTTATTCAGGATCTCCAGGAACATCAGGAGACCGGGTGAGTAAGCTGTTACTACCAGACACTGCATGATAGTCATCTGCAAGTTTAATGTCAATGTAAAATGTTCCAGTGCTAGTTGTCATTTATACACAGTTCTCTGATCCATAGGGTGAGAAGGGTGACAGAGGTCCCCGTGGTCTTCCTGGAGAGGTGAGTCCTATTGTCTTCTTCTGCATTATCCAACAACATTTGTTTTATGTTATTATCGCCGACAGTTTTTGCACAACGTTGGTAGAGCCATGGTTGCAGTCTAGTGCCCTGGTTCTCAACGTGGGGTCAGGGGACACCCACAGGTCTTTTACGGGATTCCCGTAGGTCCCCAGCTACAAGGTTGATAGTTAGGAAACAAATTGACCCATACCGTCCTGTGTTCTTTACAGGTGAGGGGTGTGGCTGAATCCATCAAAGGTTACCGTGGCGACCCTGGTCTTCCAGGCCCAACGGGGGTCCCCGGACGTCAAGGTAGGGTGATAGAAAAGGAAAGGTAATGGTCCAATCATAATAGATTATTATAGTGTTCAGCAGAGAGGATGTCACTCACTGTCAAGCTTTTCTTTGGTGGGATAACACACTTCTTTGTTCACAACAGAGCATACAATGTATTTTTTTTTTGTTATCAATAGTTTTTTAAATTTTTCCATAACATGAGTGGATCAAGATTATAGACATACATATGAATAGAATTAGAAAAAGTAAAACATTAATCAAAAGAAAAATACAAATTCCAGACAAACAACACAAACAATAACAAGACAAGAGAAGAAAAAAAAGAGAAAACCCACCCACCCCCTTTCCTCGGACCAACACGGAATGTCCAATAGTGCATGCCTGTTCTAGGCTGTACCACTATATAGCGATTTCTTGAATCATAGCCTTAAGCTTATCTGCAATGTCAGACCATATATTAATGTTTTCTTCTTTTGCTCCGTGTAACCTTGCTATCGACTGCTTTAAGTATACTATATCTATTATCTAGAAAGGTTAAGGCCCACTGGTGAAACGTTAACGTATTCCACCGCGTAGCTACCATCTTCTTTGCCGCTGTTAATCCAGCAAAGAAGATGCACTTGCGTATATTGTTTAGTTGCAACTGTGAGACGTCATTTAATAAAAATAAAGAAGGAGAACAGAGGATACGATGTCATATTCAATGTCAAAATCCCCTGCACATATTGTACTTTGTACATATCATACTAGCACTATGCTCTTTACTGTGTATTATATATCAATGTTTCCCAAACAATGGCTGGGACTCATTTTTGGGTTGCTCCGCGACCCCCAAATGTTTTTCATCATCAAAGAAATTCTATATTGTTAGCAGTCTGGCAGAATAAACATGTTGCTGCTTGTACTTGAATGTGTGACATTTAAGCCCTCTTGAATCTTGATATTGTGGAATTAGGCTTATAATTTGTGCCACATGTCATTGCTATACACCATACATGGGCAACTGGCGGCCCGGGGGCCACATGCGGCCCCCACCTTCACTTAATGCGGCCCGCAGGTTAATACCGGAATACTGATATTATTGATTTCAGCTGTTTCAATTCCAAACATGACCTGCTTTAATTCCGTCAGTCTATATTAGGACTAGTATACTGTAGTAGTATTAAAATGTATTTTTATTTATGTCCAATGTTTTTGTATTTAGGTTCATAAAGTTAACATGAGTATGTAACTAAATGTGTTTGAAATTCAATCAAAATGTTACATTTCAGGATTCCAATAAAAAAAAAAAAAAAAAAAAAAAAAACAGAATAGGCTCTATGCATATACGCCATTTTGTTCTACTTCCGGGTGTCTTTCAACTTCCTTCACAGGTGTTACTGATGATACTAATCAAGGCTCTGTTTGATTTATTGCACAGTGGGTCTCCACTGGTGTAGCAGAGTGTTTCCAGTGAGCCAACATGCACAATATCAGCACCCTGACTCTGTTTGACCAGAATGGAACAGACCCTGCATTAGTATCATTGGTAACACCTGTGAAGGAAGTCGAAAGACACCCGGAAGTAGAACAAAATGGCGTATATGCATAGAGCCTATTTCAATTCAAAAGAAGCAAAAATAGCCGATCTACAAGCTCAAAATGCATCGCAGCGCGATGCGTTTTGAGCTTGTAGATCTGCTATTTTTTCTTCTTTTGTATGAGATACTAGAATGACAAAGTAGGACGTAACAATATGCAGTGTTGCCCTCTGGAGTGAAGGTGGAAATATAGTGGCCCTCCTCACCATCATCAAAGTTGCCCACCCCTGCTATACACTGACGCCTTTGTGTTGTGTTTCAGCTACATTTAATGTACTGTATGTGCTATAATAATGTTAATAATAATAATTGTTTTACCAGGTCCTGTGGGATTTCCTGGTCCCAAGGGGCGCCCAGGTGAGTCATCTGATAAATTTGTTAGACCAGGCTTATTAGTGTTTGTTGAAATATTTTTTTTTTATAATTCAAATGTTTTTTATTTTTTCTTCTTAATACAAAAAGTGGTAATGGGTGGTACAGTGCAGCACAACAACAGGTACAAACATATACAGTCAGTCCAAGATAATACAAAAATAAAAATACAAAATAAAAATACAAAGGAAATAAAAGTAGGAACCTCTTCACATCTTCAAATAAGTGTCATATATGTTAGAAAACTATCCCATATCTCTTTCATCTTTCCCATACCATTCACTCTTCCCAGCATGTACTCATACGATGTGATTTTGATAATCTCCTCGTTCCACTCTTTAAAAACAGGGGTTCTTGGGGTTTTCCAGTTCCGCAGCAGGATTCTGGCTGCTGTGACCAGTCCAACCTTTACTATTACAAAAGCTTTTTTATTTAACCCAGGGACCACTGTCCTGTCTCCTAAAAGACAGAGCAGTGGTAGTGGGGGTATGGTGAATCCCAACCATTTTGATAGGTAATCAAGAATTGTACACCAGAAAGGATACACCATGCGACATTGTTTGTTGAAATATAACCAGTACCTTTGTGTTGACCTCAGCTAGACACCCAGTGAGTCTCTCTCTCTCTCTCTCATTCATTTCTCCCATACAGGCGGGGTACCTCCTGGGTCATACGTCCCGGGCACACCTGGTCCTCCTGGCTTTCCAGGCCCTCAGGGGGATAAAGGGGAGCCAGGGCCCAGGTACTCTGGGCCCCCGGGGCTAGATGGGGATCCTGGAGATAAAGGACTTCCTGGGGATCCAGGACCACCTGGACCACCTGAAGACAGAGGTCATTACTGTGCCAACACCATACTGTGTCGAGTAATACTGTGTAACCTCTTCAATTAAAAAAAAAAAAAAAAAATCATTTGTTATATACTTCTTTCTTGTCCGCCATGTGAATATGGTCTATTATCCAGCCTGCTATGTTTTACCCCGCTGTGGTTTTTAACCTGAAATGTAAAACAAACTACAACATCACATATGGATTCAATCCTCTTTAAATAAAGAAATAAAAAATATTTTTCTCGCCTGTTTTGCTCATGATGATTCTTGCAGGCAGCAGGATCACAAAGGGTTTTCCAGGAATTAAAGGAATGAAGGGGATGGAAGGCCCACGTGGATATGATGGACAGTTTGGAATAAAAGGTGTGAACTTTCTGTATTTCTGGGACTTAGACTCGGCCATCCACGGGCCGTATTCGCGCTAACGGCCGAATCGCGCCGCCCACTCCAATAATAAATCACATCTTTAGACAGGATTTTCTCCGGATTGTGTCCCCAGACCCAAAGAGAAAGTTTTTTGCGGCTGAAATAGCTTTAGATCGGGCTTCTAAATGGGTTAGCATTTTGGCTACGTGTCAGCTAGCTTCCTCCTCTGGACACCCATAGGATTGACCGGAGTGAAAACAAAAGCCAGTTGGGAGAGGGTCGACGAAAGCTATAAAGAAGGTCAATGGAGAAATTTCTGGCACTCTAGCACCCCTTGTGGCCGGATGGCACTGTATGAGTTAAATCTCTCATTGGTCAAATTGAGCAATTATCTTTAAAGATACACCATTAATTCTATAGTCATATTTTTTGTTTGCTTCAGTGCAGCCTCAGTCAGTGCAAAGGTCAATTATATTGAAGTGCTACAAACATTTTATAAGAGATTGTATTGTGTCTGCAACTCTGAGAGTTAAAATAACACAGTGGATTTTACGTGTGTGTGTGTGTGTGTGTGTGTGTGTGTGTGTGTGTGTGTGTGTGTGTGTGTGTGTGTGTGTGTGTGTGTGTGTGTGTGTGTGTGTGTGTGTGTGTGGTGTGTGTGTGTGTGTGTCTGCAGGAGAGAAGGGGAACCCCTGTTATGAGTGTGGGACAGGAGGATTACCAGGCCCGCCAGGTCTACCAGGTCTGCCTGGCATCCCAGGTAACAATATTCCCCTAAAGGCCTTGATACACTCATTTGCAAGCAGTGTCATGCACAGAAAATAGCAGATCTACATGCTCATAATGCTTGTAGATGGGCTATAATAATCCAGACGGGGTTGTGAAAAACCCAACCCAGTCAGGATGGTTTCCTGCTTTCTTGTGAATATGTCTGGGTCCATATTGTCATTAATTCCCAGTCATGTCCTGGAAACATTGGCAAAAATGAAGGAGGCCATATTCCAGGAACGGTTATTCTATGTGTCTTGTCATTCAGGTTATAGTGAAGGGCCAGGGCCCAAGGGAGATCCAGGCTTACCAGGACCAGAAGGTTTCCCTGGATTCCCAGTAAGAAACACTGTCTCCTAGACCTACTGTAGAAGCTTTGCAGTGTACTCTCTGTTTGTCCACTTACTGTAACCCGGCCAACAAAAGTTCTCCTATAATATAGGAGAACCTCATTATCATATTATGACAATGAGGTCAACCTTGACCTTTGAACTTGGAACTTCTCTGTAGGGTCCAAACGGTGAAACAGGATTTCCAGGCATCCCGGGACCAAAGGGAGACTCAGCTTGCTACCATTGCCCTGGGATAAAAGGGGAGAAAGGAGAACTGGGCATACTAGGAAGGCCTGGGTTTGATGGTCTCCACGGACCCCCTGGGTTACCAGGTCCAAAGGGTCATCGCGGCCCCAAGGGGGATTCGGTGAGGGGTTTGGGACTTTTGGCTTTTGCCTTTGACTTTTTTTCCACTTGCCATCAATTGCTGAAATGAAGAATAATAAGTAAATAGGTTGATAAATGTACTGCTGTACCGAATATATGCTCAGTTAATCTCCTCTATCCAGTATGCCTACCCTGGTGTTGGGGGAGACCGTGGTCTTCCAGGTATGCCTGGATTTCCGGGTTTACCAGGACCAGTTGGCCACCCGGGGACCCTGGGAATTGGACCAGTTGGACTCCCTGGACCAAAGGGAGACAGTGGGGTGTCAGGTTTACCAGGCAACCCAGGACTACCAGGTACAGTCAAACAATGTATTCACCAGACACAAAATGTATATATATACTGATACATACCGGTAGGTACACACAAGCAAAAACATACATACAGTAAGACAGACAGAGGAATGGACAGGCAGGGGGTTGTTTATTTAGGGACTGTTCCTGTAACATCCTTCAGCTGTGCATGTCCATGTGCCCTTGCTCCTCCATTGACAGGCCAGAAAGGCGAGCCCAGCCACATTCACTCTACAGGAGACCCTGGACCACCTGGATATAAAGGTCTACCTGGGCCACATGGAAGACCAGGTAACCTCCACATGGAACACTCTCAGAGTTATGGGGCTCCGTGGCCTAAAAGCATACCAAACTGGAGGTCCTTGCAGTGAAAGAGGTTTGAGAACCACTGATGTAACAGATGGATCACTTTACAGTCATTGGTGCACTTCACTTCACAGGGAATGGAGGAACACCAGGCCATCCAGGGTCTCCTGGTTCTCCTGGACAGAAAGGAGAAAGAGGAGACATCTCATACCCTGGAGTGATAGGATTTCCAGGACATAAAGGTAACAGACCTGGCGTAGAGCAAACAAACAAACTGTGTTTCTTTTAAACCAGGGTTCCCCAATTAGTTTTCCCCAAGGGCCGAATTATGTCTAGGGTACCAAGCCGAGGGCCACAACATTGCAGGGGCCAGGGGGCGACGGTGGCGTTCCCGCTACTCCAGCGACAGTTCAGATATGGTCGTTGTCGGGTGAAAATGTCCAAAACCGTTTGTTTTGCATTTATCATTTTAAAAATGATTTAAACTAGTGAAAACAGCCGATCTGTAGATCAGCTGTTTTCACTACTTTTGTGCGACGGCCTTGTATGATGAAGCAGGGCTTTACTTTGGGAAAGAACGTACAAATTTGGAGATACAAGGTTTCCCCCCGACAACGACGATATACTAGTGTTGTTGCTGCTCTTATACCACCATTATTACTGGAGTTGGTGAGGGCCAGACAGTAGCCCCTCGCGGGCCGCAAATGGCCCGCGAGCCGCCTATTGGGGAACCCTGTTTTAAACAGTTGTGATACTGACAGTAATGTAAATGAATGAAATCAAGCTGTAGAAAAGTGTGTATATGTGTCCTATAGGTGACAAGGGACAGCCAGGGCTCCCAGGGGCCCCAGGGAGAGGCTTTCCTGGCCGAGAAGGCGTTCGAGGACAGCCTGGACCTCCAGGACAGAAGGTTAGAACTACACAGGATGTTTGTTTGAAAATGTACAGTCAGTACCAGAAGTACGAGGGCAGGGAGAGAAAAAAGATTACTATTGCTGCTCTCTTACTGTATCTATATCATTATCTATGCAGACCAAAAGCAGGGCTAGAGATTATATATGGCCCCAATGTGCATGCTTTATTTTCCCAAAATACATTTAGCTACTTATTTATTCATAATTCTAAGAGATAGCAATTTCTGGAGTTGTGATAAAAAACATCCATTCCAAACCAATTATACTACATACAGTATTATACTACATACAGACAGAGAGTTAGGGTCGGTTTGTGGAAAGGAGCCATTTGACAAAAACAATCATTCTCAACTATGTTATCATAGATTTTATGTCTGCAAAGGACAATTGTGTGAAGGTTGTTAACTTCTACATGGGGCTTTAATGAAAATTGACCTTCTGAATTGGAGCGCTGTGTTGAAAGAACCAGGAGTCCTTGTCCTTTTGCTTATTCTCTCTCGATTTCACAGAACATTCACCTCTTTCAGCACCACGGAGAGCTCCTACTGTCCTCTAGATTGTGTAGATACTGGATAATATCCATTGTGACTCGTGTCCTGTGCGTGTGTCAGAATTAATAACCCTGTAACAGCCCAGTAACACCCACAATGTAAAACCAGCAGTGTTCATTTAACTTGTGTACAAAGTTAACCAAAGGTGCATCTATGTTGACATTCGTACACTCTCAAAGTTAATGATGCCCTTCTTAGGACTGTCCTGATGTGGGGACATCATTACTCTCTTCTCCATATACAGGCAGTTCTATGCAGAGACTATATTCATATGTAAAAATCTGAAAGATATTTCGTTTTTCACGTACCTTTGAAAAATCGCTGGATATTCTGCGTCGCTCAGATCTGCGCACAGGAGCATTCAAAGGACGCCCCAGGGTCATGTCGAATCAGAAAACGTTCATTGTCCGACCGTGAAAGTTCATTTGAAAGATAAATGCTTCCGAGTCCAGCATGCGCCCAACCCCTCTCCACACAAACATTATGAGCTTCTTCACAATGCATGATGATATGGTATGGTAATAGGGTTTGCGATAGTGACCACCGGCTGTACCCTACTGTTCACTCTCGTTCACAATGCAGTGTGGGATAATATGAGCTCACTACTGTTTAGTGACAGTAATTTCAGGTACAGCCCCAGAGTGTGTTGCCAATAAACCCACGTCATTTGGTTTTAGTAGTGACAGTCAGAAACTGACAACACACCATGCTGCTTGCACACTGTGAATAATGATTAAATTGTTTCAATACGACTGTTTCTGGTGGGCAGGGAGATGGTGGACCAGGCTACACCGGCCCTAAAGGTCTTCCAGGACTCCCTGGGGCAGATGGAGATCAAGGTTCCACAGGAGACTCTGGTCTTCCCGGTCTACCTGGAGCCTTTGGACTACCAGGCCTTCCTGGTCGTCCAGGAGAAAAGGGTACCTTGGAAATATCAATGTCTGCAGATGCACACACGCACGCACGCACGCACGCACGCACGCACACACACACACACACACACACACACACACACACACACACACACACACACACACACACACACAAGCACGCACATTCACGCATTGAATAACTAAAATCTGCAAATGTTACAAGCTCCAGGGTACGTTATAAGAAAGCTGTGTATGCTCACAAACGCACACACAGTCGTGTGCACACCCACACACACATACACAAAGTTATTGACTTGCTAATATCTTTCTTCATATGCTACAAGCCCCAGGGTATGCGATAAAAAAAGCTGTGTATATGCACAGATTGACATTGCACACACACACACACACACACACACACACACACACACACACACACACACACACACACACACACACACACACACACACACACACACACACACACACACACACACACACACAACCTTGAAAGTAATTGAATTGCTAATATCCGCATGTCTGCAGGTAATAAAGGCTCTGTGGGACCACCAGGACTAGCTGGTGATAAGGACTCCTGTAAAGGTGCTATAGGAGGACCAGCGGGACCTCCAGGACCAGATGGTCACGCAGGACCCCCAGGTCAGTCTTTCAACTACGGTAGACATTTAGACAAGGGAGACATTTCAGCCCATTAGAATCTCCCCTCGGCCTGGGCCACAGGGTATAGCGGTCCAGGCACCTAGGCTGGAAATCCGGCCTGACAGCGTGTCGTGGGTTCGAGTCCCAATACCGACGACCTTTGCTGCGTGTCTGTCACCCCCCATCTCTCGCAGCATTTTCTGTCAACCTACTGTATACCTAACAATTAAGGCAGAAAAAGCCCACAAAAATTTTTTTTTTAAAAAGGGGAAGAAAAAAATCTCACCTCACTGAAATACCAGCCGATTATAACGCATGTATCAGGTGGAAATACAGAAGCTTAGATAATGGCCCTGGGTGATTCTGAGCTGGAGGTACAGTAAATCGTTCTCATTTCAAGGTAACAGTGATTTGCTTCTTTTCATTGGTTTAGACCAGTGGTTCCCAAACACTGGGTCGGTACAATTTTTTGGGGTCGCGGACGCATTTCTATGGGGTGGGTTTCCTTTTTATTTATTTATTGATTACATTTTTTATTGCAAGAAAATGTCAAATAAATATACAGTAAAATCTAAGAAATTACATAAATTAAACATTTTAAAATAGCTCACATAACTACTGTATAGCACAGCCTCAAGTACTGTACTGAGAGTGTGTGGAAATGTTGCCCTTGTGGAGTTACGTTACACTGAAAGTAGTCACAAATAATAAAGAAAATAAGCAAAGGAACAAAATAACGGTAGGCTACCTGTAGTTCAATGCCAATGACGTCTCTTGACGTCTTTTTTCAAAGGGCCCCGTGTGCTAATGACGTCTTTGACGTCTTTAGATCAAAGGGGGAAAAAAATAAAGAAAAAAAACATTTTTTTTTTCTTTATTTTTTTTTTAAGTTGTCAAAATGACCTGAGATCAGAGAGATGCTTTTTTCTGTTTGTGTGTTGGCTCCCTCGTTTGGCTGAATGAGAAAATGTGTGTTCAGTCTAGTGGGTGGACACTTTTTTTGATTCATTCTGCTCTATCTCTGGAACCATTTGATTGACAAAATTATTTTTGCCACTGAATCACAACGACTGTGTCTGTTTCTGTGATCAATCAGTGGGCCCCCCCCAAAAAAATATTTTTTCATTTCACAGTAAAGAAAAACATACAAAATCTTGGTATATCTACCTTGGAGCCATTTTGGCTTCTGGCACGGATAGAGTTAAAGACATCACCGTTTCCTGTCCATTCCCTATAGGTCTCAACGGCCATCTTGGTGAAAAGGGGAACCAGGGTGCTCCTGGGTTTGGTCGGCCTGGTCCGGCCGGTGAACCTGGCCCTCCTGGCGTGCCTGGGTTAGGTGGTCCGGGGCCTCCTGGAGCAAAGGGAATCAGGGGCAAAGATGGCCTACCGGGGTCACCAGGTACTGGACTGTTACACAAATATCTCACGTTCACATCTTCAGTTGTGGATAAGTGCACCGCACCCATCCGCTGTCCAACATTCTACACAGATTCTAATCTTCAGACAGGATCTGAAACTTTAATCCTGTTCATGAATAATTGCCCAGCTGTTATGTATGTATACTAACTTTCCAGACAGATCTTTAATATTCAGCAGACTATCGTGGGAAATGTTGCAATATTTGAAATTGGAATCCTGCCCATGAATAAATGCCCAGCTGTTATATATATATTATGCAGAAATATGTTTTTTTGCACAGTACAGTAGTACCTAGTAAGCCCTAGAGTTTTATAGAGCAGTGGTTCTCAACCTTTTCAGTCCGAGACCCCCAACTTGGAACCCCCCCACCTTGACGAGCACTAAGAGTTGAGGCATTTTGTATGGCACGGTTCTACTGTGAAAATATTCTCACAATCTCTGCCTCTAATATTTGACAATTTGGCCAATGTTTAATTTGTCATTTTATAGGTATTAAAAAGTCCTTAAATTGTCACTTTAGAAATGTGCATAATGCATATACCCTCTGTACACTTAAACTTTATGTTGCTTTGTTTACTGAGAAAACAATGTTGCACATTAAGTTAATCACCTGGGGACCCCCAAAATCATTTGGGGACCCACAGGTTGAGAACCACTGTTAAGGGGAACACACACCGGCCACGGAAGGCGCGGGTCTGCCGCCTCGCCCGCCGCGCCGATGCGCTGCTGTTCTATTTCTAGGCGCTGCCGCGTGGTGAAAGTGTTTTTCCCCACCAGGGGAAATGGATGCACCGCGCAGCAGCGCGTCGCATCCAGTTGGTGTTTATGTGCGGCACTTCATGCACGTCAATACTGCAACGCTAAGCTGCGCAGCCGCCCGCGGCCGGTGTGTGCTTCCCTTTATAGAGACTTCTATCACTGTGACTACTGCAGGTCTGAGAGGAGACCCTGGACCAGATGGAGCACCAGGGTTAGGACCAGATGGACCAGGCGGTCCACCAGGACCACCAGGTGCAATAGGTAACTCTCTGTTTCTCTTATGCACAGATGAGAGGACTAGTACAGTACCAAAACAGACAAATAAATACCTAACCTAACTAAAGGAAGGAAACGTTAAGTCTGGTGATTAAGGAGTAAGGACTATTAGGTCATTTGGAAAAGCAGAAAAAAGAACCAAGCAGGGACTGTTCTACAGTGGACGAATTCTGTCCTATAGTGCTATAGTGTAGTATTGTATTTCTATGTTGCACTCAATTATTGTAGTTTATGGTTACATTTTGTGCAAGGTACACAAGAGTCTTATTTTTGTACGGCTTCTTTCAGACAATGTATGTATCAACGTATGTACAATACATATGTTTAATGGTAGCGGTTAGATAATGCTTAGTGGTATGCTCCTGATATTAAAGCCATACGGTACTTTCACAGGTGACAAAGGCCGAGATGGAGCCAAAGGTTCCAGGGGGCCACCAGGAATGGAGGGAGATCCAGGCATCAGAGGACCCCGAGGGTCTCCATCTCCACCTCCCATCAGTGGGACAGGGCCCCCAGGACCCCCTGGTAAATGCAACAGTACTCATTTTGGAATAGTAGTCACTGAAAACCAAAAGGGCTTTCAGTGAGTTGGTATAGATCTGTTGACTAGATGTTAGTGCTACTGTATACCGTATCATTGCTGTCAGCAGAAACCTTGTATCTCCCGCTTTCATCTTTTTACTCTTTTTTGTTGTTGTTGTAAATTAATGCCCTGCTTTGTTGTACAGCAGTGTCACAATTAGTGAAAATAGACAAGCTGCAAGCTCACAATATTGAACATGAACGTGTACTGTATCTATGAAAAGTATTAACAAGAGCTTGTGGCTAAATAATAATTGGACCCATTGCATTTCCTGAAAAGTAACATTTGTGGACAATATCATGATAGTGTTGAGAGGCTAACAGGATATACACTGTTGCAGGTCCACCCGGTCCTGATGGTCCTCAAGGAAATGTTGGATCAACTGGACCTAAAGGACCAAGAGGGTTACAGGGACCACCAGGGACCACTGGAACAAAAGGTAGGTGTGTGTGTGTGTGTGTGTGTGTGTGTGTGTGTGTGTGTGTGTGTGTGTGTGTGTGCGTGTGCGTGTGCATGCGTGTGTGCACGTGTGTGGCGTGCATGCGTATCTCTGTCTGTGTGATAGAGACTTAAAACGCGGCATGGGCCCAAACTCCAGCCCGAGCCCAACTCTGCCTTGTGTTGTTCGACCCCAGCCCGGCCCCGACTCGACAAGGGTCTGCACTCAGTTTATTGGCCTGAGCTCTACATGAGACCAGACAACAAATTAATTTAACACATTTCCATCATCATGTTGATAATGATAGTTGCCTTCTTACTATGGAGCTGCCTCTTGTGTTGTTATGTGTGTATGTGTATGTCTCCAGGTCCTGCTGGTGATCCTGGTCTTGATCACCCATCATTCTCAAGAGGAGGCGCAGGGCCTGCTGGAAAACCAGGAGATCCAGGAATCAGAGGTTTACCAGGTAAGACTCAAAAGACTCGGGCAGATTTGTTAAGATCAGAAATGCAGCAAAGAACATGGGCTGGTCAGAGAATGCAGCCACAATCTGTGAAGCAAAGATGTCAACACATCGCGTGAATGATATTGTGCGTGCGTGCGTGCGTGTGCATGCACATGTGTGAAAGCATGCGTGCGTGCGTGCGTGCGTGCGTGCGTGCGTGCGTGTGTGCGCATGTATGACTGCCTTTGACTTTGTGGTAATATGTTTGATTGGTGTTCCAGTGTTAATGATCAGGCCAGCAGTCTGACTGTACTTATCTTGTACGTAGGCAAGTATTCCATGAAGAAATTAGGGCTGCATGATACTGATGACAATGTTTTTAGAGATGAATCGATATAACTTACTTGTGATTGATAAGGATATCAATCACAATATTTATGTTTATTGCTCAGAATAAAAAGCTGTTAAATAACTTGATATTGTTGCTGTTGGGTGGAAACCTTGTACGGGAGCGTGTCGCTGTTACTACATGTCATCTTTTCGACACCCGACTCTAACCCTCACCCTAACCCTAACCTCCGTGGAGTGAGTCGCTAACCCTCTGGTCGAAATGATGGTCGTTTCGAAAGAGCGCAATTTCCCCCTTATACTGTATGTCCTAAAGACCTAAACCATAAAAAAAGAGTCTTTGTTCCAATGGATACAGTTATCATTTTGTCACAAGCTCTTGTTAATATTTGTTAATGCAAAATGTAAAAAGATAGATCAAAAATAGGGATTACAAGCTCAATGTATTGCATTGCGACGCATTGTGATCTTTTACTGTAGATCGTCTAAATTCATGACCGCATTCAAAGTTAAGTGGCGTGGGACCCTTGGTACTCAAAAATATTTTACCAAGGTTGGCAGTTCTGAACATTGGTCATCATAAACATGCATGGTGAGTGCAACCTCCAAATGTGAGGGCAAAATGTTAAATGAAGCAGTTGGAGTCCATAACACAAGTAAGTCCATAAAATACTAAGTCCATAAAATGCATCATCTTCTTCCTCAGGTCCAAACGGGATTAAGGGGGACCCAGGTTTTGCTGGAGGGCCCGGCTCTGACGGGAGACCCGGTCTAAATGGATACAAAGGGATTAAAGGAGAGCCAGGCTACGTATATGGATATGGACCTCCTGGACCACGTGGACAGAAGGTACTTGATAACTGACCAGAAATGTTTGATGAAAGACAGGAATGACACTGAAGCACAGCCTACAGTTTGACTCAAGAATTTAAGCGTTAATTACCTCTATATTCCCATAGCAATTATTGCTAGTCTGTCTCCCCAGCTCTTTTATAAAGGACATCAATTTCATCCTATCAGGAGAGAGAACTCATACAGGATACAAGATAAACAAGTGAAAAATATGCAATGCATAATAAAAAGTACACACATAAAATAAAATAATAGATGAAACAGAATAAAGCCTGGAGGCTTTATTCAATCGGAAGTGGATCAAAGCTGAAATGATCTTTGTGTAGTTCTTTCTCCTAATTGGATGAAATGCGTAACCTACCTGAAAATGTTTTTATTTGTTTGCTTGTTTGTTAAAGAACTGGAGAGAGAGGGTGACCCCTAGTGAACACACACTCGATTACTAACGGATTATATTAGCAAAACAACTTTGTATTTCATTGTTGAATGATTTTGATGACCATGATGATTATTGATGACAATGATGTATTATGAATTATTGACAATGATACCTCTCTCTCGCTCTCTCTCTCTCTCTCTCTCTCTCTCTCTCTCTCTCTCTCTCTCTCTCTCTCTCTTTCGCTCTCTCTCTCTCCCTCCTTGTTTCTCAGGGAGAACCAGGATCTGGCAGTACAGATGGGCTGAAGGGCCAGAAAGGAGAACCTGGGGTTACAGGAACCCAAGGTCTTCCTGGAACGCCTGGGGCCAAAGGCAACCCAGGACTTGATGGACAAAAGGGTTACTACCACTGATAACATAATGTCAATAGAGAAAAAAAGAGGATTGCCATATATGGAATCAAAAGGTCCCGGCCCGATCTATGTGTCCAAGTGTCCCTGAGCAAGACATTTATCTCCTGAATGCTCATTAGTAGCACCCTCTGCTCCTAATAGATGGGTGAAAGGGTGTGTGGAGAGGAACTGTTGCCAATAATAATTTAATCTGGCTACACATTTGGCTAAGAAAAATCCCCTCTTTGTGGCAGTACATTTAACAGATCATATACGTGTCCATGTGTCTCTTTTTCTCTTGCTCTGATCCAGGTCCACCAGGCTCTGTGGGCCCTCAGGGCTCAGATGGGCCTCCAGGACTCAAAGGAGCGGTCGGACCATATGGACATCCAGGCATGGCCTTTTGAAATCTTTCCTCTCTGTCATCTCTCTTTTGTTGTTTTTTCTGGTTATCTAACACAGCTACAGACATATTTAGTTGTTTAGATTAACAAAAACAAGCCTGGGTCAAAACCCAGTATGACTGGAGCTTGTATGCCTCAGTCAGTCAATTAGTCAGTCAGTCAGTCAGTCAGTCAGTCAGTCAGTCAGTCAGTCAGTCAGTCAGTCAGTCAGTCAGTCAAAACTTATGCATACTTACTTTTGGCTGGGTCAAGGTCCCAGACAAAAATAAATAATAACAAATTATTTAAAAATAAATGAAATGCAAGTGCACACTATTATTGAATAGTACACTGGAAAATATGGTTAAACACCAAAGCAAAAAAAGTATAACCTACCACTGTCTTCTTCTACTACTACTACTTTAGTTAAATTAGTTAGATACATTAAGTGTTTTTGAAGTAAATGTCTTACAGTAAATGTCGTATCTCTGACATCTACACTTACCCCAGGTAACCCAGGCCCCCATGGTCCTGCTGGCCCCCAAGGGCCTAAGGGAAACCAAGGTCTGGATGGGATCCCTGGACCTCCAGGGCCGAAGGGAGACACAAGTAAGAACACATGTCAAATAGACTGCCCTGTGTTTCTGCTACAGCAGTTAAAGACTTCTGATCATCATATCTAAATCTGATAATTACATTTCTATCCTGAGACTGATGCATACTGTAGGTTATTTGTCAGTGCTCATAATTGTTGTAGAAGTTGACTGACTATGAACAAAGTTCCTTCCTCTTTCTGCAGTTTTATTAGGAGGGCTTCCTGGAAATCGTGGTGATGAAGGGAAACCAGGTGAACTTTGGAGTTTTTCCCTAAGACATGAAGTACAGTAGGACATGTATCATACAGTATATAACTCAACTTAAACAAAACCTGTGGTAATATCTCAGAAACCTCCAGACTCTCACTGCCACAGTCATTAAATGGGAAGACCACCCATTTTCAATATTGAACTATGTCATTTATATAACTTAGAGGAGTTGTGTGGAAATAGAAAAAGAGTTCCCCCCCTTCTGTGTTGCCTAGAACTGGAAGATTGATTTTGGGGTTTGTATTGTAAAGTACAACGGTGTGATGTCAACAAGTTGTACTTTACAATACAAACCCCCAAATCAATCTTCCAGTTCTAGGCAACACAGAAGGGGGGGGGGGGAACTTTTTTTTCTATTTCCACACAACTCCTCTAAGGTATATTAATGACATAGTTCATACTTCCCCTTTAACAGTGTACAGTTCTAGTGATTGGAACTGTCATCGCTTTATCATGTCCTGTGTTCCATGGTACTGTAGGTCCAGATGGGGAGCCTGGACCTCCTGGTCAGTCCGTCCCAGGACATCCTGGACCCCCAGGAGACAGAGGTCAGCCGGGCCTACGCGGACTGCTGGGTGTGAAAGGACCACCAGGAGTCGTGGAGAGATGTCTTCCTGGACCAAAAGGAGACCTTGGCTTCCCAGGAAGCCCTGGCGTCCCAGGTGGACATTTACTGCTACAAGCCTTTAGCTTCTGATTTGAGCCAGTGAATTGCACTCATCACCTTTCTGGTAGTTGAATCAAATTTGACGTTGACCCCAAACAATCTTTTACAAGCATTGTTTTATTAAGAAAAACATTCAAGCTAACAATGTAATTTGTAATTTTATTTCAATGGTTCTCATCTGGCTGACACTGACAAATGTACATTGTTGTTGCGCATTGTGTTGTGCAACTAAAATAGCAGATCACAACCCATTATAATCTTGTCGTTGCCGATCTGCTATTTTCGGTGCGCAACAACACGCAACTAAGAATGAACCAAGCATGAGTCTCATATCACTGTTGTGATGGTGTCTTCCGTCTTGCAGGTCAGCCTGGTCCACGGGGACCCCCAGCCCCCATAACACCATGTTTAAAGGGAGACTCAGGGGACCAAGGCCCAACAGGAAGTCCAGGCTTTCCTGGACCCAGAGGAGACATGGGCCCCCCGGGATCACCGGTGAGTCACATAATTCTGCAGAACCGCTGATCCAACGGATTTCAAACTCGCCGTGCATATCGGCGAGGACCCGAGGGCAGGGGTCTTCAACGGGGGGTCCGGGACCCCTAGGGGGTCCTCAGAGTTACTACAGGGGGTCCTCCAAATTGTTGTGTGATAGAAACTTTATTTTTTATATCAACCACTTGAACCCTATAGCGTCCACTGTCCATATTCTGAGAACTTTAGCCACAAATAGCAGATCTACAAGCAAGACAAAAGCTAGGCAAAGAGGTTGTATGTAGAGGGAGGAAAAAAGCAGACTAAATACAGAGTGAAAGATCAAGTTTTTTAAGTATTGACGGTTCAAGTGGTTAAATATCCAAAAACACAAATTGACATGAATCCAAAATACCGTACACTGATGATTGCGCTGTCAAACGATGGAATCTATGAAAAGGTTGTGGGGGTCCCTGCTTCATCTCTCTCTCAACTAAGGGGTCCTTGGCCTGAAAACGTTGAAGACCCCTGGCCTTGGGCATGATGTGCCGAGTGGGAAGTCGGTGAAAAGATACCAACAAAAGCATTGGGGTAGTTCAGGCGTAAGGACGTTTTTCCTACCAGAGCTGAGCAGAGGCCACACCCGACGGGGAAGTGCTTCTCTCGCCGTTTTGGCCAAGTATATTTATTGACAAAACCAAAACTCTGACAGGATCCTAATGGTTTAATTTATACTGTCTATTTAAACATAATTCACTATTACAATACATGCTCAACATCGATCGCTGCTACCTCAAATGACAGCTGAGCAGCTGACAGTGGTGAAACTCTTTTTCCACCTCCCCAGCCACCTCCTGTAGTACGGTACCATTTGGTGTTCATTGTCAGCATGTCATAATGCAGGTTCATATTATATCATTTTAATGTCTGTGTATCTTTAGGTTGTGCCCTATGCTATGATAGGTTCATAATATATGTCTATTGTCATGTCAGTGTAATAACTGTAGTCTTCAGGGGGTTTGTCATCCCAGAGTCTGTGTCGTGCTTGTGCATTCTGGAGAAACCAAACTTCTATTGTAGTGGTTCTCCAAATGTTTTAGTTCAAAGGCCCCCCGTTTGGTATGCATGATTATGTCCTGCATAGGACCCCCATAATTCCCACAGTATGCAAATGGAATCAAATGGACCTGTAAGGGTCCAGTTGGAACCCTCTCATGGAACCCTGGGGGGTCCCCGGTATGAGAACCATACTTCAAGATACACCTTTAACCTTGTATTATTCTGACATTATCCCTAGGGGCCAGGAGCCAGGCCTGGGAACCCGGGACAAAGAGGAGACCCTGGTCCACCTGGGTACCAAGGACCCCCAGGTAATACTGTAATCTATCGTCTTACTTCACCGCATGGGCTAACTGTCATCTGTATTCACAAAGAGGCAAAAGCGGATCTGTCACCATGAAATAGCATTTTTTTGCGTCTTTTGTAATACTAATACGCAATTGATTTTTGCTTCGAGGTCTAGGCTAGAACACAACAAGGAGGGGGAATAGACATTCAATCTCTATTGGAAATATGACGAGAGATTAATAAAGCAAAAAGCACGATTTCTTTGCTGAATATTGCAGTAGGCTACAAGCAAATAGAATTTGACCTTGCACTATATCTGACATGCAATAGTCAGTGTTTGATCTACATTACTGACTCTTCTCTACATTACAGAAATTACCTGAATGAATTAAATTCAGATAATTTATGTAATTTAGCGAGAGAGGGGACAAAAGTAGTCAGTTTTATTGTTTGGTCCATAAAATCAATTATTTTTGTACAAAAAATACGATGGGTCATATTATCTCATTGTTGTGAACTGTGATGTTTTAGGAGACACTGGGGACCCTGGCTACACCACTGGCCCACCTGGTACACCAGGGATCAAAGGCTTCCCTGGACCACCAGGTGTGTCCCAAGTCTCATTGTTACTATTATTATGTGTGTGTGTGTGTGTGTGTGTGTGTGTGTGTGTGTGTGTGTGTGTGTGTGTGTGTGCGTGTGCGTGTGCGTGCATGTGCGTGCACACTATATACTCATTATATACAGTGGGTATTTACTATACTAAATTATATATACAGTATTTGTTAGTTGCTACTATTATTTCAACTGATATTATTAGCTGATGTTTGTATTTCCCATGGAATAAACTCAGCATCATTGTAAATAACTAGATTTTTGCGCCTGCTCCACCCATTTTATAGTAAGATATCAGTAAATGCCAACATAACACAATACGGTTGCTATGCAGGTGTAACGACGCCGATTTACACAGGCGTTCTTATTTGTATACGTTTATCTCTGGATCCACTGAATTCCATTGCTGTGTTACAGCTAAAACATTGCTAATGCTAAAAACAAGATGAACATGATTAATAAGTATTTTACTGTGTACCGACTCAAAATCCACCAAAACATCAGGTGACCACTCAGTACTCACAGTCACAGCTGTTCAGTTTACAGCCCTTATTTCGAACACAAGAACACAAACCACCAAGCACTGTGGTATGATAGCGTCACTGTCGGGCAGAAACCTTGTATCTCCAAGTTTCAAATTTGTATGTTTTTTCGTAAAGTAAAGCCTTATTCACCATACAAGACTGTCACACAAAACTAGTGAAAATAGCCGATCTACAAGCACACAACGCCTCGCACCGCGAGGCGCTGTGTGCTTGTAGCTCAGCTATTTTCACTATTTTAAATCGTTTTTAAAATAACAAAAAGGGGAAGGTTTTGGACATACAAGGTTTCCACCCGACAACGACGGTTTATTGTATGTTTCTAGGGGACACAACGCTAATGATTTTCCCTCTCTCCCAAAAGGTTTGAAGGGTGAGCCAGGGCTTGGCAGAATTATTTATGAACCAGGTATTCTTGGCTCGCCCGGTCCCCCTGGTAATCGAGGAGCCCTGGGCCACCCAGGGCCTTCGGGACCACCAGGCCGAGCAGGTCTGAACCTTTCTCTGTATCTCAGTATGCTCACTGGAATAATAAGATGGGTTATACATTGCCAGCCTAGGTGTTGTGTTACTGTAAAGCATGGTTGAATTACATTTGCTATACATTTTAGTGTCAATTTATTTTTCTGTCAATGTTCTTTATGATTTCTTTGGTATTGTTGCTACAGTGTTGATGAAAAGAAACAATTTTACTCTTGCTTACTGACAATACAAACATTGAATCTTGAATGTTTGTTGGGGGGGGGGGGGGGTATACCAGTAAAGGTTCTATTCCAAAATTATAATAGAACATTTCTTGTCTCTGGATGAGCTGGAGCTTTGTGTCATCTTTTGTGGATTCAGTCCAAGTACGTCAATTGAATCAACTGTAGAATTATGAAACCTGCTGTCTTTCATCAGTAACACTAGTTAAGAAAAGATTTAAGATTTTGACGTTTGTTTTGCGCAGTGACATTGAATCCTTTAACCTTTTCTTGATATGAAGGCACCCCTGGCCCCAAGGGAGTGCTGGGTTCCAGCCCACCTGGCCCACGTGGGATTCAAGGATACAAAGGAGACAAAGGACCCCCGGGGCTGCCAGGTGTGTGTGTGCGTGCGTGCGTGCGTGCGTGCGTGCGTGCGTGCGTGCGTGCGTGCGTGCGTGCGTGCGTGCGTGCGTGCGTGCGTGTGTGTGTGTGTGTGTGTGTGTGTGTGTGTCTGCAAGCATTCATAATAGCATTTACTTAATATGATATACTATACTGTAGTATGCTGGCTGTAAGCCCTAAAAAACCCTGAAACCCTGAAACTCTGGCTTTTTGCTGTAGTTAATGACTCATTTTGCCCTGAGCAGGTCCAGGAGGAAGCTCTGGGCCCCCAGGCCAGCGGGGCTACCGGGGGCTTCCAGGTAGTGGCGGTCCAGGGACCGCTGACAGCTTCCTGATCGCCAGACACAGCCAGAGCATCCGTGTCCCTGACTGTCCCCAAGGCACCAGCCTCATCTACTCCGGTTACTCTCTACTGTTCATCAACGGGAACGAAAGGGCTCACGGGCAAGACCTTGGTTAGAACACAAAGATTATTACTGATCAGAACTACAGTAGGCCTGTCACAGTTATTACATTATCGCCTAATCGCATTTCTTTAGATAATAATTATTGTCATAAATAGCCGATCTACAACCATGCAAAGCGTCACATCGCGGCACGCTGTAAGCTTGTGGATTGGCTATAGCCTATACCCGCTGTTTTGAATGTAGTGATTTATTTGTTATTATCTTTTTCTTTGTTTGTGAAGCCTTAAAGCAAACAGTAAAGTCCGTTCCCAATCCCAAAACTAGTAGTTTTAAGGTTTATGCTTTAAACCAGTGATCTGTGCCATTACAAGATCCTCCAGTTTCCTATGAATTCCACAGACGCCCATTTGATACATTTTTTATTATCTCTGGAACCCCAATCTACACTGTAAAATCATCAGTGTTCATTTTAACCCCAAGAGTGTACAAATGGAACCAAATGGGGTTCTGGGAGTTTACAGTCACGGTTCTTAACTATGAATCATTTGGGGACTCCCTGGAATCCCCTCCAAGACCCCTAGGGTTCCCTGGACTCCACGTTAAGAACCAGTGTTCTAAAATAATAATACATTGATGGGATTGTACCTACAGTATATCACCTCTGTCGGGCGGAAACCTCATAAGCCCAAAACAGTTACTATTCAGGATTCAAATTCAAAAATAGCAAAAGTAGCAGATCGACAAGCTCAAAACTTTAGAGCTTGCGGATAAGCTTTTGTGTGACACTATAGCCCCTTTTCGACTGCAGCTTTAGCACCACACCACACCACACCACACTGCACCACATAAAAATATCTACATTTTCCATTACACAAAAATACCCCTATCGGTAAGAAACAAATTGACCCTTTTAACTGTGATTATAATACAATATAAATTTGCATTACAACTATCCTAAATTATAATACACTATGTCTATAATGGATTATAACTGTGATTATAATACACTATAAGTATTAATGTATTACTATGATAATTATAATACACTAGATTATAATAGTGGTTATATAGAATCTATTATCATGTATTACAACTATATCCTGGTGGTCTAAATGAGAAGTCAGTGAGTGATCATTATGAAGTGTTTGGCCCAGCTCAGACCTACTCTAGATTGGATACTTTTTAGTACCACGTTTAGTACCACTTTCACACCACTCTACCCAGGTCCTTGTAGTGGAAAACCTGGCACAAGTAGGCGGTGTGGTGTGAAGTGGTGTGGTGTTGGGCCAGTGGAAAAGGGGCTTATATAGTATGATCAAGTAGGCTAGGCCAGCCTGTTGGCTTGGCCGTTAATTTACGAAAAATCACAAAAAGTAAGAATATGGAGATATGGAGGTTTCTGCCCTACAGCAACGATATATTCTGAATTATTTTAGGATCTTCTTTAACTCTATCCACGCTTTGGACGTTCCCGTTCGCCCCATTTTTGACGGCGGCGCAATGCCAATTGTACGTTCTTTGGCTCGTTCTTTTGTACCTTGGTTTGATGTCTGTAAACTGATGAGGGGTCGCGCGGGTGTGTACTGTAGAGACAGCTCCCGTAAAAGTACTCTCAAAAACCCACTGGACGTTAGCATCAATGGAGTAACAAAACACTTCCATGTTATTTTCTCTGGATCTATTGCTCTGTAGCGACTGAGCTGCCTTGACGGACGGCAGCCTACTGCGGCCATTTTCACATTAATTCTTGCATGAGGCTGCCCTCTACTGCTGGTAGAGCCACGGTACACCTATTTAAGGAGAAAATAAAATAATAATGATGAAAAAAAAATAATACATCTTTGTCTATAACATCGCAAAGGTACGGTGCTTTTGCTGGCACAAAACCCAATAATAAATAACAACATCTGGCACTGAAAAAGTTAACAATGTTGATTTGATATTGTTTGAACAAACACCTGACACTGTCTTTCAGGTACAATGGGGAGCTGTCTCCCTCGGTTCTCCACCATGCCCTACCTGTTCTGTGACACGGAGAGCAACTGTCGCTATGCCTCCCGCAACGACTACTCCTACTGGCTGTCTACTGACAAGCAGATGCCTGCCACCATGGTGTCCATCAGTGGAGCCGAGCTGGCTGGCTACATCAGCAGGTAGCCACACACACATGCACGTGTTATGAACAAGCACACGCAAAGTGACACAAGGCCACAAAGTGACAAAGGTCCTTTTTTCCAAAGTGACAAAAGGGTGCTGGATCAAAAATTCGAAATGAAATCTGCACACCAGAATGCTGCTCATGTGTGCAGATTTTATTGCTATGTCATGCACAGACACACACACACACACACACACACACACACACACACACACACACACACACACACACACACACACACATAAAACCAAATATGTTGCACTATAACTATAGACCACCATGAACCTGAAGCTGTTTTCTTACTTTGTACAGAACATAGAACTATTATGCTTAGCCTATACTGAACTGTGTGTGTGTGTGTGTGTGTGTGTGTGTGTGTGTGTGTGTGTGTTGGTAAATGTGGTTTAACGGGACAATTGGCCTGAATACACACCACACTAACAGGACATTTTGGATTAGCAGGACAGGACTGGTGTCCTGCTAATTCATGGACAATTCTGAAATAGCAGAAGTGTTTCTATTGGTCTAGAGAGCCCAAATCCACCTTTTTTTGTTGATGTCCTGTTAATACACATACACCCGACTTTTTTGTGTCTGAACAGCGCCCCCATAGGTTGTGTAATGCTACTGCATGTTCATACACAAGCTCATGAATATTCACACACAGTGTATGTTTTGAAGCACCTGATTGGCTGGGTGTCAGAGTCCTGTTAATGCACATACATGTTTTTATGAACATTTCAATGACATAGCATTTTGGGTGAATAACGTTAGTCATAAACACTCTTCAGGGGTCTGCCATTATAATAGCAACACCACAGGCCCCATGTGGCCCCCAGGGGCCCCTGGCTGCCATAAGCACACCGTTGCTCCGATCCACACTAAACTTGGCACACACACCGTTCAGGGGTCTGCCATTATAATAGCAACACCAAGGGCCCCATGTGGCCCCCAGGGGCCCCTGGCTGCCACAGGCACACCGTTGCTCTGATCCACACTAAACGTGATTGTACAAACACCGTTCTGGGGGTCTGCCATTATAATAGCAACACCACAGGCCCCACGTGGCCCCCAGGGGCCCCTGGCTGCCACAGGCATACCGTTGCTCCGATCCACACTAAACTTGGCACAAACACCGTTCAGGGGTCTACCATTATAATAGCAACACAAGGGGCCCAATGTGGCCCCCGGGTGCCCCTGGCTGACACAGGCACACCGTTGCTCCGATCCGCACTAAACTTGATTGCACAAACACCGTTCAGGGGTCGGCCATTATAATAGCAACACAAGTGGCCCAATGTGGCCCCCAGGGGCCCCTGGCTGCCACAGGCATACCATTGCTCCGATCCACACTAAACTTGATTGAACAAACACCGTTCAGGGGTCGGCCATTATAATAGCAACACAAGGGGCCCAATGTGGCTCCCAGGGGCCCCTGGCTGCCACAGGCACACCGTTGCTCCAATGCACACTAAACTTGGCATAAACACTGTTCAGGGGTCTACCATGTTGGTGGTTTGCCACACCATGGGCCTGCAACATGATTTGCATAACATACAGACAATGTTTCTTAATTATACAAATTTAACCAGATATTGCAATTGTTGTATTGTTATTTTGTGTAATAATTAATCAAAACGTCCCAAAAAATCACGTTTATATTAATGTCCATTTTCCAAGTTTGCCAACATTTTAGCTCACTCCAAGGAGGCTATGCATATTTTACAAACCACTCATCCAATTGACTGTACATTTTGTGGTTCTTACATGTTTCTATTTTTTATTAATGAATTGCATTTGTTTTCTTAATGAAAATCTTGGCCGGATTTAAAAGGCATTTTTAGAATCGGCCCCAGGCCTAAATGGATTAATGCAGTGGTTCTCAACCTTTTCAGGACACAACCCCCTAAATTAATAATAATAGCAGATCTACATGCTCACGAGGATGTAGATTGGCTATTTTCACAATTTCTGCATAATATTTGTCAATTTGGCAATGTTTAATTTAAACTGTCACTCTAGAGGTATTAGAAAGTACTTAAACTGTCACTTTAAAAATGTGTAGCTATACAAGTGATGACCATGGTAATCAAATGGCTATTCGCATAACAGGTTTACCAGGCAGGCAGTGAGTGGTGGGCTTGCACATACCCCCCTATTCATATGGATAGGCTACTTTAACACCTACTGTAGGTTTCCAGCGGTGACTGTATGTGCATTGTGTGTGTCTCAGGCTACCTGGCTCCATTACTGTGATAGATGAGATTTGTTCAAAGCAAACTTTTAGTTAGCACGCACACATCTAAAGGCGCTTGTGCATGTGACGTCAATAAATGACCGTCCGCCCTGAAAAGAAAACCCCAAAGCACCACTGGTAGCAGCTCTGCACAGTCATGTATGCTGATCAGCGTAGCTCCTATATACAGTATCACATGACCACATCATGACCATGACATCATGTACAGTACATATGAGTTCAAGTTAACTCCGACATACAGGAGTAGGCAGGCACCCAGGCACCATTTTTACCCTTGGGTAAAAATGCTAATTAAGTTCAAGCCTACAGATCATTTTGGTCACTTTATCATCTAATCAGGCTTTTATGAACACCCTGAACAGTTTTTAATATTTATATATTTGATGTAAATGTTATCTTTCCCCCCAGGCTCAGGGCCTCTCCACATACACACCCATTGTAACTTCAAACTTCATTAAAAACACACACTATTTTTTTCTGGTGACTCATACTACCCTCCTAATACGTGAGCAGGCCGTGTTTTCTCAATAACCCTTTTCATTTATTTTTTATAATTCTTTGGGAAAATTTGAAAAATTAAAATTATTACAAATAAATGAAAAATTGTATCGGAAAAAAAACATGGCCTGCTCATGTATTAGGAGGGTAGTATGAGTCACCAGAAAAAATTATAATGGAGTTTGAAGTTACAATGGGTGTGTGTGGGGAGAGGCCCTGAGCCTGGGGAGGCAGACCCATGCAAGGCAGAGTTTTTTTAAATGGAATATCCCTTTAAATCCCGATACTGATTCTAGAATTATTCCTCTACACAGTATTACACAGTATAGGCAAAATTCTTGTGTTACGAATTGTGTGTACATCTTGTAGATCAGTGACTTCACTAGCCTTCAGATACAGTATATGACACCAAAGTAGCTTACTACAATTCTAAGGTCAAATTATTCTAAATAAGCTTGTGACCTTGACCTTTTATCACTGAACTGTACTGTCTGTACTGTACTGTCTGTACTTTTACTGTACTGTAAAAACAGTGCAGTAAAAGTTTGTTTATCGGTGATGACACTGATTGACAAATTGTAGCATTCCCTGTGGGATCATAAAGCACCAAATAGAGTGTCTCGTTTGGCTTGAATAAAGCATAGCCTTATTAGCCTACTACCAAGGTTGTCCCGAATATGCCATTTCCTCATATGTGACACAATGTTACTATAGTCCGGCCAGTTTGTGCAGTATTTTGATGGAATCACGCACTTTTTTGCCTGAAATGCTCGGACTACAATCAGTCTAACCTGCTTGATTCCTCCAGACTCAAATCTAATCCTCATCTCCTTGCTTGAGGGAGCAGGGATTTAAAGTTCCTTGAAGTACACAAGTTCCTTGAAGTACACAATAAAGAGGAGCTCAAGTGGGACACAACGCACGTGAGGATAAAGAATTTGCAACTATATTGCTTTTATCGCCTGAAGAGGTTCAGAGTCTAGGCTACTGCATCCTCAGGCTGGACTACAATAGCTCCATTGAGAGTGTTCTGTCACACCTGGATTCGCCCACGAGAATTATTAAAGTTATATCACTTGATTGATCCAGACAGACAAACAGTCTTTTAATTATATAAAAGAAAATAATGTGTGAATTAAATCAAACAAGCCACCTGTCCTGTTCTCTGATTGGCTGTAGCACGTCTCTACTCTCAGTGCTGTCACAACCCATGTTAGGCTTTTAGGTTATAGGACGGCAAAAGGATCATCTGGGCTAGCATGTTGCATTGTGAACCGGGCTTAAGAAATCTGTTATACAATCCGGGATGAGGTGCGTGTGTGCGCGTGTGCGTGGGTGCATCCGGCAGTGGTAGGTCACGTCAGACAGTGGGTAGGTAGGAGTCTATGGCATCTCAGTGATGACATGATGACTCAGACATGCAACAAATCGGTCATATATCTGCACAAAAAGGGGTAAATTGCCCCCATTGATTACGGAAGGGTACTTTAGAAATCTGAAGATACCCTTACACTTAAACCTTATGCTGTATGTTTACTGTTCAGAGAGAAAGCAATGGTGCACAGTCATTTAGATAATCATCTGGGGACCCCCTCCCCAAAATAATTCCCTGACCCAGAGGTTGAGAACCACTGCTTTAACTAACCAGAACAAAAAAATAAGCCATGTGCATAGATTACACAGATTATGAGTTCCATTTGGTTCCATTTGTATATAGTCACTAGTAAGACTACCCTAAGCATAAAGTAACACGTAGGATTTACTTTCACACATATTCACAGTATTTAAAGCCTTGCCTTGTACAGGCAGCTTCTCACTCACACAGTTTTGAGTGAGTGCAGTGAGGGAGATGGGGGATGGGGGATGGGCAGGCAGCACAGGTGAATTTGATCAGTGGCTGATTGCATTGCAAGCTAGTAATCAGCAAGTGGGCTACAGTGGAAAGAATGAGTGAAAGGGTTTCCCTGCACAAGGTGAAATCTTTGAAAAGAGTGGAGGAGAGCTTAACTCAAATTGGTTAACAATCGGCAGACAAACAGGCAGGCAGGCAGGCAGATAGACAGACAGACAGACAGACAGACAGACAGACAGACAGACAGACAGACAGACAGACAGACAGACAGACAGACAGACAGATAATGTTAATTTAACCTTGCATCATGAGACTTAGTGTTCATTTGGTTCCATTTGTACTGTCAGAGCAGTGTAGATGTTGTTGACTAAAACTATGACGAAAAGTATTTGTCGATTGCATTTCTTTCACTGACAAAAACTAAATAAAAACTAAGCTGTGATGACTAAAACTAAGACTAATTATATTGACAATTTCGTCAACAAAATCAAAACTAGACTAAAACGTTAGGGAGGGACTAGTGGAGTAGAGAGTCATTTTATGTTTGGTTGTTCTCAAGTGTTGCGTGCTGAAAATAGCAGATCTACAAGCTCACAACGTGTCGCGCAACGCGTTGTGAGCTTGTAGATCTGCTATTTTCAGCACACAACCAAGTGTAAAATCACTCATTACGATGCCATCAAGGCCTGCCAAAATACATTTTAGTTGACTAAATGAACTGTAGATTTAGTCGCCTAAAAATGTATGATATTTAGTCGACTAAAATTAGACTAAAACTAAAACTCTTCAGGTCACTAAATTATGACTAAAATTAAATGACATTTTATTCAAAACTAAATCAAAATTTGTTGTCAAAAACAACAGTGTCAGAGTCCCTGGGCCTGAACAGTGGTTCTCAAAGTGGATTCCAACCTGGAATTCACTTTGAGAACCACTGTGTGAACAGAATATGAACATTTTTACATAACAGCATGGTAGCAATAACAGAATAATGATAGTTGACAAAGTAACCATCTTGGTGGTGCCGGTGGTGATAACATTAATATCCAAAGAAAACATTTGCCTTGTCATGGCATGTTCGGGGACATCATGAGCATTTAGCAATACAAAAGATTTGCATTCATTCAACCTTTATTTAATTTCTCGAAAAGATCAATTGAGGGAGATCCTCATTTACTACTTTATTGAAAATAGATGTTTTGATTTATGTAAATGTGGGGGTTTCTGGACTAACGCTGGTATTAAACATAATTCTGGAAAAAGTAGCCTATTTATACATTTGCAGGCAACTGAATAATGGGGATGCAGTAACGCACTGTAGCTTATGAGATACTGCAAATCAATTATCAAATTATAATTGCCATAATTATTCCTTGCAGCTACAAAAATGATGTCATACAACATGTAACTCAACATTAAAGTAGGGCTGGGTGATAAATCTCAGACCTGACTTTCTTTTTTTTTAAGATTAGTTTTTTGGGCTTTTTATGCCTTTATTTGTTAGGATAGTAGACAGACAGGAAATGGGGAGAGAGATGGGGAATGACATGTGGCAAAGGTCGTCCGGATCGGGAATCGAACCGGCGACCTGCATACCTAGACTTGTGGATCTGCTATATTTTAAAGATTCACTTAATTTTTCTTCCTGTGCATTTACCCGCTGGAAAAAACAATGTCATTGCTTAATTGCAGTGCACTTAAAACTGACCCAAAAACAACAAATGTATCGATAATTTATACCTACAATCGACAGGCTGCAGTCTAAGGCAGATTTTGGTTTCGGAAAATGATTTGAAAAATGCTCCCTTCAAATGTTCTGGGTAGCTATAATCACTGTAGCAGGTCCCCCAGCAGCAACGTTTCACCATGGCCGTAATAATGTAATATAAATGTTTTTGATATTAATTTGCCTATATACCAGTAAGACTCCCTAATCGGGTCACATTTATGATCGGCTACTTTTGACTATTTTCCCATATTTTTTTCTCAGGGGGTCCGTGGGGAGCCCTGGCGGTGGCTGGGCCCCTGGGTACCCCCTGGGTGCTGGCCCCGTCTCTCCCGGTCGATGGGGGGCCAAGGTACGGGCTTTTTAGCGGGTTATGGGAGCCAACTTTGGGTGGAA
The DNA here is from genome assembly GCF_963921795.1 of Nannobrachium achirus. NCBI lineage: Eukaryota > Metazoa > Chordata > Actinopteri > Myctophiformes > Myctophidae > Nannobrachium > Nannobrachium achirus. Next base: position 38,768,581 of record NC_137814.1, on the reverse strand, counting down.
GTGTTTTGCTACGCTGTCGTCCAATCCTCACAGTTAGGGAGAGGGCTTTGCGACAGATCAATCATGCAGTAATCATGCAGATCTACAAGCTCGCAGCACGAAGCATTGTGAGCTTGTAGATCGTCTATTTTTTGGCAAAGAGATTTGGTAGAGAGTGAAAAAACTACTGTATCAAGTACATATATTATGTACCTTTTACCAATTATAGAGGGTTTAAATAGTACTGGATATGCAGCTCGGCAAATAAAAGGTGAATTGATCCCAGTGTATGACAGAGGATGATATCACGATAAATTAAATCTCCACAATATGATTATTGTGAGTGTTTTTTATCACGATAAACGATAATATCGTATATTGTCCCATCCCTACGGTCTGAGGTGCTTTGGCGGTCTTCCCCGAATTTTGTCTGATTACAGCGGGGCAGGGCTACATTCCTGTGTCCTACAAAAAATAAATGTTGAACCTTGTTCATGATTGGTGTGTTTTTCAGCTATAGTTTTTGGTCTTATAACCCTTCCAGTAAATCTCTTATGAAAATCTCTAAAGAAGTCAAGAATAACAGACGAGCTGTAAAGTTAACTTCACAAAGCTTAAGTCTATTGACCCCTCAGTCATGACATTTTCAATGTCCCCCTTCGACCAAGATGGATGAAAATGCTAGTTTTGTTCACTGCAGAACTTTATTAACAGTAGCTCAACATTGAAGATGTTGAAATCACATCTCTCAGCCTGTTCTCAGGCACACACAGTAGTCATATTGCATTGAATTGTAGTTTACCATCTCAGTGGCACCAACAACACTTAGTTAGTGAGCTTTGTATCGATGTCATTCCAGTCCTGCATGTTTACTGGCTTATATTCCACTTGTATGGTTGATCCTGAGGGCAAGTCAGGTGTTGAAACAGTAACACACCACTGTAGGCAAGAGACATTGACCGAAGTGCTGTACATGGTGCATAAATGACAAACAGGCCTACCAGTAAGACTCCCTAATCGGGAGATAAGCGACCGTCAGGTCACATGTATACACAAAGACGGATGTAACTGGCATTGGTTCCTAGTTGTGTGGACAATGTATAGTTTTGGTTGGCTCAGAGAATGTGGGGTGTACCGATTTTCGTGATTTTAGGGCAAAATTTGTAGGAGCAGTGTCAAAAAATGTGTTTGAAAAAATCGGCCTGATGGGGGCGCTATATGGGACAGATCCATGTTGATGACATGAGTGTAGAGGAAAATTAAGGAACATTAAAAGCCAGCGAAAAAACAAATGTGTCTTAGGAAGAGATTTAAAAACATCAATAGAATGCCTTGTTTGTGTTTAGCTATGTCACATTTAATCACATTTGACCCTTAAATACCCTGCAGTGACATATTTTCATGTGTTTAATTGCAGCTGTCCTGTTAATGTTGTTAGTCCTGTTAATTCACATGGGCGGAGCTTAGAACCTAATTATCTAATGTCCTCCTAATGTAGGATTTTGTCAGATTGTTAAAACTTGAGTTGTGTTGAGTTTATTCAACTTTTGAAGTGAAATATGTGTTCTATGGCTCAAAATAGATTTTTTGACATGCTCCACATATTAGTAAAGCAAGTGGAAAGTGGTGTCCTGCTAATGTTGTAAACCGCAGGTTTGAGCTAAAGGGTCCTGCTAAACCACATCTACCAGTATAGGTGTGTGTGTGTGTGTGTGTGTGTGTGTGTGTGTGTGTGTGTGTGTGTGTGTGTGTGCGTGTGTTCACATTATGTTATCTAGGTGTTCGGTGTGTGAGCTCACCTCTAATGCCATAGCCATCCACAGTCAAACCATCCAGATTCCAAACTGTCCACGAGGTTGGGATTCCCTCTGGACTGGATACTCCTTTGTCATGGTAATGCTCTCTGCCGCATCTGCAGGGACAAACATATTTGTGTGATTGTCCTTCCTCCATTTCAGTTTATCTGTTTGTCTTACTTTCACACATAATTCTCTTACCCGGTGGTCCTCAAACATTTTCCTGTCAAGGACCCACAAATGTATTTGGCCTCTGAAAATATTTTATATTAACAACCCCCAAAAACATTTCTAAATTGTTCACAATTCTTAAAGATTTTTCAATTATAAAAATAGAAAAATATTAAACTGTAAGTGGTTCAACTGATTTGATGCTATATTAACACATTTTGATGGGGTCACCATGGAAGCCCTCTCAAGGACCCCTAGGGGTCCCTGCAGACACCACTTCAAGAAGCACTGCTCTAAACCTATGGTACCCCACTTCACCCTCCTTCGATCCCAGCAAGGCAGGTAAAACCTGCAGAGTCTAAACCTTAACTGTTTGCATTCAGCACGATTTGCATATTTAGAAAGGGTACACATTATTGTGTATCATTATTTTATGCTTTAACTATTGAAAAATAGCAGATATACAAGCTCGCCGCGCTGCAAGCTTGTAGATCTGCTATTTTTGAAAAATCGTGAAATTATAATTTGTGCCGCGCTGCAAGCTTGTAGATCTGCTATTTTTGAAAAATCGTGAAATTATAATTTTTACCCGATTCGAAGTGTCTTTTGAATCCTTCTAAGATTTTTTGAAAAACCTATGTTTCTATGTCAGCAATCTGGCCAGCCAAGAATTTTTCACTTAAATGGAGCTCAGTTATTTGGCTCTTGAGAGACTACTATGTCAGTGGTTCTCAAACCTTTGCATTAGAAGGACCCCCAAAATGATATTTATTTGGCCACAGACCCCCATCTCAAAATATCTAGTTCCAGGGACCACCCAGAAGCAAAATTTGAGTTACAAACGTTCGCTTTGAAAATACATATATTCAAAGATTTGCACACATTTTCACGACTTTTTCCAAAATAGCAGATCTACAAGCACTCGGTGCCGCGCTGTGAACTTGTATATCTGCTATTTTTCACTGGTTAAAGCATTCAATAATTCTAGGCCTAAATGGGTTAAGGATGGTGTCGGGATGGTGGCGGTATCACTTAATTAACCCATACGATGTGGGCATAAGAGCATCATATTAGGGCCCCTAGTGTCATCACAGGGTCCTAGAGCCTATGAGGTTCCTCTCTTGTGGATCTGTTGACAGTATTTCTGTTGGTATTTCATAGCTGGCGTTGATATCTTTTGTCCATGTTGGATGAAAACCAGGTGTTCTTCCATTAATTGTGGTCCAATTGTGATCCACCTCATTTCACTCTGCCTCTCTCTTCTCCTGTCCTTTTCTCCCACACCTGCAACCTGTCCTCCACCTCCCAGCAAACGGGTGCAGGTGCAGAGGGTTCCTCTCAGCCCCTGGCGTCCCCTGGCTCCTGTCTGGAAGCCTTCCGCCAGGTGCCCTTCATAGAGTGTCATGGCAGAGGAACCTGTAACTACTACCCGGATTCCTACAGCTACTGGTTGTCCTCCCTCGACCCCAGCAAAATGTTCAGGTAAAACCTTTCACTTCTCATGGCTAAAGATGTTGGGGGGGGGGGGGGGGGGGGGGGGGGCAGTGGCTCAGGGGTAGAGTTGCCGTCTTAGAACACGGAGGATTCCCCAAGGGTTCCAAGTTCGATCCCGGGCTCCCCAAGAGTTAGTGTCGTTGCACAAAGTAGTGCAATGCAAGATAGAGGGCGCCAGATCCCTTTGAGTCACACCCTACCACTACTTCCTGTTCATCCACAGAGCATTGATTCTAGTCATTTTCTCCATTAGATTTCTTTTCACTTTTTTCAACTTTTATTACTTGGGATGGTAAAAAGATGAGGCAGACAAATAAAATGTATTTTGACAAGTAATACAAGTTGAAAAAAGTGAAAAGTAAGCACTTTAATCTAATGGAGAAAACAACTAGAATCAATGCTCTGTATCTTGCATTGCACTACTTTGTGCAAAAGGAGAGTTGCTCCCAGTGAGCAGGTTGGTGCCTTGCATGGTTTCCTCCGCCATCGGTGTATGAATGTGTGTGTGAATAGGTGAATGTAATGCATAATCTCCGTAAAGCTTCTTGGATAAAGGCGCTATATAAATGCACCATTTACCATTTTGTGTCCATTTTGAGCTACAGTATAGACGTGACGCTAGCTAGAGGGAGGCTTAATGTACATACATCATCTATCTACGCCATTGAACTAAATAAATTAGTTCAAACTAAACCTCTCCCCAACATGTATTCTTTGTGTTGTTGTTGTTTTTTTCTTCCCTATTTCTCTCTCTCCCTCCCACACATTACAATTTACAATTTAAGCATTTAACCAGTGCAACTTGTGAGATTGGAGTAGGCTTGTCATGGACCCTAGTCAACAAACAACAAGGTCAAGTAAACAGAGTGCAAAGACAACGAGAGACCATTGCAAGATGGTATCTAGTTTTCTTTACACTCTGGGATCACACCAGCTGCAACCCCAAAGCCAATGTGTAACAGTTCATATATCATCAAGGGGGGCTTGTTCAAACAGTTACAGACAAGTATCCAGTGGAAGCTTATGGGGCTTTTAAGCTGTGACATCATTTTGTAGGCAGAGGAGAATCTGCCCCCAGAGCATTTTCTGTCCCTCGCTATTTCAAAAAACAAAGACTAAAGAATAACGACTAAAGTATAATTCTAACACTTTCCTTTCAACAACAAAGAGAAGAAAAATGTGTAAATAGTAAAAATAGTAAAAAGATTCACGGAAACTGGGGGCAGAAATTCTCCTCTGCCTACAAAATGATGTCATACTTAACAGCCCCATTAGCTTGGTGTGGCAATGATAATTTAATTAATACCCTTGCTTGGACCACACTCATCTTTGAACTCAGCCTTAATGTCAACTACTGTGCACACCTGTAATGTTTTGTGACTGGATCTTGACACAAGAAACACCATACAGAGACTTGCAAAAACACCACTTAACTTAACAAATTAGTGCTACAATGTAACTATGATACCCAGTAAACATCAAACCTAGCATCTGTTTAAACAACACGCTATCAAAGTAACATACTTTTCATTTGTGGACAAGAAAACATTATGTCTTATCTAGTATGTATGACTGCTTGTTGTATCTATACTGAATATAGGCAAAAAAAGAAGTGATTCAAAGAATTCCTTTCTGTCCCACACTTCACAGCAGGCAATTTTGACTGATGCCATAGTTGCCACTTGCCAGTAACTGGATTAAAATAACAATTCCGACAAGAGGTTCTATTTTGCATTAAATCGAATGCATATCGTCACTGTCAGGCAGAAACCTTGTATCTCCAAGTTTCAAATGTGTATGTTTTTTTGGTAAAGTAAAGCCCTGCTTCATCATACAAGAGTGTTGCACTAAAGTTGTGAAAATAGCAGATCTACAATCACAAATGCGTCAGCTATTTTCACTATTTTAAATTGCTTTTAAAATAATAACAAAAAAATTAAGGTTTTGGACATAATATGTCCAAAAGGACACCCGACAACAACGATATGTATGTGTGGGTATGTGTGTTCCTTCCTCCACAGTAAACCTGTTCTCATGTAATGTGTATGTATGTGTGTTCCTCCACAGTAAACCTGTTCTCATACTGTATGTAATGTGTATGTATGTGTGTTGCTCCACAGTAAACCTGTTTCTCGGACAGTGAAGGGACCTTCTCTACAGAGTGTCATCAGCCGCTGTCGTGTCTGCAGGAAACCATAGCAACCTGGCCATTCAGGTGGAAATGCACCACAGGGGGCAAGGCTCCTCCTATAGGAGGTAACCGCTGGGGTTGCCAACCATTCCCTGATACCTACAGAATCCTCTCTTATTTGGAAACTGCAGTAAAAGCAGTGGTGGAAAAAGTACTAAATGTCTTTACTTGAGTAAAAGTATCAATCTTGCAATGTAGAAATACTCTGTTAGGGTGCCCTCACACCAAAATACCTATGAGAGTGGAATCTGCGTTCCGCCAATGCATTTCAATGATAAGGGAGCGTTTTTTGCAGAAAACCGCTTCACTCTCATTGAAATGCATTGGCGGAACGCGGATTCCACTCTCATAGGTATTTTTGTGTGAGGGCACCCTTACAAGTAGAAGTCCATTTTTGCTAAATGTACTTGAGTGAAAGTACAACAGTATTGGCATCAAAATATACTTAAAGTACCAAAAGTAAAATTACTTATAGTGCAAAATCTTGATCAAATCTTGATCAAATGGCCGAAATGTATATAGGGCTGTAGTGGTCAGTGTGTGTCAGGGAGTGTTTTGTAATAATGATAAAAATCTACAAAGTAATTATAGTAACTAAGTTTTCATATCATTAAAGTGGGGTAAAATTACAATATTTTCCTGAGATTTTTCTTCACTTGGTAAATTCCGTGGTAATTTGCTTTTTTACCTTGTTTTCCTGTTATTTAGTCTTCCAAAAACTGGTCCGGGTGTTTTTTTTTTATCCAAAAAAGCATTCTTGTCAATTTCGGCAGAGCCGCAACAGGCTTGTACAGTTCACCACGGCAGCCTTGGGCCATAGACAATTCCGCTTATTTACATCGCACCTAAATCACTTTTTTCTGTACTTTTCTGCTGTTTATAAACACACAGATGAGCTAACATGCATCCAATTCACAACAATGACGTAAGACTGAAGTACAATGTTGTTGCTGCTACAACAGTGTGTGTGTATAGAGAGTTGATGTGAGACGAAAAAGTGGATTTTTAAAGCGATGTAAATAAGAGGAATTGCCTATGGCCCAAGGCTGCCGTCGTGAACTGTACAAGCCTGTCGCTGCTCGGCTGAAACTGACAAGATGCTTTTTTGGATAATAAAAAAAAAACACCCAGACCAGTTTTTTGAAGACTAAATAACAGGAAAAGCTATTTACCTCGGAATTCTCCTTTAAGACCTCTTTACCAAGGTCAGCAGCACCGCATCAATACCGGCGTGTGCCTGTCTCATGTTTGCTTGGGAATCAATCAGTGACACACATCATTGATTGAAGTTCAAACAGCTCATATACATATACTACCTTTGTTGTTGTTGTTAATATATTTGTGTATGTTTTTTGAGAGATTGTATATTTTTCTGGGTGTCCCTTATTGTCTTGGAAATAAGATATGTCAGGCCGGGTGTCCCTTATTTGACTTTCAGATAGTTGGCAACCCTAGTAACAGCACCTCGTCATTGTGTCCTCATGAGGTGTGGCTCCTAAGACGGGTCAGCATGGACAAAGCACCTGACACCACTTTGGAACATTTTCCTCATATGTGACTTGTTATTGCAATTTAACCTCACATGTTTGACCTAACGTTGCATATTGAACAGCAAAACTTCAATGGGCCTTTGTATGAATAAATGTGTTAGAATGAACATAAATATGAGGGGCATTCAACAAGGTGTTTGTAAGAGTACATGTTTACTATTGTTTGTGTTGGTACATTATGTGAGTTGGTACGCTTATGTTACTATGTACAAGCAGTCATTAAGATGCTTCCATGTCCTCACATCAGATTTTTAATGGAAAAATAGAGTGGAATAAATGACATCATTTAGCGTTCACCAAACAAATTAGAACAATTAGCTAATGACAGTTGTTGTGCAAATATACATGACAGAATGTCCAAAGTGTGCTAGTATCACTGACTGATGACTCAAACATCCCAGTGACAGATTGACCATTACCATGGTGACAGGTGACAGTGGTCAGTGCTTTGTGGCTCTCAGTTTGTTCTGGGTGAACTGGGGGAAACCAGTCCCATCCAGTCCCATCCGGTCTATATGACCTCTGCGCTATGTGGTCACAAGGATTGAAGTGTGTGTGTTTCGTTTATTAATTTGACATTAATGCTACAGCTTTTTCCATGTTCGCCTATTTGAATACTGGAATGATACAACATGTCTGGGTATCTCACTACACTAATCTATACAAAGACTAAGCTGTAGGTTGTTGGGGTCCCACATTTTCCCCTCCTGATAAGTCTGATTTTAGGGCATGTCTATTAATTATTAAGTTCCATATTTCTAATTAATCTAAAGCATAATGTACAGTGCATGTTTGTGTGACTGTGCCTAGATTGTTTAACTGGTTTTCTACATTTGCCACTGCAGACTTCTGGTTATGAGTAGGCCATGATCTTCTACATTCTGTTTTTATTCATTTCTTCTTACTTTACTGCATTGGAAACATATTTTAGTGCTTGATTTGCTTGCAGCTTGTATCCAGCAGCATTATACCCATACACTATATTGGAAAAGTGCCTTTGGTGCGGCTTATCACCAAGAGATTAAAATACACAAGAGATGCCAGGAATGCTTAAAATACACAGTGTAGCAGGATGTGTTGTTCTTATTTCACTTCATTCTCTAGTGTGTGTGTGTGTGTGTGTGTGTGTGTGTGTGTGTGTGTGTGTGTGTGTGTGTGTGTGTGTGTGTGTGTGTGTGTGTGTGTGTGTGTGTGTTTTGTCTCTGAGGGGAAACAACACGGCTAACAAGGCAATGATGAAGTAAAGAGAGAGAAGAGGGGGCATTTAAAGGAGAAAGAGGGGGAGAGAGAGATGGAAAAGAGATGTGAACGTGTGAAATAAGGAGTGTTCAGAGGCATCTACATCTCATTAAGTGAACCAAAGGGCCATTTTCATCAGTCCATTCGTTCCACAGGCTATCTGGATCAGTGCTTCACAAGAGGCCATCACACACTACATAATTGTTAACAGTTTCCGTTCCTGTGATTAGCTCTGTATCACTTTGGGGTTTCAATCTCTTTTTTCTCCTTACCTTTCACTTATGCTACCATCACCACAACAATATATGACCCTAAGGCACAGTCATTCAAGATCACTCACCCATAGCTGTCATTGTGATCAATAGCTTCAAATTCCCTATTATGGCCAACCGGCGACCCATAAAAATGGTGGCTCCCAAAGGCACGTTTGAAAATTACCTCAAGGTAATGCTTAACTCTAGATAAACCTATGGTTTGGAACATTTATAACATCTATGCCCAGCTTTGTTTGTTTGGGTCTATCTGTATACCGGTATGTAGCATGAACACCTGCAAGTAATTGGCATTAGCAACTGATTTAAATACATGGGCCTACACTGCACACATGCATATGAAGTTCATAAAGGCATCTACAGTTATTCCCACTGTGTGATTTTTGTTCTATGGGGAGGCACAAAATCATCAAGACATTGATGGTTTCGCATCTAAAATAGCTACAACAAAGACCATCACAATAAGTGTGAGAATGCAAGCCAATGCACACACTAACATCAACACATACAATGTGTAATCACACCCTTTTGTTATGTAATTCCAATACATTTTGTTCCGTATCCTCCAGTGGATAGACACTGCTTTTGTTGCAAACTGATCATATATTGCTACGGGTTGCTCTCCTTACAGTAGCTGTGCTAACTGGATTATGCTGCACTGAAAGAGGCATTTGCTAATTGTTTACTCTGCTGCTTTAGGCTTTCTCTTATAATCAGGTTAAGTAGGGGAACTGTTACAATGCCTACCTCTCTTCAAGGTTGTCGACATGACAACACCCGCAGCATCCTTTTCTTCACATTTGCCTAACAGGGTTAGCAAGACATTACTCTTCCCACTTTCCTTGTGTCTGTCATGTCTCAAAAGAGGGTAATGTCATGATGAGTTGACCTTTGTGACTTGGTTCGATTCCCTGGTGACTCTGCCCATTGACTGAACTTTATGGCACAGAAAGCGGGTTAATGAGTAAGAGTTAAGGAGATAACCATTGTCCCAGGCCTGTGTCATTAATGTTTTATCTTAACTGAGTGAGCATCGCACTTTTACGTGATTTGAATCAAACAGGGAGGAGATAGGGTCAGATGAATGGAGTGAGTTCAGGATGACCTTCATTTGCACAACCTAATGACCACTTATGACGACACAGTGAATAGTGGAAATGTCCTTCTGTGGGCCTTCTGTCCCATCCTTAATGATAGACTGTTGTAAAAGGAATTGTTTGCATGCTTCAGTGCATCACTGGGGACGAACACATGCACAAGATGTGCAGGATGGTCAATATGGAGATGACCTGTACACCCCTCCCCTTTAACCCAAGGCATGGCTTTAAATAGAGACCCTGCCCATAGTTTTGCACACTTCAGCTGCCTACAGCACCTGTCTGCACTCTGCAGAGGATATTGGAGCCTCTTGCTTCACCTCTTGCTTTCTGCACAAGAGACCCACAGCCAACCTCTCCAGAGAAGAAAATGCACCCCATGCCATTCCTGTGCATCTTTATACTCTCATGTTTTACATCTTGCATGGCGGACAATACGAAGACTGTGGATGGACTCCAGCCTCGCCATAATTCCTCGGCACAGCTAAACAACTTACAAGACAAACCGGTGAGATTTGGTCATTTGTTCAATAACTCTTAAGAGTTCATGTTACTTCCAATTGCTTCCAATTCACTCAGCCTAGAGCTGGAATTCAAGCTGTGGGTCTTACTTTGTGCATAGAGCTAGCCCTTATTAATACTGTTGTACTGGGTTTTTACTCCAAAATGATCTAAATCTGCTGAAAATACAATCCATGTTTTGCAGCTATTTCCATTTTTGTCAGTTGATGACTCACAGTAGATGTCATCCGTTATGGATGTTGGAGCCATGGTGAATGTGTACAAAGGAATTACAGAACATCTCCTGTTTGCAGTAGTTTAGTGGTTCTTAACATATAGGGTCTTGAGGAGGTTCCAGGTGGTCCTCAGCTAAGTGACTGATAGTTGGCTACCATATGCCTCAACTCAGTGAGTTTACAAATGTACATTCTCAGAGTTAAGTGACAGTGTAGATTGTGGTCCCAGAGGTAAATAATAATATAAATTGGGGGTCAATAGCCCTAATTCATATCAAACTGTCCTTGAAATTAAAAAGGTTTTGAATCTCTGCTATAAAATTCACATCTAAAGGATGTCCTTGCTGTTGTAATACTGTATGATATTTCAGGTGCCGGTGGTGTGCAGGTACTGGTACATGCTTATGTACTGTGCGTGTGTGTGCGTGTGTGTGTGTGTGTGTGTGTGTGTGTGTGTGTGTGTGTGTGTGTGTGTGTGTGTGTGTGTGTGTGTGTGCGTGCGTGCGTGTGTGTGCATGCATGTGTGTGTGTATACAGTACATGTATGATGTGAGCCTCTCCTTCAGAAGGTCATAGTATTAAAATTCACTTCCCTTTGTCTTCCACAGGAACCCACTACTAGATCACGATTGGACTTGGCACTGTTTCTCTACAAGCTCTCCAAATCTCAGAACAGCATCAACCAGGAGGGACCCCCTAGTGAGGAGCAACAAGCAAAGAGTCGCCGGGAGACAGAGAATGCACAGCCTGTGGTGGAGCTTGACGCGTCTCGGGCTCGCAAACAAGGGTGCCGAGTTTTCTTTTGGAAATCCTTCACAGCCTGCTAAACGCTCTCCTTGATGAACTGCCCGACTCTTCACTGTGATCATAGATGTTTTAAAGTCTCAAATGGCTAGCCCCACTGGATCTCTGCAATTCAATTCTACCCAACTCTGCTCTTCAAGGATTTTAATCGTTTTAAATCCCAATTAGTTTTCATATTAGGATAGGAATGACGTGATGTGTGCTGCTCTAACAAATAAATACACTTTGCTTAATCAGGGTTTGTCTTTAATATATTTCAAAAGGATTTGCAGATCAGTCACATTACATGACCCTGTATTGGCAGGCAGCTCTCTTGACTCAAAAGATGGGGCTAAGAATGCAACATAATGTGCCAGCAGTAGTGGAAAGTACATTTACAGTACTCAAGTACTGTACTAAAGTACAATTTTCAATACTTCATACTGTACTTCTATCTCGGAGGCAAGAGGTTACAAGTTACTTTGAAGATTTAGATCATTCGTACAAAACATGCCCTATATTCTATTTAGGCTATAAAATATAGCTGATGCATTGTGATGCAACACGTTGTGAGGGGGAGGGGGAGTAAGTAAAACACATTTTGACACATTGCGGTATTGCTAACTTAAGTAAACTCTGAGTACTTCTTCAACCACAGCGTGCCAGTTGAAATAGGTCCTTACTTATTATTTCAAGTGAAAAATTATTCAGAGAGGCAGTATACAAATAGTAAGAATATTAATTAATCTATTTTAAACAAATGTAAAGAAATTGCTTAGGAGAGAAGCCAGTGAACATTCAGTAGTCAGCTCGCCCCTTGGCCCCCAACACACACACACACACATACACACACATACGCACGCACACACACACACACACACACACACACACACACACACACACACACACACACACACACACACACACACACACACACACACTGTTGCAACCATTCCTAGCTGCCACACCACATACCAACTTAAACCAATTGCATTTCAGCAGTTCAGCTCATACATCACATTTATGCCCCCAGAACACAAAACAACTGCATGGAATAGAATGGCACAGTAGTACCGCCACTACTGAACGACCAATATGAGCTTCTATACTGCCTACTTGTAAATGGAGTATCGAACACTTTCAGCATCGTTACAAACCAACACGCTATGATGAGATAGACAAAGCTGACATCTCATTTGACCAGTGGTTTATGATCAACGTTGTTAAATCATAAAACTTTTATTAAACTCAATAACCCCCCCCCCAGAAAGAGCACATTGTAAATCAAATTAATTTGGCAAGGCTTCAGCCCCAGTGAGTCTGTGCAATAAATCCCCCTTGTCCACTAATTGCAGCCATTTTCAAACTGTCTGATAGCATTATTTCACAGTATAATAACTTTAGATCCAATTGTTCAAAGTTTGACCGTGAATTCCTAATCATTGTTGTACATGACCATATAAATATTGCAACATTCCTACAAAGGGGACCACTTTGGTAAGTTTAGTTTAATAAGGTCAGGATAAAAGAAACCTGTTTTTCTGCATCTCAAGCTTGCAGCTTTCTTCTTCATGACAATTTAGACATTTGGCTGGTGCTGTAGCATCAGCTGTCAGATACACCTGTACAACCTTTGATGAGAGTAACCTACCTTGCAATCAATCAATATAAGAATTGCTAGATGTTGCTCAAGGATGACAGACAGGGGTGTCGCACCAAATTCTGGGCCCTGGGTACTTTAACTATTGAAAAATAGCAGATATACAAGCTCACAGCGTGAGTGCTGCGCTGCGAGCTTGTAGATCTGCTATTTTTGAGAAATCTTTTTTTTCTTTCTTTTTTTTAACAATGTTTCTATGTCAGTGTTGCTCAAACCTTTTCATGTGAAGGACCCCCAAAATGATATGTATTTGGCCACGGACCCCCATCACGGACCCCCCAGAAGCAGAATTTGAGTTACAAATGTTCGCTTAAAAAATACATATATATTTTTCAATAGCTATAAAATATACAATAATTAAGGCCCCTCAACCTTGGGCCCTAGTAACTCAGTCCCACTCACTCCCCCCCTTGTGACACCCCTGATGACAGAACCTCTGTCATGCTGATGTTGGTCCACAAGAGGAGGCTCTTCCTCTCCTCAGCTGTGTCCATACTGTATGTACTGTATATACAGTATACTGTCCCTTATACTGTGTGTGATGGATGCCTGCAGTGAACATGATGCTCCTCAATGATCAGCCCACCACACCAGTAAAGCCATAAACCTTTAGCTTTATAGACCCCCATTCATCATCCTTATATGCTTTACAGTGCTGTAATTCTATGAATGCATGAGATATCATGTCATATGTTTTACTGCTCTGTCATATTGACATGCAGTGTTAAATGAGCTCTGGGAGTGAGCGAGCGTGAGCGTGCGCGTGTGTGTGTGTGTGTGTGCGTGCGCACGTGTGTGTGTGTGTGTGTGTGTGTGTGTGTGTGTGTGTGTGTGCGCGCGTGCGAGTATACGTGTGTGTGTGTGTGTGTGTGTGTGTGTGTGTGTGTGTGTGTGTGTGTGTGTGTGTGTGTTCTTGTACACATTATGTGTATTCCCTTGCACACACACACACACACACACACATGCATCTGTTCTTGTGTACATACAGTCCATATGTTGCTGCTGCATGCACCCACATATACTGTATACTGTATGCTAGGATGTGCTATACTGTGTGTGGTAAAGATCTGTCATGATGGCACAGATAGACATGTCATTACGTAAGTCGGCATGCATGCATAAACCGCAGATAGGGGCCTATTAAAAATGCATTGATCTGCTGTGCATGTATTATGCATGGATGGATAATACTCAGAGGTATGTTTTAGGAGAATAACATGAATTCATTAATATAAAACAAGGATTAGTGGGCAGCATTGAGATGGGGAGTGGGAGGAAGGATAGATGGGTTTAAGTGGCAAAGACAAGGAAGACATAATTGAAAGATGTGCAAATTGGACTGGCTTATTGAGCATATGGGAAAGAGTTGGGAAAAGAGAGAGAATGGTGGAAAGAGAATAACAGAGCAATTATTAACTATAAGTCCATGTGGGCTGGGCACCATTGGTGCATGATACAAAAATAAAGATGAATGTATCTTTTTAGTGTTGAGCATAATTCATACCTATGGCAAATGGTATTGCAAATGGTATCGCAAATGCATGTGCAATTGTGCAGGCATTTGTTCCTATTGCACATGCTTCATTCCTCTCAGCAATAAACGTATAGGTTCCGGACGGAACCATGTTTATTTAATACCGGAGGACAAGGTCCCCCTATGGGATAACCAGCGCCATCTGGCGCTGCAACAGAGTAAAACTCATAAGCTCCCGTACGAGAAATATCATTTGTCGGTAGGGCTGTCAATCACAAACGAGGGCACCGCCCCCGAGTGTATAAAAGCCCTGCGGGCTATCATAACTTCCTCTAAAGCCGCACCTCTGCGCCCGCAACTAGCGAACCGAGGGGCTTTATTCGGGGGACCTTGTCCTCCGGTATTAAATAAACATGGTTCCGTCCGGAACCTATACGTTTATTGTCATACCTCCAGACAAGTTCCCCCTATGGGACTCATATACTCCCCGAGAAGTCATGAACCGACAAGACTGTCGTGCACACCGACCACACCCGGAAAGGAGGTCCTGTCAACCGACGTGACCCCTTTCAGGACTGATCCGACCCAGACCCACAGGGCCTGGGCGTGTTCAGACAGAAAAAGAGACCCTGACAGACCGAGGCCCGCCTTATGCACTAAGGGCAGACACAGGTCCACCTTATAAAATTGCAATAAAATAAGGGAAAAACTCAGGGTCCCCCCCCACGTATCCTAGAGACAGCAGCATGCTATCTCCGGAAGGGGAGAGAGCCGCCCCCCTACGTAGTAGGAAAGGCAGCAGCACCCAGAACCGTATGCGCCATAGCAGAAGGCGCAACGTCCAGGTGATAGTAGGTCGCAAAGGTGGACGGCGAAGACCAATTCGCCGCTGCACAAATCTCCTCAATGGAGACACCTTTGGACAAAGCCCAAGAGGTAGACACACCCCTAGTACTGTGGGCCTTAAGTGCTTCCGGCACTTCAGACCCAGACCGGGTGTAAGCCAACCTAATAGCATCCACAAGCCATCTCGACAGAGTGGGCTTGGACACCGCTTTCCGTTGACGGGCATTCATGACCACGAAAAGCTGAGAAGTAGACCTGCTGTCCACCGTCCTATCACAGTAGGCCTTCAGGGCCCTAACTGGACAAAGACAATGAAGACGCCTATCCTCCTCTGATGCAAACGGAGGAGGATGGAAAGCCGTCAAAACAACAGGTTCCTTCGGGACCACCCGGTTCTTAGGAATAAAACTCAAATGAGGTTTGAGAAGAACCTTGGAGTCATTATTGAGAAACCTCATACAATCAGGGCTCACAGAGAGCGCACGAAGGTCGCTCACACGCTTAGCCGTAGACAAGGCAAGCAAAAGAGCTGTTTTGAAACTTAAATGTTTCAAAGAGGTCCTCCCAATCGGTTCAAAGGGTGCCTTGCAAAGGCCCTCAAGAACCACTTGTAGATCCCAAACAGGAAACAAGGCTCTGGTCACAGGTCTCAAATGGTCCACACCATGCATGAACTGGACCACCTCAGGGATTTTAGAAAGGCCTTTACCTGCCACCCCCAGGTGGCAGGCATCAATAGCCGCTAAATAACCCCTCAGTGTAGAGAACGCCAGACCAAGGTCCAGGCGGTCCTGCAGGAAATCTAACACCCTCTGGGCCGAAGCTACATGAGCCACCACAGGTGGCTCCTGTAGCTCACACCAGTCCAAAAAGGCATTCCACCTTCCATCATACACAGCCCTAGTAGAGGGGGCTCTAGCACTCTGAATAGTGGCTACAACCGTCGGTGAGAAGCCTGCTGCAAGCAGGTTCTCCCTCTCACGGGCCAAACCCACAGGTCTAGGCCCTGTGGGTCTGGATGGAAGACCTCGTCCCCTGCCTGGCGCAGCAGATCCCTGAGCAAGGGAAGCCGCCAAGGGGGTCGAGAGAGCAGTGGGGTGATCAGAGACCTCCACACTCCCCTGGATGGTGTCACCAGAAGAACCTCCTGGTTGGAACATCTGATCCTCTCCAGAGTGGGAAGAATCAGTTCCAGGGGTGGAAACGCGTAGAGAAGACCTTGTGGCCATTCGTAAGCAAACGCGTCCATCCCCAGAGGAGAAGGTCCCCTCACTGAAAAGTAAAGGGGACACTTCGCGTTCTCCTGGGAGGCAAAGAGATCGACTCGCGGTCGACCGAACCTGGAGAAAATCTGCCTCACCACCGCAGGGTGGAGAGACCAATCCTCGTAACGAGGCTCCCCCCTGGACAACAGATCGGCGCCGCTGTTCTGAAGGCCCGGGACATGGGAGGCTCTGATGGACCTCAACCGAGGCAAGTACCAGAGGGTCATCTTGCGCGCCAGCTGATCCAGCGTACGCGAGGAGAGGCCGCCCTGTTTGTTGAGATAATACAGGGCCGCCGTGTTGTCCGTCCTGACCAGGACATGGCAACCCCGGAGAAATGGTTCGAAATGCTTGAGCGCCAAGTAGATCGCCATTAACTCCAGAAACCCAAGGCCTTCAGGTGTGACAACACCAGATTGGTATGGCGCGCCGCTTCTGAGCAGGAGGCGGCGGAAATCATCCAATCGTCTATGTAGTTCGCCAGCCTGACTCCCTGATGCCTCAGTGGAGCAATGGCTGCCTCGGTCACTTTCACGAAAACCCGAGGGCTCAGAGAAAGACCGAAAGGGAGGACCGTGTACTCGTACAGGCGCCCCTCGAAGGCGAACCGCAGGAACTTCCTGTGTGGGGGATAAATGAGGATGTGCTGATAAGCGTCCTTCAGATCCACTGAACAGTGGAAATCCCCCTGTCTCACTGATTTCATCAGTGACTCTGACGTCAGCATCCTGAATTTGAACTTTTTCAAGTGCTTGTTCAGAGCACGTAAGTCCATAATCGGACGCAGCCCCCCTCCTTTTTTCTGAACCAGAAAATAACGGCTCCAGAAGCCTAAACGGCTCTGGTCGCGTGATAACTCCACTATAGCGCCCTTGCGCAATAGTGAGCTTATCTCCTCCCTCAAGGCATCCGCCTTCAAGCCGCGGGCTCGAGTATAAATAACCTTGCTGGATAGGGAGGGTTTTTTCGCGAACTGTAGTCTGTAACCCCGTGTCACCGTCCGAAACACCCAGTGATTCGGATTGCAACGTTTCCATTGCTCTGCACACTGTGCTAGCGTGTTGCTGAGCAACGGAGAAGCCTTGGGGTTGTACCGCCTGAGCGGAACTACTGGGCCGGGAGGGAGAGGTTCCGTATCCGGGCACGTATCCGTATCCGCTAGACGCCGGGCCGGAAGGCGCGGAGTCACCGGCGGAAAGAGCGTTTCCGTTTCCGGTACGCTTATTTCCGTATCCGGTGGGAGACGAACACGTGACCTCCAAGAAGCCTCGCTTGTTAATAATACAGGCGACACACAACGTGGAGCCCGGGGGACAGGGTTCATCGCATAAGTAACATAATCCCCGGCTCGGGGAATTGTATTTACGTTTATAACCTGTGCTAAGGCCTTTATATGCTTCCTTGCGGGAAGACGAGGCCGACCCTGGGTGATATGTGTTGGCTTCTTCCCTGACGCTAAGACCAAACTCCTGTCCTGAACTAGAGTCGGCATAACAGTGCCGCTCGGTGGAGACAGAGGGGTATTGCACACTAGTGAGACCATACCATTGTGAATAGGAATTAGCTTGTCTGGGAACATTTTGCAAAGAGAAATATTCTGCTTGTAACCTGTCTGCATGACTGGAGGAAGCGATATTTTCTGAGTGGAAAGAAATTCCAGCCTGGACTTCTCTACACTGGTTAAATTCATGCAAAATGGGGTCGTCTGTAGTAAAGCAGGTGGGTTTGAAATAAACAGGCATTGTTTTATCAACACACTTTTTATTACAGGCACTGGAGGAGAGCACAGAGGAGGAATAAACATTAATTTCTTGGCATAAGAAAAGTTGTTCGTATTGTCCAAACGTCTGTGCTTGCAAGGGGGGGTCCCCTGAAATTTCAGGGGGACCCCGCCAGAGTCCAGTGTCACTTTCGCGGCGGCTTCCCACGGGCTTTGTGGGAGCTGGCCGGTATCCCGTGCCTGGGAGGGTGGCGGGATTGAGAGCGGGCCTGAGCCCCCGCTGCAGTGTGAGGGGGTCCCGCGGAGGAAGAAGAGGGGGTCCTAGGGGGATTGTTCTGTTTCCCCTGTTTGGAGGAAGAGCGCCCCCTGTCAGCCTGACCAGGGGCCTTGCTCCGTCCCTGTCTCTTTTCCTTTCTGGGTACCTGGGGGTCCGTCGTGGCTCCCAGGAGCTCCAGAGTGATCTTCTTATCCGCCACCTCCTGGCGGAGAAGCTCCAGTCCACCGCCCATGAGGGAGGAAGGGTGGCCGGGGAGGTCTTGCAGGACCTTCTCGGTCTCCTCTCCGGAACTGCCAGGACACTTTACCTTGTCCAGCCACCTGGCACGTTCCGCCTGGATGCAATAATCCATGCCGTGTCCAAGCCACTCGATTGCGTGGACATTCAGGTCCATCAGCATGCGCAGCGACTTGTCCATTTCCTCCACCAACACGTCAGGCACCTCCCGCATCTCGTCCTGGCTGCCAGCGCGGACGATCTGTAAGAGTTCCTCACCCTTGAAGACTGCTTGTCGTCAAAGGGGATGGCAAACCCAGGAGGCTTCTTACCCACGGCCAGATTGAGGGGAGGACGGCCTCCAGGACCGGTCCGCTCATGACTAGGCTTGAGGCTCCCTACCAGGGACTGGGCCATCAGCTTGTCCATGGGAGGGCACAAGGGGATTCCCGCCTTCTCTGCGTCGCGGCAATCGACCAGGAAGGGGAGCTTGGGGGGGTCCTTGTGTGTAGTCCAGGTTGAATGCAGGGCCTCTGCAAAGCCTGGGACCAGTGGGAGCTTTTCCATCCGAAGCGGGGGAGAGGAATCCACATCCTGGCCAAGGAGGGGAATCCTAGCCCGTGGTCCGAGTGGCGCGTCTCCGAGTGGCAGCTCCAGGCCACAACGGATGGTGGCACGTTCCAGCACCGAGAGCTCGTCCATGGGGATGGAGTCTGGGTCTTGTGCCGCTGCCCCTCTCGCCCCAGCCGGCATGGAAGGGGGGAGAGAGGCAGAAGGGGCTTGGGAGGACGCGGCGGAGATGGAAACCTCGGCATGAGGAACCACCCTGGCCGCGCCTCCGCCCTGTCCGGAGGGGAAAGAGGACTCGTCCTCCTCCGAGTACTCACCCTCCGTGTCCAACTCCTCCATGTCGCAGTCCTCTAGCTCCGGTTCGTCTCCGTCGCTAGCATGCCAGGAGACGGGGCTAGGTGGCCGCATAGCCCGTAGCTGGGGGACGGAGAAGGAGAGAGGAATGTCACCGACGACTAGAGGGTGGAATTCCTTGGGGGGGACGGTCCATGTTGCAGCTGGCGGAGAAACAACGTGGGCGGTCTTGCATGTTCTCTTCTTGGGCACGGCACCAGTCGAGCCCGTCGGAGAAACAGCAGTGGAAACAGGGGCCGCAGACCCGCTAGCAACGGGGCTACCGAAGCTAGCTGAGGGCGAGGCCGCTGGAGGCCTAACCACGTGGCGAGAAGCAGCGCTGTGGCGTACAGCGCTGTCCGGCACACGAGGAGAGGTGTCTGGGAGGGTTCCGGCGGAGACCGTGGTGTGAAGGCCGTAGCCTGCGGCAGCGATCTCACATCGTGCCTCGAGGGCTGGAACATCGTACTGGAGGCATTCAGCACAGTTCACCCCCGTGGCCGGGGCCGGAGGGGACAGAGAGGCCAAGGCGTGTCCTACCCCCATGCAGACAATGCAGAACGGATGAGTATCTTCATTGGCGATGAGGCCTTTGCAGCTGGGAAGGCCGCACTTCTTCGGTACCCTAGCTAGCAGGCTGCTAACTGTAGGTCGACGAGCTGCCATCGTGAGCTAACCAAAGCTAAGCGAAGCTAAGCTAAGGCAGGGAGACACGTGGCAGAACGTACAGAGAAGAAGTAAAGACTCAAAGCGAAAGTGAAGAAAAAGACCGAACTGTTAGGAAGAATAGAAGTAGAAACGTACAGGAGAATAATCTATAAAGGCCAGTGGCCGACTTCCTAGTCAACGCTTAGGCTAAACTTTACAGAAAAATATACTTATATGGCTGAGTTCGCGACACTCTAGTTGCAGGTAAGCAGAGGTGCGGAAGAGGAAGTTATGATAGCCCGCAGGGCTTTTATACACTCGGGGGCGGTGCCCTCGTTTGTGATTGACAGCCCTACCGACAAATGATATTTCTCGTACGGGAGCTTATGAGTTTTACTCTGTTGCAGCGCCAGATGGCGCTGGTTATCCCATAGGGGGACCTTGTCTGGAGGTATGACAATAAACACTGTTTCTCAACGTCTGGTCCGGGGGCAACTGGTGGTCTGGCCGGACCCTTACGGATCTGTAACTCAGAGTTAAATAAACATTTCACAGTGTAGATTGGGGTCTCAGAGGTAACACATTGTAGTAAATGGCAGTCCAAGGCCTAATGCATATCACACTGGAGAGGTACTTTGAAATAAGAATGGTTCAGAACCATTAAATTACACAATTAAAAGCCTGCCCCCCTTTAGCCCTATATGTTTTGCTGTGCTGCAACAGGAAAGTAGAGGAGCCACATCCTGAAAGTCAGGGGAGCCTTCATCTTCCACCCCCTCTTCCTCTTTCTCCTTGCAGACACCAAGGAAGGTCTGTTTCCATGACAACGAGAGAATTAAGGGCGAAGGAGTGCCATCCCAAAAATGACATGGGGTTTGGGAGCGGGGGGTTGGAGGGGTGTCTCTGAATGAGATGATAAATCACCCTCAATGAATCGGATTGTCCGGAACCAGCCCAGATAAAGCAGTCAGGGCCACGTTGATGGATTCCGTTTGTGTCCATAATTTAGTTCAGGACACTCTGTGGAGGATTATATTTAAAGATGTATTTATTTTTATTTTCTCAACGGGGGGTGGCTCAGCCCCTCAGGGGGCGTACAGAGATGTCCGTGGGCACTGGAAGCAATACACGTTGTAGGATGTGTTGCCTGAAGAAGACGTAAAGTCGAAACGTTGCAGTTGCCTATAATAAAAGTAAGTTTTTGGAGCATATGAACAGTGTGCGGGCGTTTTTCTCCTTCCATTATCTGATACCTTGATGTCCAGCACCTGGCCTGAATATAGGCTTGAGATGTGCACACAATCTTGTCTATGGCTTGCAGAAAAGAACAAATCTACAAGCCAACAACTTGTCAAGTGGTGCATTTATATAGTGTCTTAATCCAAGGCGCTTTATAATGAATCGCATTTTTATAGCGCTTTTCCAAGTGCTCAAAGCGCTTTACAATGTTTCATTCATTCATACATTGGGAAGTGAAGCGGCGAACATTCGACGCCAGCGTCCTCACTTCCCACATTCACACACCAATGGTGGCAAGCTTGCACCAACCAACTCATTGGAGGCAACGTGGGGTTCAGTGTCTTGCCCAAGGACACTTCGACATGTTGACAGGAGGAGCTGGGATTTGAACCTCCGACCCAGGGATCATTGGCCAACCCACTCTACCTCCTGAGCTACAGCCGCCCTACACACGCTTTACAGACATTGTGCATTACATTCACCCGTTCACAGTCACACTTACATTCATACACAGACGGCAGAGGAAACCATGCAAGGCATCAAGCTGCTCATAGGGAGCAATTAGGGGTTCAGTGTCACTTCGACAGTAACTCTGGGGGAGCCCCGGGATCGAACTGGGAACCTTCAGGTTGCCAGGCGACCACTCTACCCCTGAACCACTGCCGTCCCGCATTGTTGGATGTAGATGGTAAAGTTATACAATGTTACAATGTTACCATGGTCCCCATCAGGCCACTCACACAGCACTGTGTGACAGGGATGTCATTGCGACCGTCAGGGAGCAGTTTACTATGAAAACCTCCACCGGCCGTCCGTCCGTCCGTCCGTCCGTCCGTCCGTCCGTCACACGTCACACGTCACACGTCACACCTTTGCCCTGCTCATATCTCCGCATCAGTATGACATCACACCACATGTGTACACAAACCTTTGTGTACGTTGCTGTGGCAACAGTCTGTTGTTGCTGGTTTGTTAGTGTACGTTAGCAACCACCTTAGCAACCATGGTTTTACCCTAGCAACCAACTGTTTACCCTAGCAACCAACTGTTTACCATAGCAACCATGTTTTTTTACCCTAGCAACCAACTGTTTACCATAGCAACCAGATACGCAGAGCAGGGATCTCCATATATGGGCATAAACAGGTGACATCACACTGATGTCAGATACTCAGAGCAGGGATTTCTCCATAATATATGGGCATAAAAGGGATTCTGTTAGGGATCTCCATATATGGGCATAAAAGGGATTCTGTTAGGGATCTCCATATATGGGCATACAAGGGATTCTGTTAGGGATCTCCATATATGGGCTTAAAAGGGATTCTGTTAGGGATCTCCATATATGGGCATAAAAGGGATTCTGTTAGGGATCTCCATATATGGGCATAAAAGGGATTCTGTTAGGGATCTCCATATATGGGCATAAAAGGGATTCTGTTAGGGATCTCCATATATGGGCATAAAAGGGATTCTGTTAGGGATCTCCATATATGGGCATAAAAGGGATTCTGTTAGCTGTTAATGATCTCCATATATGGGCATAAAAGGGATGCTGTTAGGGATCTCCATATATGGGCATAAAAGGGATTCTGTTAGGGATCTCCATATATGGGCATGAAAGGGATTCTGTTAGGGATCTCCATATATGGGCATAAAAGGGATGGTATCCCAGATGATGCCCTGTTAGGAGATCCACACTAACAGAATCCATATATGGTCCTACCGACAGCTGCTATAAGCCAACCCTGGCGATAAGGTCTGAGTCGAAGAAATGCTTCTTTCCTGGCAAGAATTGCCCCTTTATACTGTAGGGCTCGTTTGTGTATTGTATGACATCACGCCACATCATCGGCTGAGGACTGTGTGATGTCATCATATCTCCATATATGGAGACATAAGTTGCTCATGCCCAAATATGGGCTGGTGAGGTCAGACTTAGTGTGATGCGTAGGTTATCTCCATATATGGAGATTGAACTTCAATGAGTAACCATGGCAAACTGTCAACTGTATGTCTTGATAATTGGTAAAACAAACTTTTGGCCTATTTGTGGAGATAAGCGACCAACGGTCGCTTATCTCCCGATTAGGGAGTCTTACTGGTGATACTGGTCATTTTGTCTCCATGGTACTGGTCATTGTCTCTCCGGGATGTATTTTGATTGTCTTAAGAACCAGCATCTTCTGAAAAGCATTACCCCGAATTAGAGTTCAGAAAGCTGCACGTCGAAAAGTCGGAAACTCTCTGACGAATGGTTCAGTGGTCGGAGACAGTAAGGACAGGCCTTTAAGTTAAGGCATAAGAGCTGGTACTTAAGACAATCAAAATACAGCCCGTCACGGTCAGTATGTCAGTATCGTGGTCAGTTTCATGTTAGTATCATGGTTATGGTCAGTATCATGTTAGTATCATGGTTATGGTCAGTATCATGTTAGTATCATGGTTATGGTCAGTATCATGTTAGTATCATGGTTATGGTCAGTATCATGTTAGTATCATGGTTATGGTCAGTATCATGGTCAGTATCATGGTCATGGTCAGTATCATGTTAGTATCATGGTCAGTAGTATCATGTTAGTATCATGGTCAGTATCATCTTAGTATCATGGTCATGGTCAGTATCATGTTAGTATCATGGTCAGTATCATGGTCAGTATCATGTTAGTAGCATGGTCAGTATCATGTTAGTATCATGGTCAGTATCATGTTAGTATCATGGTCAGTATCATGTCAGTATCATGTTAGTATCATGGTCAGTAGTATCATGGTCAGTAGTATCATGTCAGTATCATGGTCAGTATGATGAGTATCATGATCAGTAGTATCATGTTCAGTATACTGTATCATGTCATAATGGTACCATGCATGCATGGTAACATGACGGGGCCTGTGACAGGGTCTCCCTGAGAAGTAGGCTTATAATTACATAATAATCACATACCAAGTTTAGTCTAGTAACATTCTAAATATAAAATTGTAATTATATAAGAAACACGATACTCAATAAAGATAAAACTTACATTTGAATTGGGTGTGGGGTGGGGGGCGGTAAGGGACCTGGATTTTGGATTGGGGTCATTGGCCCAAAAAAGGTTGAGAAACGTTGCTTTAAAGGATGTATTTCAGTGTTCTGTTGACATTGAGTCATTATCAGCGACACAAGCAGCACACACTGAGAGGATGAAAGCTCTTTATAACATAATCTTTATTCTTAAACAATCACTAACTTCATTCTGACTTTTTATTATCAATGCATATTTTTATTTCATCTCACAATTCATAATGCATATATGAGTGTGTTCCGATGCAGTGAAATCATCTGCAAACATAAAAATACATAAATTATTCTTTATATCACAAACGACCAAGGCCTTCGCTTACACGTTCATACACCAAGTATCCCCCCAAAAATGTTCCCATTTAACCCTTTTTTTAACTTCACCCCCTCCCCTCTTTGCATTCTTTCATTTACATCCATTGTTCATGCATTGCCGTTTGTCGCCTACCCCTTTAAACAAATATAAACCCATTTTAAGTTATTATACAAAGTTATTTTAATATGCTGGTCTTGTCTGCTGCCTGTCAGAACTAATATATCATTGTTATATAAGCTGTGGGACATGAACTAATCTACCATTAGTTCTTAGGGGTAACGTGTGTACCAGCTATCAAACTGGGCTCCAGGTGGAAGACTAAAAATCTGCCTCAGCTGCAATCAATTCTGCCGTTCCTCTGTGCAAAAAACCTTTGATCTACTGCAGATATGGTGCCCAACCAGAAATCTAAAGGGATGCATTAACTCATGGCCAATAAAACATCACTCTAATCATCACAAATACAATATGTTTTTTTTCTCTAAAAAATAGAGCCAATCTTCTCATATTATTGTTCATGTTTCACCTCCACACCTGCATCTCTGCTGCCTTTACAATTTTAACCCATTTCCAAACCTCCAGCATATGGCCAGACTTAAAACTACATACCTTCTACCACCCAAAACCCCATCAACCCCACCTCTGGTCTCATTAAAGACCACACCATTGGCCAGGCTTTGTGCATTGGATGCTGGACAAAGGGTGGCCTGCCTTCGTGTCTGGCCCGATTCATTGGACGAGAGTAGGACTTCCTGAGTAGACGAACCAATAGGGGATTGCTCCTCCTCCGAAAAACTCTATGTACAATATATATTTGTGGAGGATGCGACTAGGAGGTTAAGTAGCCATTCTCTCCCAGCAATGCCAGTCTATTCTCTTGGTTTATCGAGCCCCTTCAGCAGCATGGATTTATGAAATAGAGACGCTTTCCTCCACAGTGCAGCAAACGACTCATTTCATGGGTCACAAAATCAGTAGAGATGGAGACTTGTTATAGGGCTACCAGCTCAGAGAATACAGGACAGTGAGATAGACCCACAGGGAAGGAGAGACATCTTTCTGCAAGCTGGCTGTCTCCGTGGCTCAGATTAATTGGCTCCTCAATGAGAAGTTCCGCTTTCCATGGTGGCAAGCGAGTCTCAGTGACTTGTGACATCATTTTGGGGTAAATTACAAATGCAAAGAAAGGGTCAGTGAATTATTGAACAGTCAAGACAACCCTGTCCGCCCATGTCGTGCAATCCATAATCCTTTCACAATAAAAAGGTAACAAAAAGAGAAGAAGCTCTTCAAAGGTGAACAAACGAGAGAACAGATATTCACTTTGGCCCATCATTCTCACTCTGGACAGAATCTGTGGCCTTTTCATGTGCCTACAAAACACAAATCCCTTATCAAGGATTATTTCAGGACTTGTCGATATAGATTACAAGCATGGATATTAGAATATACTTATATTTTGACAGTTTTATTTATAGCCTAGCTCATCATACAACCACAGAGAAGACGGCTGTTACTTGAGGTGCGAATGTGAAGTGGTCCTTGTTGCTGTGGCTCATATTACAGTGCTGATGCTAAAACATTTTTGCTGGCATATTCTTTTGTCAGTATTGTGGACACCTCTTTTATCAACACATAAAGTATCACCCTCTAGTTACCATTACAATGCTTAAGGACCAAATCAGGCCCTTTTACAGCGACTTTCCGCACTGGCCACTTTTTAAATAAAGGGCAACTTTTCTACATACACCAGTCTTCTCTGTTGAACCAAAAACGGAAGGGGGGGTGGCGGTTATTATTATTATTACTATTATTTGGAGATGTACACAACTCGTATTGCTTGTTTAAATCCTGTCCTGCCATTGCAGGACATAAGAGGACAAAGGAGCGGAGTTGGTCTCAGAGCATTTTGGAACATCCCTAAAGCCTAAATTATGCTTCATCACACGGCAGTGGCACCGTAGCCTGACAAAGTACAATTTTAGGCTCAACTGTCCCGTGGCCAAGCATCATTCACACCTACAGTACAACAACTGAGCAAATAAAAAATCCCACGCAGTCTGTCTCCCTTAAAGCTCAGCAGGGAGAACTCTCAGATACATTCGACCTAAGCCCTCACACTAGAGCAAAAAATGATGTTCACAAAATACAACCAATACGAAAACAAGACTTTCTCATAACAATTAGGTTCAAAAACAAAACCCAGAATAACCATGGTACTACAGTAACTGGGATGGAGAGGCTCCAACATAACAATAATGATGGCTGCTGTCAATGTTGTTATTATTGACAATGACAATAATACAATAATACAATGGAGCATTGTGAAAGTGACATAGCATTCAAGGAAAAGAAAAGAGAGAAAACGCATAAAGGTGAGAACATGTCTTAAAGCTAATTTTTCACAGCATAAATTGGAAATGAGAGATACTTGTACTTGTGTGAAGAAAGACCACCATTCACTTCTTTGTTTGTCACAGCTTTTTCATTTTCATTTCTCTTTTTTTTTCCTTATTTTTTGCATAAAATGTAGATCAAGTCCTGATTGAAAATGTGTTTTTGTTTTTCCACATCCTCTCGTTATCTTCATAATAATTCATCTAAAAGATTTTTTTTTTTCACAGGCAAGGGTTCAGTTTTTTTTTGTTTGTTTTTGTTGTACAGTACAGCTCCACATTGTCGCGGCAACTCCCCGTCTATACAGAGGTTATGGTGGTGCGTGGTTTTTGAGGCGCGGGGGGGGGGGGGGGGGGGGGGAGGAGGGTCGCGAGGGCGTCGGTGAGTTTTCCCCATTATGGCCTGTTGTTGTTGTTGTTGTTGGCCCCTGTTTGGATATCAGGAGCAGGCCACTCCCCCTGCTGGAAGCCCCTCCCCCCACTGCTATGTGGCGTTCTGATTGACAGCTTTCCCCCCGTTCATGGTGGGAGGGGTCCCTGAGCTCTTTCTGGAGCGCTGCTTCTCCTCGATGTCGTGCAGCGACGGCTCCCTGTACATGCACACTGCAGGAGAGGAGAGGAGAGGAGAGGAGAGGAGAGGAGAGGAGAGGAGAGGAGAGGACGTAGAAGTAGAAGTAGAAGTAGAAGTAGAAGTAGAAGTAGAAGTAGAAGTAGAAGTAGAGGCAGGGACGTGCCGAGAGTGTTACAGAGGCAGGGGCTGACATTTCTAAAAGGGCCTTTTGGTGAAAATATCGAAAATAGCCGACCTCTAAGCTCACACAACGCGTTGTGAGCTTGGAGGTCGGCTATTTTCAGTACTTGATACCACACTAAACTAAACATAATCAAGTGAATACTGGAGATGTGGCCTACAGCATGGATTTCTACACAGAGAGGGCAATTCTTTCAACATAAGATGCTGCATACCAAGTTCAGGAGAGTTTGGACAAGGCACTTTTCTTGAATGCTGCCTTCAGGTATGGCACAGAAAGGGGGGGGCATTTGTTTTTCTTTCGCCCAAGTAAAAACTGCATTCATAGTCTGGAGAGGGCACGTTTTACAGAAAGATAAAAGGGCAGGGGCTCAAGCCCCCTTTGATGTCTATGTGTGCACGTGCCTGGAGGAGAGGACACAGGGACATGCTGGGCCCCTGATTTCGTCCGGGAAAAAGAGTTGTAGAGGCCCTCATTGCACGCTATAGAGAGAGATCTCTCTCTATAGCGCTGCTGCTACTCAAAGATTTGCCATTTCAGATCATGACAAGTGACAATCCAGTAGGCCAATTACATGAGTTATGTTTCGTCGTTGTCGGGTGGAAACCTTATGTCCAAAACCGTTTGTTTTGTATTTATCATCTTAAAAATGATTTAAACTAGTGAAAACAGCCGATCTACAAATGTGTGCTTGTAGATCTGCTGTTTTCACTACTTTTGTGCAAACAGTTTAATTTTTTACTTTTGTGCAAACAGTTTAATTTTTTTCCTAATGGCCGGCCTGGACCGGCCGGGAATGAACCGGCCGTTCGGGAGTTGTCCCGCTTTTCCCAATGGCCAGCACGTCCCTGAGAGGACGTGGAGGTAGAGGACAAACAGTGAGGAAATATAGAAAGGTTACAAATGGAGGGCAGATTGAAGAGATGGATGGGCAAACAGAGACAAGGTTAGGTGTAAGGTTGGGACAATTATAACAGGCTGGGTTGGAGAAGACAAGCCAGAAGAAGAGCCGTGTCAGCATGTTTGTATCCCATTGGCCAGACATGACGTCATGATAATTATCGATCGTCACAAAATGCTGTAAGTGCAAACACGTTAGAAAAGCTACGAAATGCAACTGAATGCATCACAGGTGCAATAGAAAATGTCCATCTTGAACGTGACGCCAAGGCTGGGGAGATTGACGGAACATTGAAGAGATTATGTCAACTGATATTGTAGGTAACTTTGAGGTAGGGCATTCACGAATAGTGAGTTTTAGTATTCGATTAGATCTGCTATTTTCACAATATTTATCTGCGGAAACGAGTCACATTAAATGTAATACCTAGATTCAAAGTGCTTGTCAGGGTGGGGGTCCCCAGTTCAAATATGTAAATTTTTTGGGTCACAGCCTAAAAGGTTTTGAGAATCCCTGATATAGAGCATTAACAAATTCATCCACCAGGGGCATTGACAAATCATTCTTATGAGTTCCTATCTAGACAAGCTTTATAAACTATATATTTTTTAAAGAGAAAACAATAAATAATACAAATAAAATAAGCAAATATTCGACTTCGGTGAACAACGTCGAATAGTGACTTTGATATTCGAATATTTGGTGAAAGCTCTACTTTGAGGTCTAACTAAAGATGCTGTTGAAAGACATTTTACACACAAGGAATCTTAGTAGACCAATTCATGTGAGTGTGTATGTCTCTGTGTGCACTTTTTCTGCTACCTTCAATGGGCCTGGGCACAAAGTGTGAGGAAGGCTTGGTCTTCTTTGCTCGGTTGCCCTTCATCGCCTGGCCCTCCTTGGTGAGGCCGAGGAACCAGGCGCGGCCCGACTCCTGCTGCCGGAACACAGTGGACGAGTAGATCACGTAGTAGTTCTCAAACACAGACTCCTTGAACCTACACTCTGCTGTGAACATCTCCTGCAGATAGGAGGTTGGAGGACACAAGGACACGTGCGTGCACGCACGCACACACGCACGCACGCACGCACGCACGCACGCACGCACGCGCGCGCGCGCACACACACACACACACACACACACACACACACACACACACACACACACACACACACACACACACACACACACACACACACACACACACACACACACACACACACACACACACACACACACACACAAACAAATGAACGTCTGTATCAATGCGAAAGAGAGATAGAGTCATCGTAAACAAATTTGAAACCGAT
Organism: Nannobrachium achirus; assembly: GCF_963921795.1. Lineage (NCBI taxonomy): Eukaryota > Metazoa > Chordata > Actinopteri > Myctophiformes > Myctophidae > Nannobrachium > Nannobrachium achirus. The sequence continues at coordinate 38,738,287 of NC_137814.1, read as the reverse complement.
TTCTGCAAGTCTTATTTAATGGCAAAGCAAGCGCTGAACATGTGCTTGTCTTTAGAGGCTGACACAATGAGCAGCGTCCCGTGGTTTGCTAGTCTGCTGCTCAGCTCAGCAGAACCACCAACAAAACAGGTCAAAGAGGTCACACAGGTGGTGGAGAGAGTATTTCGCCGTCAGCATAGGAAAAAAGGAAACACGGCCGTTAATCTTGTTCATTCAAAAGATTTAGACGCAGGGGTTACAGTAAACTAGAAAGGGGATATCTATGCCGGTGTGTAAATTGGAATCGCATGTCGAGGGGCCTCTATAGAGGGCACCTCCAAAAGCACTCTAACTTCCTCCCATACTGTAGGAGGCACCACATATTGTGGAAAGTTGAACCGTACGCCGTGAAAACGCGGTTTCCTCAGGTCCTGATGGCTGCCATGACTTTTACTCAGTGCTGGGCATGCCACTGCCACCCAGCCCATAGACATAAATAGGTAGTCAGTGGGGACATTGTGGCAACATGCCCCCATATTATGTAGGGAACTTTGCCATAACTCCAAACTGCAAGAAATATAACAGAGTTGTACATAAATAACTGAGACTAAAACTTTTTTTCTGTTGTATTACTGTAACTATCTATGTAAGATAGGGTGTTTTGGTATGAAAACACACATTTTGTATTTTTGTAAGTACCCTGTTACTGTATCATAACATAACCTTTAATTGTGAAGAGACCTCCTGCTTGAACAGACATATTGTACGTGGGGCATACATGCATTAGGAGGAAGACTTTCAATAGTGCATGTATATCTATGATTCAGCCTGGTGAGTTTGATTAGTGTCACACAGAGTTTGTTTAGTGACTCGTCCTTTACCTCAGTGAACTAAGAGAAGGGAGACTAAGGACTAATCTACATAAGTACATTTATTTTACTTTATTTTTAATACCTTTGCAAACAAGTGGCTATATGAACTTCCCCATGGCTCCTCGCACCCGCTCACTTCTCTTACCCTTCATCTCGGCTCATCCCTCACTCCAGCTGTTTTCTGGACGCAAAGCAATTAAAAAGTAACGCTAGCCGGTCTGGAGGACGGGGGGAGTCTTTCGTGACTAGAAGTGGTTGATGCAGAACAGCTGGGCTGGAGGCTGTAGTGCCAATCCTGACTGTGGTGTGTGTGAACGAGAGGAGAGCAGAGCATATCATTCATTTTTACCTCCGGGGTTCTCTGCCCTCTTAAGGTTGTCTATCTGACCGACAGCCCATTCTGCTCACTGCTGGAGGTGATTATTGATGTGTTGTTGTGTGTGTGTGTGTGTGTGTGTGTGTGTGTGTGTGTGTGTGTGTGTGTGTGTGTGTGTGTGTGTGTGTGTGTGTGTGTGTGTGTGTGTGTGTGCGCGTGCGCGTGCGTGCATGTGTGTGAGAGAGAGAGAGAGAGATAAAAAGAAAGACAGAGAGAGAGAGAGAGAGATAAAGAGAAAGACAGAGAGAGAGAGAGAGAGATAAAGAACGAAGAGATGTGACTGCACCTATGCTCGCCTCATGAAGCCCCATCTCATCAGCTCCATTTTCAATAAAACAGGTGACACGCTAGATTTATGCGCACGTGTGTCTGTGTGTGTGTGTGTTTATGTGTGCGTGTGTGTAAAAATGATGGCACTGTGTTTGTGAGTATGTGCGTATTCATCCCTAACAGTGCAACTCATGTGGCTGCTGTATGCAGGGCTCAGGGAGGTGTGTGTGCAGGGCCTCTCGCTGCGTGTGGACAGACACAGTGTGTGGACAGACACAGCGCGTGGACAGACACAGCGGGGAACTGACATCTGAGTTAAAAAGCTACGTCCTACTTTGTTGCGTGCAGGTGTCACACAATCTACAAAGCCTTGTGAGCTTGTAGGTCTGCTATTTTGGTGCATGACACCGGCACACAAGCAAGCATAAAAGCAGGCTTTAATCTAGACCTGCTGCCACCTGCTGTCAAAGAGCAAACACGTCTCTCTTTCTCTCTCACTGTCTTCCTCTGTGGGCGCCCGGAGGATATCTTCCGTCTGACAGTGTGTGTAGTTTGGTGTGTGTGCATTTGTGCCGGTGCATGGTGGCATGGGGGGGGGGGGGAACATTTGAGTTCACCGACCTCCAGACTTTGTCGCTCTTTTAATCTGTGCCAGATCGAATCAATCACACACTCACACTCACTTCCTCCTCGCCGCCCTCCGCTGTCAACTCCTCTAACACCGCTGCGACGCTGACACATTCTAGAATCCCCTCCAAATTTTGCTACAAGGGCACAACACTGTTTGTGTCTCTGAAGCGGCTTGAGGCGGTTTAGAGAGAGCGCTCCAGCTCTGGCTCAGGAATGGTAAGGGGTGAACTGTAAAGTGACTTTGAAGACTTTGACAGAGTGCCTTGTTTGTCGCTGACTGAGTCTAAATATGAGGTGAAGAGACGAGGTTGTAGTGAAGGGGGGTCTTGTGATTAATGAGACCCCCCTTAATGGACTATGACAGAGCACACACACCGTATGCAGCCCATACACATGAACAGATCGCACGCACATACAGTACTGCACTGTATACCGGTATGTACACACAGGCATACAGACAGAAACACCAGGGCTAGCCCTGTTGACATTCACCGCCTCTGCCAGGAATTCTTAATGAACCAAAGCTGCTGCTGCCACAAAACAAAGAGAATTTACAAAAATGGTTACACGCTCGGCTACACCGTCTTTCGGGGGGAGGGCGGGGCTGGGAGGGATCGGGGGGGGGGGGGGGGGGGGGGGGGACAGGCTGCGCTTAGCATCGGTAAACTGATTGAACGGACGGTAATTCATTTCAAATTCAGTGGCGATCTGAAGGAGAAAGGCGAAGGACTTGTTAGTGAAGCTGGGCACGTGAGACCACCGCTATGGGACGTGTGCACAGGGAGGGAGAGAGGCGGGGCGGACCATCTGTAGCCCAGTGGTCAAACACCATGAAACACTCCAAGTGACGGCAGGAGGACAGGGACAGCATACAAATGAAGGGTTCAACGTATAGGCTAGGCCATATCCACAACTTTCCAACGCCCCATAGTGCATTGCGCAGACGCTGTACCGAGCTTCCGGCGCCGCAGCCGAGTGTGATTTACAAGCTCACAACGGTTGCATCTGCGACGCGACATGAGCTTGTATGTCTGCTGTTAAACCGGAAGTGTGGTCCAAACAGGTCCAAATAATCTCCAGTAAACTCCCGCGGAAACAGGTGGATAAAAACTAGTAAGACGCCTCGAGGTCGCGCCATGTCTTGGCCATCTGGCCATCTGGCCAATGATATATCGGACCAGTTACCCATATATGGAGACCCCTGGTACCCATATATATGGAGATCCATGTACTGTATATGGAGATAGAGCCCAAACATGCTTACTCAGTTATTCGTTATGTGAAAGTCCTATGATGTCTATGACATCTGACATCATACCCTTTTATGCCCATACATGGAGATCCCTGTCTGTAGAACCATATATGGGCATAAACGGGATTTGGTTCTCCTGGCATCACAGGGATCTCCATATATGAGTCTTAGTCACAGTGATGTGGTACAGAGTCAGTGATGTGGCACAGATATGAGGGATCTCCATATATGGGCATAAAAGGGATTTGGTTCCCCTGGCATCACAGGCATCTCCCTACACCCCCATATATGGATTCTGTTAGGGTGGTATGTGGATGATGTGGGATTCTGTTAGTGACATCACAGTGATGTCAAAACGTGATGTCAGAGCGGCAAACCCATAGACCGTAAAAAAGCATACACGGACACGGACATGATGTGCCGTTTCTCATACTAAACTGTTATTATTCAGAATGTTTAATTAATTTCAATATTTTAAATATATTTTCAAAACTAGCAGATGTACAACATCGCATTGCGGCACAAATTGACACTTTTATGCTTGTATATCTGCCATTTTTGAATGGCCAATGTATAAAATATGTATAAATGGTAAGGATTATTGTGATTCTGTATCAGCATTTCTTTCTAAGGAATGCCTGGAAGACCCCCGAGGACCCCACTTGATGTAGAGGGATAGAGCTACATAATAACTTTCAGCAACACTACATCTCCATCTCCTAGGTCATATCCCAAAATCTTCATTGTATATTTTTTAAATGGGTAGTTCTGTCTTTCAATGTTATATGAGATACTTAAAGTGTGGTTCCTGTGGAAATAAGCCATAGTGCTTTCTAGGATCTCCTTTTAGTTGACCTTGTACCAGTGATTTGTACTGTCATGAAACTGTACCCTTTTCTATTGCAAACTTCTAATAAATTATTCAATCAATCAATCAATCAATCCTAACAAGAGCAATACTATATACTATCACTTACAGATGCAGGACAATATTCAGAACAGAAGACCTCCCTGGATTACTTCAGTGAATTAAATATTGCAATATTGAACGAGGAATGCGACACACACAAAACGAAAATCTCTGCGAAGTCAAGCTAGGCTTCATGGGGTGAGTAGTTGATTGATACTGTAGGAAAAAAAGTCATTTTGGGGAACAACTAATGGACCTGAAGGATGAGGGGAATTAGTGTTTCATCTTTATACCCAAGAGTGCTTCACATTGAAGGGGGGAACTCACCTCAACCATCAACAATGGGCTGAGTGATGCACAGCAGCCATTTTGCACCAGCTTGAGGTGGAGAGGGAATCAGTGAGCCAATACACTGGGGAATGATTAGGTGGCCAGATGGAGAGGAGCCAGGTTGGGAATGTTTTGCCAGCACACCGGGGGAACCCACTACTCTTTGTAATAAGTGCCATGGGATCTTTAACGACCACAGTGATTCATGGTTTGGTTTAATGGCTCATCATAAGGACGGCATCTCCTGCAACACAGTGTCCCTGTCCTTGTTTATTTTAGAAACAGAGGGAAGACTGTTCCCTACTGGCCCACCAAAGCCAGGAGGACCTAGGGAATGAACCGTCCTTTTTTTTTATCCCACGATTTTTGTAACCCATTTTTTCACCCAGTGCCAATTGCCTATGTAATCCTGGGCTCTGCTCTCCCTCTGCCACGACTGGGGAGACAACGGACTGACCTCATGCTTCCTTCTACGCATGAGGAGTCCAAGTTGCTTCTTTTCACCTGACAGTGGGGATTTCCCTGGGATGGACGTAGCGCGTGGAAGGAACACGTTATTCCAAACCAGTTCCTTTCCCCTCCATCAGGCTGGCTAGGGGGAGGCATTATTGAGACCAGGATTACTGCATGTTTTTGTGCGGGTATCAACGCTAGCAGGCACGGGGAGAACATGCAAACTCCACACAGAAAGGCCCTATCGCCAACCCCACCTAGGGTGTGGGCACTGATGACGTGGAGGGAGGAACACGCCCCAGCGCCCACACCGTCCCCCGGTGGGAATCGAACCCAGGACCTTCTAGCTGTGAGGCGAAGCTCTAACCACTGCGCCAGTTTCCCCTGAACCGGGAAACCTCCTCCTGAGCCACTGCCAATGGCGTAGAGAATTAACACAGAGATGGCGAGCAGTATAATGGATATGAAAACTGGTTTGCCAACAGAAGTGGGCTAGCTGTGCTCTGAATCCCAATGAGTCATTGTCTTTTTCCAAGTATGGAGGTCTCTGCGTGAGCCTGAGTGAACTTCTGACAGAGCTTTGACATTGGATCAAGGTGTGCTGAGGCAGAGGAGGTGGTGGTGGGGGGGGGGGGGGGGGGAGGGGGGGGGGGTGTTCCCTTTGAACGTTGGCCTGAAAAACATCTGATGATTCTACAGACCCCTGTGCCTGGCATGCAACACAAGGGAGTTCATTATTATTCTGGGAGAGATTCAGGTCGGGCTTAGATGGCTCTCGTCTAGACGCTTCTTAAACTAGAAAACAGTTCTCTTTCTCAATTGTCTCTCTCTCTCTCTCCCTCTCTCCTCCCATCTTCTCTCTCTCTCTCTCGATCTCAGTCAACTTTTTGGAAGGAGTTCAGAAACAACTTTCGGAGAGGACATTTGCAGTAAATGGCTCAGACCTAACCACAACCACATACTAATGCTCTCCGATAGTCATGAGGACAAATACCTCTCCCTCGCCTTTAGTATTCCACCTTTACCATGCTTTTCTCTGTCCCTGTCCCTCCCTTCTCTACCTGTCTCAAACTCTCTCTCTCTCTCTCTCTCTCTCTCTCTCTCTCTCTCTCTCTCTCTCTCTCTCTCTCTCTCTCTCTCTCTCTCTCTCTCTCTCTCTCTGTCCTTGCATATCCCCTCTGATAAGTGCTGGTCATCTATTATCTGTCATTAGCACTGCTAGAAAGCCATTTTTAAAAACCTGTGTGAGCATACACACACATGCACCCACAGCAAAACTCCTCAGAGTTAATTAGACTCTGAGAGAGTGTGAAAATGGACCGGAATTTTCTGTGTATGCAAGCATCCACCACCAAACACTGTGCACACGTCCACACACTCGTGTCTCACAATGAAAATATCCAATCTGCAAGCCCACAGACGTGTTGTGACTGTGAGCTTGTAGATCATCTATTTTCTGTGCGAAACATATGATGCGCAACCAAGTATAAATCAGGCTTCACACTCATCTACTGGATTGTCTCCCTCTGAGCCATTGGTGAAGGTTTTACTGCGACACGTTCCCCCCCTTGCAGTGGCAGCAGCAGTGGCATAAATAAGAAGCAGTAAAATGAGCAGGCAATTTTCATGAAACAATAGAGCACTTTAGATGCCATTTTGGGAGCCAAAGTACAATGGACTGGACAAATTAATCACTTCTATACGTCTTTGGAAGCATGTTTCAGTGTGTGTGTGTGTGTGTGCGTGTGCGTGTTTGCGTGCGTGTGTGCGTGCCTGCGTGCATGGGCGCGTGTGTGCGTGCGCGTGCGTGTGGTAGGTTTTGTGAGAGCATTTTTTCGAACCAATAGTTGTCTATGATGTCGTTAACATTAACCCTCAAGAGAGTGTGTGAGTACGTGCTTTCTGGGCATGTCAAAATTGCCGATCATTCGGCAAAAATAGCAAATCTACAAGCTCACAACATGTCTTGTCGTGAGCTTGTAAATCGTTATTTGGGCAAATTGGTTTGATATATGGGGGAAAAAAGTACAGACCCCTGTGGGACTCTGGTGGTTAATACAATATATCATATACTTGAAAAAGACTGCAAGGTCGAAACATTGTATATTGCTGCTGTGCTGTGAACAAAATTGGAGCATTTTAAAGTGAGTTGCGAGCCCCCATCTTGCTTTTCATAATACAATATAACTAACACAACTCCAGTGGAGGTGGTCTCCCTGTTCTTCTAGTACGGGACATTTAGATTCTGTTGAGATACAGATATTACTGTAAGTGTTTTATAGAGAGATGTGAAGAGATAGAGAGGGAAGAGGACAGTGGTTACCGCTGTGTGCAGCAAACTAGGCCATAGTGAAAAGTGTTATAAATAATGGAGAGGAACTCTTCCTGGTAGATGCTGAACTCAACTCCCACGCATTTCATCTCTAAACGCCTTATCGTCCACGTCAACCCTTCATGTTACGTTAGATCATATTAGATGTTATTTATTCAACCAATAGGGGACCACTAGTGTTGTAGCAACCATGAAATATAGCGAAAAATGTAGAATAGTGAAAAGGAAACTGAATAATGGGGCAAGAGGCAAGAATATTAATATTGAGCAATAAAATATCTAGAGCCACTGCAACAGGCTGCGCAGATGACATCATCATTTATCAGCGGCATCCACAGGAAGCTCTACAGTCATGACTACAGTACAGGGACTCAACAATACCACAATAATAAAAAAAAATCACACCCGTGTGAAGTGGAGCTGTGTGTGTGTGTGTGTGTGTGTGTGTGTGTGTGTGTGTGTGTGTGTGTGTGTGTGTGTGTGTGTGTGTGTGTGTGTGTGTGTGGATCATGTGTACCGTTTTTTGTGACATTTGAAGAAAATATGTAGGAAAAGGAGCAAAAAGTGTGTTTTGGAGAAAATTCAAGATGGCGGACAATCTATCATGGCGCAAATGGGCGTGGCCTATATGGGGAGATGCGTCATGGCCCAAGGAATCCAGGGAAAAAATATTTTTAATTTTCCGACCTACGGTTCAAGAGTTACAGGCCAAAACGTAAAGTGGGGTGTTATGGCGCCACCATGCGGCCAAATGACACAATTATTTTTCATTTAATCCTTGAAATCATTATGAACCTCCTCTCCAAGTCTTGAAACTCTAGCCCCTATGGTTTGCGAGAGACAAATAATTGAATGTGAGTTTTTGCGATTCCCATTATAAGTCAATGGGGAAAATTAATTCACTAATAAATTAATATCAATTAAACTATAGAACCTTTCTCTTAGAAAAGTAATAGCCCACGATTCCCGAGTAAGCCGGTCGATTTGACATATGGCGCGAGTGTGTGGTGGCAAAACTGTGGGACTAGTGGCGTGCCGAAGTTTAGGAAGTTCAGGCTACATACACACACACACACACACAGACACACAGACACACAGACCCACACAGCCACGTATAGGGAGCCTGTGCTTCACACAGCTCCAAAAATAACAGTGGCGGCTCGTCTGGGTGGTGCTATAGTCTTGTGTAGACAGACGCCTATCCCACAATCTCTGAATGCAATATAGAGTCTGGAACTACACCCCTCTGAAAGCCAAGAAAGGAAGCTGTCATCTGTTTGTCATTCCCACTCACGATAATACATGCAAGCTATATATAAACTTCAACTATTTTGATTAACAGTAGGACTAATTTATGCGACTGCAAAGACGAAACGGAAGTGGTGGGAAGCGGGACATCAGCTTTACTCCATGCTCATTTTCAGAGCTTCAGAGATTGCACAGGCTGTATGAGTCAACAGTCTGGCAGGAGAGACTATAGGGCGGTGCAGGGGTAGAGTTCCTGCCCACCACTGTGGAGACTGGTGTTTGAGTTTGAATACTCCATGCTGCCTCTAGCCTCGCGTAGCCAGGCTTACTCATCTGCGAAGAGAAAAGCCTGGTGACAATCAGGCAGAGACTGTTCAACTTCCGCCGTGTGAGCTTCCCCGAAGTGAGCTTCCCAGAGACTGTTCAACTTCCGCCGTGTGAGCTTCCCCGAAGTGAGCTTCCCCGGAGGTTTTTTTGACCATCACAGTGCGGTGTTCCTGAAACTCTATTGCAACGCATAGCAACGCATGATGTAACTTCCGTTAAACGCAGCACTTCCGCCACTTCGGCGAGAACCAACCGGAAGTCATATTGTGGCCAGTGTGTTCCAGGTACCCCCCCAGAAGCAAAATTTTAGTTACAAACATTTGCTTAAAAAATACATAAATTCAAAGATTTTCACACATTTTCACGACTTTTCAAAAATAGCTAAAGTATAAAATAATTAAGGCCCCTCCACCTTGGACCCTAATAACTCAGTCCCACTTTTCCCCCCCTTGTGACACCCCTGCTCCCAGTGAAACTCCTCAATGGTGAAAACTGAAAAGAGGCAGCTCACGAATCGGAGGAAAACAGGGGGGAGAATTGGCAACGTCTAAATTGGGAAGAAAGATTCATCACAGCGGTGCGAGGCAGCAGCCTATTAGCAATCATAATCAGCGTGAAAGCAAATATCGGGCCCAGGAGTACAAGCCAACACGTAGGTTTAATTTACACCTTGTATTTAGCATTCATTCTGCCTCCAGATAAGCTACCTGGATAATGAGCGAAATTACAATTTTAATTTACAATTTAGACATTTAGCAGACACTCTGAGCCCGAATGACTTCCAAGTGCGAGATTAGAGCAAGCAGAGTAAGCATGAACCCTAGTCAACAAACAACAGGGTAAATACTAACATACCGGGTAGAGTGCAAAAATAACCACTTATTAAGCACTGCTTGGCTGGTCAATTGACAACCGTAAGCCACTAACACCCATTCTTTCTGTTCATCACTAAAGTCACATTGTTCCTCACACTGCAACACTTGGTTAACTGAAGTCCTTTATACTAAAAGAGGGCACTTCAAGGTAGGCTATGCTGTCAACTCAACAGTGGCCAAATTGTCCATGTAAATCACTTCCTATTCAATATGGATAGACCACTGATTATGAAATACAACATCTGTCAAAAGAACATAAATTGCCAGCGACCTACTGAGAAATGCCTCGGTGAGACCCCGTAAATTACACACATTGAGGCAACAAGGACAGGTAGAGGGGAGAGAGAGTGAGAAAGAGAGTGAGAGAGAGAGTGAGTACGCGAGTGAGTGAGTGAGCGAGTGAGTGAGTGAGTGTGAAGGACCCCTAAAATGATATGTATTTTTTGGTCACGGACCCCCATCTCAAAATATTTAGTTCCAGGGAGGGACCCCCCAGAAGCAAAATCTGAGTAACAAATGTTCGCTTAAAAAATACATATGTTGAAGAAAGATGTGCACACTTTTTCACAACTTTTCAAAAATAGCAGATCTACAAGCTCGCATATCTATCTGTTAGCTTGTATATCTGCTATTTTACCAATAGTTAAAGCATAAAATAATTAAGACTCCTCCACCTTGGGCCCTAGTAACTCTGTCCCACATGCCCCTGTTCACACACATGTGCTCACTAATAAGAACAGAGCAAAGAAAGAAGGAGGGAAGCTGTAAGGGAGGAGGACATCCCTCAGTAATGACCTCCTGGGGGCTGGGAGACGCCAGGGAGACAAAGCACACAACAAGGACAGGCAGTGAGAAACTACATCGTTTTGGGGAGGGAGCTGAAGAGAGAGAGAGAGAGAGAGAGAGAGAGAGAGAGAGAGAGAGAGAGAGAGAGAGAGAGAGAGAGAACAGGAGAGGGGAAGAGTGGGTGATGGGAGGGGGGGTTCGAGACAGAGAGAAAGTGAGAGAGAGAAGAACACAGTGATCTCATGCTTGGCGAGCGATCAAGGCTGATTGCGTCTCTTTACTCTGCTCTGATTGAACCCTTGGGGGAGAAAGGCAGTGCAGGAAAAACACGCCACAGATAAATAACATGGAGCGATAGCAAAGAGGGTGTTATTTTAACTCTGAATCTGACAGTGCCATGGTATCCAAATGGACCCTTTCTGAGTTAAATTAACACTCATATGTGTGTGTGATTGCTGTGCAGCTGAGACAACATGTGCAGTTGAGTGTTTCAAGAACTGTGGTTATTGGTTATGTATTTAATTCTATATTGTTTATTGTACTCTACAGTATGTGGAGTATTGTGCCAAGACTTAACATACTGTGTAGAGTACAGTAGCTCATATATAATTGCATCCATAAAGTCGATCAGAGAAAGCTGAGAGAGAGAGAGAGAGAGAGAGAGAGAGAGAGAGAGAGAGAGAGAGAGAGAGAGAATTTATCTGTGCATTAATCCAAGAGCTCCCATTGCATAACGTCACTGTCGGGCAGAAAACTCGTATCTCCAAGTTTCACATTTGTACGTTTTTTTTTTTGTGAAGTAAATCCCTGCTTCATCATACAAGACTGTCGCACAAAGCTAGTGAAAATAGCAGATCTACAAGCACACAACGCCTCGCGATGCGAGGCGTTGTGTGCTTGTAGATCAGCTATTTTCACTAGTTTAGATCGTTTTTAAAATGACAAATACAAAAGGAATGGTTTTGGACATACAAGGTTTCCAACCGACAACGCCGATAAGTTAAGTTCTTCAGTAAATATTGAATGAAGCTGCTGTGTGGTTTTTGCGAGGCCTCCCTGTGATCCCATCCGACCACACAGGCTCTCTGCCTGCCAAGACGTGCTCATTTCCCATGCGTCTCTCTGCCGCACGTCTGAAAGGCCATATGGGCTGGGAGAGCTCTCTCTTCCCTGCTTTAATTAAAATGGCCTTTAAGCTGTTACTGTACAGACATCTCCGACAGGAACCCCCCACCCCCAACCCATAGACACACACACGCGCATGCATGCACACTCTCTCCCTCCCATCCTATCTCTGTCTCTTCCTTTCTTTGTACAAGCTTAAGGGATATGATTTGCTGTTCCAGACACCACTTAAAAAAACACGCAGTGATGATGACAGGACGTTTATACCGAACTTCTGGTAAAAATTGGAATATGGCAAATGGTTGTTGGGTGTTGCTGATGGGGTAAAATATATAGAGGCAACAAGTAAGAAAGAACTAGGTAAATTAATAATATAATATTGATAGTTTGGGGGCTAATAAACTTAAATTGGGAATGGGTGGAAACTTTGGAGCTTAATATTTCTTATTTCTCTCATAAATGAATGACCTATTTTATACTCGACTCACAGAAAAGTAGCGCAAATAGCTAATCTACAAGCTCACAATGCATCGCAATGTGACACCTAAATATAATCCCAAAATAGGCATGCCAGGTTGAAAGGGTTTTAAGGCCAATACGTGTTCCTCCATTTTTCTTTGGAAAAGGGAGGTGATAAATCTACAAATTTACATCCTTCCAAATGTCTGATGGGTCTGACGGTCTCAGAACCCTTTTTTCTTTATTTATTTTCTCAATTATTTTTTCTTTTTCCACATGAGTGGATCAAGATTATAGACATACATATGAATAGAATTAGAAAAAGTAAAACATTAATCAAAAGAAAAATACAAATTACAGACAAACAACAAAAACAATAACATGACAAGAGAAGAAAAGAAAGAGAGAACCCACCCACCCCCTTTCCCCGGACCAACACGGAATGTACAATAGTGCATGCCTGTGCTAGGCTGTTACCACTATACCGCGATTTCTTGAATCATAGCCTTATCATAGCCTTAAGCTTATCTGCAATGTCTGCAATGTCTGACCATATATTAATGTTTTCTTCTTTTGCTCCGTGTAACCTTGCTATCGACTGCTCTAAGTATACTATATCTAGAAAGGTTAAGGCCGCCCACTGGCAAAACGTTAACGTATGAGGAGGTTTCCACGGTCTCAGAACCTTTTCTGGGAACTCGTGCACCTTCAGGTGTGGAAATAAGCAGAAATATCTGATCCTCTGACAATGCAAGACGAGGAACCATGCAAGTGGACCCTGGTCTGTAAACTTTAGATGCTTTCAGGGGCTGAAACCTCCAGGTCCAGTCAGTCAGTCATGGCTGACGATCAGACAGCATTCTGGGAAATGTAGTTGTCCCATCCCCTTGTTTCCAATGTAACATTGCTGTTAACCGGATTAGGAATCCTGAATTTGGAGTTACATCCAGCCAGGGAGATCTTCCTGCCTTCCTGAATGTGCTCTCTCCCTAGCTGTCTCCATCTCTCTCTCTCTCTCTCTCTCTCTCTCTCTCTCTCTCTAATCCTCTCCCATTCTCTGCACCACATTGATACAACGTGATCCATCTTTACCAGAGGCAAGTCTTCATTATCTATAGCAACAGTTACACAGCACAATCTGGAGTACATTTTTTCTTTCACACTTTCAGCGTTAAATTAACACTGTATTTAAAGAGTTATCTCTATGATATCCACGATCCCTTCTGTCTGTTTCGCCAAAAGCAACATAAACCTTCCTCCCCGGTCCAAGATGTCCTTTTTACGACAATATGGCGCCAAAATACTATCAGGATGGAAAGCTGCAGGGGAGGCCTCAAATGAGAGGACAATGGCTTGTAGCTACAGCACAACATAACATCCCTACAAGTATTTACACTGTTATTGGCCTCTGTGATAAAGAAGCAATCTTTTAAAGGACTGAGCATTACACTGTGTGTTAAATGAGATACAAAGAAGCCTCTGCACTGCTCTAGAAACCCATGAATAATAACTAATGCACAAAACAACAGAAAAGCGCATCTGAGGAGCTCTTAAATAGAGCAGGGATTCAAGGCTTTTGAGGCAAGTCTTTGAAGTAGGATGGCCGGTCTAAGAACGTGTGCAACTCCAGAAGTCCTGACACTCTAATTGGATCTATTGGAACAAAGTTTCTTTTTTTCCCCATTTCCTGAAATGTAACGGTTTAGGAGATAACGACACACCACAACGTACTGTCACTCGACAGCAACAATATGTTACTGCCCATTCACATTGGCCCGTTATCGGCTAAGATCAGACCTCGGGCTGTATTTTATGACCCTCTCGGGTAATTCGTGAGTTCGGCCACAAACTCGGTCTTGGTTTTGAACGGGACCCCGACACGATCAGATTATGTTAATGACCTTTTTATGATCTCGGAGGGGCCTCCGAGAATTTCTAGCAAGCTTGATATTCTCACACCATCGGGTAGAAATCCTTTGCAATTATTGTCGTCTGAATGAGCTCCCTGGAATTCTCCAGATAGCCTAATATATCCAAGCCAGTCCATGCTCATTGCTCAACCATTGAAAACACAGCATAAAAAAGGAGTGGGGACGGATTATTATTATTATTTTTACTTGCTTTTTACTTTACTTAGTTTTCCCCCTAAAATGAAAGCATTCTCTCTCTTCTCGTCATTTGGCGACAGGGCAGTGTATTCTATCACCTCACGAAAGCCTTTCCCCACGACAACACGTGGGGATATATAACATCTTTATTATATTTATATAAGATAATAATATATTTGGCTATCATCTTGGAGTTGACTGTAAAATCATCTTGTGCAACTGCACGCCCGTGTAACCATGATGCGTATTTTGATAACCAAATACGTTTTGACCTTTCGTTCCTCGGTGCGTTCTCCTTCTGCTCCGTGTCGCAGATAGACAGAACATTTTAGAGATCTTTATGTCGCCCATCCCCGCAGATAATGTGATACATGCTCCATATAAATGATGTTCCAATCTGCATCTTCCAGGTGGCTTTTGTTGGCGTTTCACCAAGCTAAAAAACCTCCATGATTTTCACCTTCAGCAGATTGGCAGCACTGCGGGACTCATTGAATATGCGAACAGACGATAATAATATGGATTTGGGAGCATAGCCTAATTACAATGCATCTCATTAAAAAAAATATATATTTTATAGTTGAAGGGCAAATACACAGTATGTACGTGTCCGTTCGCTACACGCTGGTCGCAACAACTTCAGTTTTTTATGCGTTTCTTGGTTAAAATATATTCATTCTTTTTTTTGGTCGGCAATGTGCGAGCCCATGGCACCTTCCGCGACCCCACGTTGGGTCAGGACCCATAGTTTGAGAACCACTGCCCCTTTGTCTTTCCGTGGAGGCTGGAGCCTTGTTTCTTTATTCAATCAGCTGTGCAGAAAAAATAAAATAAAACTTTTTCCCCACTCACAGGGCCGGACTAACCATTGGACTAACCTGTGCTTAAGCGCCCTGTGTAAATCAAATAAAAAATAAAAAATATTTTTTCGCATCGTTATTTCTATGAAGACGTCTATGAAGACGTGGTGAGTCACAGCGTTATGCACGCACACAGTCTCTCTCTCATTATGGTTCATGCTCTCTCCCTTTCTCTCTCCCCCTCTCTCTCTCTGGCCAAGTGCTCTGCTATGCTGCGCTATGCAGAGAGAGAGGCGATACGATTCGATGAATGTGAGAGAGCGCACTTTCTCCCAAACAGGGATAGTACTGCCCCACGCTAGCGACTACTCCTACCGCACACGGGGGGGGGGGGGGGGGGGGGGGGGGGTTGCGTGCGATCGGTCGGTCGGTCGGGTCGGGCGGCGGCGGTGGCGGGGGGGCCCTTTGATTTGGAGAAGCGCCAGGGCCCGTGGATTCTTAAATCGTCACTGCCCACTCAACCCCGGCCCGAGATCGCTAGGGGCGGTCAATCCAGGATATCTGGCTCGATTGAAAAGGTATCAGATATTTCACTTGCACAGCGGGATATATCGGCCCCGAATTCAAGAAAGAGGATTGCTGTCATTTGAAATGACCACCGACCTACGATCTCGCTTCATTCCCGGATCTTATAAAATATCGTAATAGCCTGGGAGGGCTCTTAAGCGGTGATGCCACACTGTGAGGCCGATTTTGTTAAGAGGGAAGTGTTCAGTGGTGGAAAAAGAACTCAACGTTTTTACTTAAGTAAAAGTA
>NC_137814.1:38704839-38719839 GCF_963921795.1 Nannobrachium achirus | reverse complement strand
GAAACATCTTGAAAATTTGTGCAAGGCTTTGAATATTTCAAATCCAGTGGTGTCAGTGGTGCTCAAACCTTTTCATGTGAAGGACCCCCAAAATGATATGTATTTGACCACGGACCCCCCAAAATATTTAGTTCCAGGGACCCACCAGAAGCAAAATTTGAGTTACAAATGTTCGCTTTGCCTACATATATTCAAAGATTTGCACACATTTTCACGACTTTTCAAAAATAGCAGATCTACAAGCTCGTATATCTCGCAGATCTACAAGCTCGTATATCTCGCCATCTCCGCCTATCTCCACCTACATACCATTTTTATACCAAAACCTTTGAACTTTTATCAAGTACATTTTGAATTCCAGACTTTTACTTCTAAACTGTATTGATACTTTTACTTAAGTAATATAGCTTAAGTATAAAATAATTAAGGCCCTAGTAACTCAGCCCCACTTCCCACCCCCCTTGTGACGCCCCTGATCCCCATCCATCCATCGCGGGATAGTGCCACGTGCCGAACATATCAATTAAAATGTCTACATTTGGGTTCCTTCTGCAGTTAGTGGGAGTTTGCGATCAGAATAGAATGATGCACTAGTGTTTTGCTCTCCTCTCCCAATCTATTTATTGTATTTGCACCTGTTCTCCTCTCAGGCTGTTGTATCATTTCTCTCTCCTTCTCTATATGTCCATGTGTCTGTCTACTCTCTCTCTCTCTCTCTCTCTCTCAGTCCCTCTCTCTCTCATCTCCCTGTCTGTGCTAAACCTCTTTCCAGGTGACTGGTGACTGCCTTCATCTATTCCATGTCCAGTCATGGCTCCACAGTCCACATTCATGGTTCTGTGAGAACATGACACGAGACAGTTGTATCTACGTACACCTTTAAACTTAAAAAGAAACGCCTGCTGCATTTTCTACTGGGCACATGAGTACAATTTGAATAGGATCCTAGAAACAGGGTTCCCACACATTTTTACCAATTAATTTCCAAAACTTTTCCAAAACTTTTTCAGAATATTTAACCCAATTTCCAGGACTATATAACAATAATTCAGCTCAATAACAGGTCGCTTACTCCTATGCGCAATGCCCAAAGACAGGTAGTGTATACCAGTGGTTCTCAACCTTTTCAGGCCGTGACCCCCAAATAATCATATTTTAACTGGGGAACCGGCACCCTGACGAGCACTAAGAGTTGAAGAATTTTGTATAACATTGTTCTATTGTGATCGCGAGGCGTTGTGAGCATGTAGATCTGCTATTTTCACAATTTCTGCCTCTAATATTTGCAATTTGGCCCATGTTTAATTTGTCATTTCAGAGGTATTAACAAAATCAATAACCAAAGACAATGCATAGCTATTTTTTATAGCTTCCAGGACTCTTGATAAATTCCAAAACTTTTCCAGTACTGGAAAAATATTTTTCTAATTTCAAAATATTTCCAGGAATTTCATGGCGGTGGGAACCCTGTAGAAAGGATTTGGTAATTAGTCTGTCTGGGGAAAAAAACATAGGCTAAAGAAAGGTGCAGTGATATACCATCATTTGTAACAAATGACCAGATTCAGAGCAGTCATCAGGCCCCACCACATGTATTTCAAAATATGTTGCCTTAACTCATACCCTGCCAAAAAAGATGTTTCTATAATAAAAACGTCTTTAAAACGTCTTTTTCACTATGGACCTCCCTGCCAGACGTCTTCTGAACGTCTTTTTTTTTTAAAGAAAAAAAAAAAGAAAAAAAAAATTGAAAAATTTTTTTTTGAAAAAAAGAATTTTGGACCTCCAACAGTGTACTAGGCATGATCGCGATCGCGAAATTGCATGTTTAACCCCCATACCAACCCCATCTTTCAAACATGGCAGCCATGTTTGTTTACATTTGAAGAAAACATAAGGGATCCTTTCTCCTGAATGCCTGAACGGATTTCCAAGCGGATTTTTTTGTTTGAAAGCTGTGAAAAGCATGCACATGCATAGTGCATGATCTGTGCACGAATGTGTGCACCAGCGTGCACACTATTTTTTTAACCCTTTGTTGGCGAACCGGCAATATAAGAGGTCATCCCACTTTAAATATGGCACCGACTGAAAGGGATATTTCACTTTCAAAAAAACTTTGGGTAATTTTATCATCTAATCAGGCTTTTATGAACACCCTGAACAGTTTTTAATTAGCTTGATTGAATATTTAGATATTTGATGTAAATGTTACCAGGCCCTCCAGGCCCAGGGCCTCTCCCCACACACAACCATTGTAACTTCAAACTTCATTTTAACCATGATAGATTCATTAAAAACACCCATTCTTTTTTCTGGTGACTCATATTACCCTCCTAATATGTGAGCAGGCCGTGTTTTTTCGATCATCATATCTGCGGTGGTCAACCTGATGACTATTCTGAAAGTGATTCCTTTTATACAGAACCCCAACCCTATCTCTTCTAGGCCCGTCACAAGCATTAAATAATCGCCTTATCACAATTATTTGACATAATCGTCATATCAGTCCTGTGCAACTTCAAGACCTAAAAGCCAAACAGAAATGTAATTTTGATTCATATGTTCCAGTGTTCAAAGACACAATTAAATCGTTAATCGCAATGGTTTGTGTAAGAATTAATCGTAAAATGTAGTGTTGCCCGATCCCGATCACGTGATCGGATCGGCCGCCGATATGGCCGTTTTTATAAGATCGGAGATCGGGAAAAAAATATCGGGAAAAAAAAAAGTTTTTTTTTTTTTTTTTCAAAAAAATATTTTCTGGGAGTACTGAAAGTTACAGGTAAGGTGAATGCGATATGAAATGTAAGCTTACCATAATCACAGTAATCCTTAATCATTTTCAATCAGATTCAAGGGCTTTTGGAGAAATGAGACAGACAGAGCACTGCAGAGGGAAGGTGATTGTGTCAGACTCTGTGTCCAGCTGGCAGCTGATGCCAATAAGTAGTAATTGGCCCCTTGTTAATGGATCAAAGGAAGGCAATTATGTCTCTCTGCACTGTCAACTGATGCATACTTTTCAAGCAGACTGGTTAATTGGTTCTTAACTTATTTTGTTTCAACTTTAAAAATGGCCAATGTTTTACCAGTTTTTATATAGTTTGTTGATTATTTTTGATGCTGTAATGGTCTATTTTATTTTATTTTTTGAGATATTAAACAGGTTTTAAAAGTCCTTAAATCGTGACTTCGCTGCCAAATTTCAAATGCCACACCAAAGGTCCGCTGCACAATGATTGAGAAACACTGCACTATTAGGCCTATATCACTATACACTACTCATAAGCTTTGTTTTTAATTTGTTGATTCAGTGCTGCACTAAGTGATAGAATGAATAGATTTTTTTTTCTTAATGCCTTGCCAAAAGATCGGATCGGGAAAGATCGGGATCGAATCGGAAGCAATAATATTTGATCGGTATCGGATCGGGAGCAAAAAAACCCTGATTGGGGCATCCCTAGTAAAATGTCATAATCGTGACAGCTCTAATCTCTTCCGGAGAAAATAGAAACGGTCTACCCTCACACAGCATGGAAGGACTAAGGAGAGTTAAAAGATTTCCAGGGATCTTTCATTCATCAAAGGGCCATAAAAGCATGGCTCTAAGCCACCCACAGAAGCTGAATCTCTGAAAAACCCTAACAGGTTTCCAAAGGAGCAGTAATCGGCTAAAGCTAAATCCAGCTGCTAAAGGTAAAGTCCATTTGATGTGAGCAACACACACACAGCCACAGCTGACAGGAAAACCCAGCTGGAAAGGTTTTGAGAAATGCTGGGCTGAGCTGCAAATGCCAATGTCACATCTACCAAATGAATCCAAAGAAGTGTGTGCGTGTGTGTGTGCGTGCTTGCTTGTGTATACGTGCGTGCGTGTTATTGTGCACATAGTGTGTGTATACGTGCACACTATTTGACATTTTGTCAACTCACCCTAGCTAATGCCTCCGTTTTTACATGAGAATTGGTTCTTGATATCACTGATTTGGCGTTTGGCGAATGGAAAATTGCAGCTGAGTGAACCTTTGTTAATTTGTTCCATTACACAGGGACATCAGCCACACGTGAGGCATGAAAAGCCAGTGCTGGATATGGTGCCTCATAATCAGAGATATCTTTCATGAGATTCAATTTGTGCAAGTAATTTATGCAGGCGACCAACTGATGACTTCTAAATTAATGACAGCAGTGCTGACTCAAAACTGAACATGGATGTTAATTAATGTAATGGTATTTCATGCCACCTGTCTCTAATTAAGTGCAATCCTGCCAGTCAATCACGCTTGCCAATAAAACCGCCCATAGTAAGCCTTGCCGAGCAATTAGACCCATATGAATCGGCCGAGCCATGAGGCTCATGGGGCAGGAGCCTATCTCCTGTTTCTGTAGCGTGGGCAGGCTTGATATACAAGTACACCCCCTGGACATGACGCTAGTATGTCACAGGGACTTACCCCCAATCCTACCCTTGATGCTGAGTGCCAAGCAGGGAGGCACTGGGTCCCATTTTTTTAGTCTTTGGTATGACCCCACCAGGGTTTGAACCCCGATCTCCCAGTCTCAGGGCAGACACTCAAACCACTAGGCCACTGAGCTGGTACCTATACCCCATACCTATACCATTGTAACATCGAATCCTTCATCACTTATTTTCAGTGTATCTACTGAATCAAAGCAATGTATATTCTCATATCTCTGTGTTATATCAAATAAATAGATAAATCTTATTAATGTAGCTAATTTAATGTTCAATATTAACCAAGTTAATGTTAATCAATGCCACAGAGAGATATGCAAAATGTAATTGGAAAGTTGCTCTGGTTTTAGTACTAAGGATCACACCTGCAGTGGAATGCAGCCAGTGTTCAACCTATTGGTCCGAAATGGTTCCACTGAACCGCCTCCTGCAAATGAATTATTCCAGCTGTCACTGCTGCGTGTGCCGTGGGTCAAAGGGCCGCACGGTTCAAGGATGGGAGTAATCTATTATTCTAATAATCCATCAGGGCGATCGATAGGTGAGTGCTGCTAGCCCTGAATACCAAGCTTTCTCCTTCCATGTCCATCAACTCTCTCTGTCTCTTGCCTCATCACTTTTCCTTCCTTCCTCCCTTGGCTCCTTTTGTCCCGTCATCTACGGCGCCAGAGTTGATTCTTGTTCCCTCCCCTGATGTTTTCTTCCCCCTTCAAGTCTTTAATTTTTGCACTTCCCGTCTCACTGTTCTAACACGTTTCTCTTTCCTCTCTCTGCATCTCTGCGCTCTTTCTCTGTCTCTCTTCTGGGAAGTCTCTATAGCTCTGAAGTCGAGGCATCTCGCGCAGGGAATTATTTATCAGGACCAAATGGAGAAGGAGGTATTTTTAGTTTCTTTTTGCTGAATTATTCACTGCACTCCTTCTCTCACTAGACTAGCAGGACTGCTTAACAAGAGGATTACCCCGAAGCAAGGGAACCCCGTATGGAACAAAACTCATTAGCAGCATCTCTTAGGTCATTGCAGTGGATCCCTGCAAAACTTAGCATAACAATACAAGTGTGCAATAATAATGAGAAGAAGAAGAATAAAAAGAAGAAGAATGATAATTTAATAACTTTAGTAAGAATAAAACTTTCTGATATTTGGCTTCACTTCAAGCCTTTACTCCTTTACTTTACCACTATCATCATCCCCTCCTCAAATGCTCTTGTCAACTGATATTATTTCTCTTGAACTCAATAACTTTTATCTCCTACTTCGAACCCAGATCACCTGCCTGAGTGGTAGCATTTTTCACGAATCCATTTAAGTTGTATGCGATACTTCTTGTCAACCAGTAGTGGTCCTACCCAACCACCAATAGGATCTAAATGTCTCAAAAGAAGAGCATGGAGACCAACTACAACCACCACAGATGTATTAGTTATATTGAATTAGCATACTGTACTATACGATAAAGATACGATAACATATTTTTTTATTTTAAAAAGGTTATGGATTGCAATTTTAAATTATGAGCCCCCTCTTTGGGGAGGGAGGTGAAGCTTATTCTCTTTAGCTGTTCTCTATATAGCTTGTGTCGTGGGGGGGTGGGGTACCCTGAAGGCTATTCATAGTGGTGAAATATTATGACCCTAGCAGAGTGATGCCGTGGGACTGCGGTTGTTTCAGGGAATGAGTTTCCGGCAGGGCAATACCACCTGGGATAATCCCATGCGCTTTAGAGGCAGAATCGATCAAAACAATGTGGCACGTACAACAACGGCCTGTACACGCAAGAAATGGTAAACGGTGTGAGGCACAGGAGGAATATTTGGCACAGTTGTTTCAATAGAATATCCAGGTCCTAATTTAGTTTCACAGTCAAGGTTACTGTCACCAGTGAGGTGAAGCAATAAGAGTTAGGGAATCATTTATAAAATGCTTTTTGACACCTTCATTACCACACTGACATCTCAATCTTTTTTTGACACTGAGAGGAGAGGAAGAGGGCATTCAAGCATCACTCTTAACAGAACATTTTTGCCTTTCTCCATTATGGGTCCTCACTATTGCTCACTATGGAATGGTGTAATTTCTGTCTACATGCTCTGTGTCTCATAGGTGGAGTGTGGATGTTTTGGAAATGTACCTACCTACTGATGGACATTTTTAATGACATTTAAAATGACAATTTTAATTGATGCAAGCACAATGGCTTTTACTTTAGCATTCTAATTTTCCAGGAAGATTAAGGCTGAAGATTGTTTTTAATAGCTTGGAATCCCCACCTACAGTATGACGCAAAGTGAGCAGACAGAAATGGTGCTTAATAATAACCATCAGAGAGGACCGATTAGGGTATATTAAGATTAAGAGAAGGTTGAAAAAGTTGTTCCTTTAAACATTTTAACACGTTTTAATTAAATACAAGCCTCCTTTTATACAATAGAATAAACATTTTGTACATTTTCTTAAAATGACAATCGTTTTTTCTTTAGGTTTGAAGACATGGGAGCACACGACTCCTGCTGGAATCCAACCCAGGGAGTTGGAATTATACAGCTATCTATCCAGCTGCCAAAATCCACAAGAACAAAGATGTATTCAAATTATTTAAGTGCTTTGGACTCCCCCAACCCTCATGAGTTATATAAGCGTTATAAATGGTAAAACAGCATGGCAATGTACGTATTACATAACCACATGACTCATTAAATGTTTAATGCTGCATGCTGGGAATTGTATTTTCCATAGACCCGTACTCACTGTTGTCGCTGTTCTCGTCCTTGCTGCCGTCGATGGTTCCATCGGGCTGCATCTGCAGGTAGAAGCCCTGCTCGCTGAACAGTCGCGTCACGATGCCTTTCAGCTGCGGCTCTGAAGTACCACACACACACACACACACACACACACACACACACACACACACACACACACACACACACACACACACACACGTAGAGAAACACACACCATCGGCCAAGCCGCAGCCCCAAACCCACCAAGAATATGTCAGATTCACAATCCTTCGTGATCGTGACACAAAATAGGACTATATAGATGTGACACTGTGGGTGTTTATCTGAGTGTTTTGTTGACCTCTCCCCCCCACCCCCCCATCAGTCCACTGTCAGATTAGCGGACGGGTTGGCCTTTGTGACATGACAGCAAATCAATGAGAATACTGTTATGCTTGTGCCAAAATGCCTAACTGTATACTTCTGAAAAGAGAAAACAAAAAACAAAACAAAAACAATGGTTTATCGTTTCCTCATTCATCTCTTCCTTGATCGTGTCCTGTTTTGGTGTAAAGCACTTTGAGCAACAGTTCATATATTATTAAGAATGCTCTGCAGCAGTTGCATTTGCACACCATCTGAGTTATGGGGGTCCTTGAAATTAAAAAGTTTGAGAAACACTGGTATAAATTATCTGCCTTAGTTAATGCTCAGAATGGTTACCGAGGGCTATGGTGAATAGAACAACAGCATGGGAAATGTTAATTTTGTCAGTGCAGCAACTGTGTTTATCAGCCACTCTCTCCTTTTATCACTCTCCTCACACATGGCAAATAAAGGGCAAATCATTGATTATCAAACCCTTTTAACAAATACAATCATGTTTTTGCGTGCTACTCAATAATGTTTATAGGGACATGGCAATGGTATCTGGGCAATGTATCGCCATGAGCTAACTGTTACCGTTATTGCCGTTACTGTTATGACACCAAACAGAAATGACTTCAAGTTCAAATCAATGTCACGATTCATGAAAACAATATACAGCCAAAATAGCAGCTAACATTGCGTTTTTAATTACACCGTTAGACAATCAATGTAGTCAATAATAAATAATCTACAGTATTATAATCTTTTGTGTGTATTCGTTGATATATAAGAAATACAAATTATAACAAAAGAAAACATGCTCCTCGATTAGTTGATTAGTTCTAAATATCAGTTAAATATATTTTCGGATAATTGCCCAGCCATACAGTAAGTGATATCTATTGATCTCTTTAGTTTGCCTTCAAATCTTTCCAACCTTGTATGTACCGTATATTTTGTTTTTTATGAACGATAAACCTGAGGCTATATATAACATTCAACATATTTAGGCTATATATAACATTCAACATATTATCTCCAACTGTTATTTATGCAATGCTTTGACCTAAAGAGATCCGTCCCAAAGTTTCTCAGCAACATTAAGCTATTGACATTTGGGAGCTGGCCAAGATGCCGTTGGGTTTTAGCTTGAAGCAGTTATGGCAACAGGCAGAGAAACCCAGGATTAGCCGGGGGCAATGAAAACCTTATAGCCAAAGGTAAAGGAAGGGGGGAAATTGACTTTACATTTACTATTTATCTGTGGGAAAGCATAGATGCACTACAACCAACAGTTTACTACTTACAATGATCTTTCTCAGATAAAGCAGGATTCTCTATTATGTGACAGGATAGTGAGATTAGATTAGATCAGAAGTGTGCTTGGACGTGAAAAAGAAAGCAATGCAGTGCTGTCAGTGAAAACCCTGATAATGAGCGTCTTCGTGTTGAAGAGCTCATGCTGAAGAGATAGAAAGTGTGAAGGTGAAGCTGCTTAATGCCGTAACAACTTTGTTAACGTTCACTAGGGAGTGATAAAGATACACAGTGTGAGACTACATCTGTTGTTTTCACGGCATGGCTCTGTAGGAGGCGGGCCGGGTGGATTCTCTCAAACTGCTGGATTGATCAGTGCCAAATGTCTTGTGCACACTGCCAGCATGCCAGGGAAGTACCTCCACGATGTGTTCTCTTTTTCACATAATTATGTTTGCTATATTTTGACGTATTTAACTTTATTGAATTGCATGATGGTCGGATCAGGCTTGTCCTAATAGAAGTCATACATCATACTGTAGATATGTCACAGGTGACTGACGTCATGGTGGACTATAGCCACATGAAGCCGGTGATCCTGATGAATCCACATCTGGTTGCAATCTGTGTGTTTAAACCTTTCTCTTCAGAAAGCAACTCAGGATTATTATTATTATCATTCTTTTTCATACAGTCTGCATTTACGTACATGCATCTTGGCCCAACGGTCTCAACTCCAAAACTCCCTAAAATCACCAAAACACTTCATGCATAATAGTAACACTGGCAACAATTCTCACTCACTAACAATAAAACAACAGGGAGCATTACATAAATGATGAACATCATTTATCTTTGAAGGTTTGATTGATTCTTCACATACTTCAGTATTCCATTCCATTAAATGACGTATTTAAGTACGAAGTATGTAAAAAGAATTCATCGGAGATGCAATTTGCGTCAATATAAAAATGCAATAAATGAATAATAAAAAAGAACCTCTCAAAGCGAGACCGTGGTTTACAACATGGTCAATATGAGAGATCACTGCTTCCTCTCCTCTGCCTACCATACATTCTCCTGCCACCTTCCGTCTTCCTTGATCCATGTTTCCAAACAAAATCATTTCGAAGCTGTCCCCTCTTGTCTGTATGGCAATGGGACTACATAGGACACCCACGGGTAGGCCTTCAGCTGAAATTGCACACAGCTGTGTGATTATTATTTTATTGTATTGTAGATGCGCTGCTAAGATATGTTTCATTATGGTTACTGCAGAAATGCACAAAAGTTGCCCACATTCAGTTTTGGCTGTTTTTAACAGTCTTGAAAACAGTGTTAGCATTTGACCAATGCTTTACAGATGATGGGGTGTGAATGAGAAAAGAGTTCTGGCTTTTGGGAAATGTGATCATTTAATGCATTTTGAGTGAAAGCAATGGAAAATGATGCACAGTTTGATCCACATAGACTTCTGTTTCACTGACTGTTTTCACAATGTGTGGGGGGGAGAATATATTAGTACTTCTCTATTCCCTCTGCCTGGCAAATACAAACATGTTGTCTTTGTCTTAAACCTCTTCACCTTTTGTTTAATTTCCAAGTTCGCTTGCTTTGCAAGGATGTGTGAACAGGCCAGAATGACCTCCAAGTCCAACTCCAGAGCAAAGGTTGGAGGTGATTCATGCCAGTCAGTTCTAGTATATTCAGTTCCTTACATGCAACCACTAATAAAAAACCTCAAAACATGAAAACTCAAACTCAGTAAAAGGAATGCTCAAATGTACAGGCCTACATGCTTTAGCAATATTTGTAAAGGAAACTGCAGATTTTAAACCTAAACCCCATTCTTCTGATGATAGGAGATGAACAGTTCATCATCAAATGGAATGTACACCCGATGGTGTGAAATGTCGCTTTTGAAGTCGTATTCTTGCAACAATGTATTTTTCATCTCCTCACATCAAAACAAGGGGATGTAGGTTGAAATTAGACAAGGTTTTCCTTTAAGGCTTTATCTTGAGATGATCAGTCGCTGACAGATCAAATTTGGTATAGACTAGAGAGCAGAGCAAGGTGTCCCATGCAAGGCTTATGCCTAATTTATGCTCTGTCGCGCAACGACGTCGCACGCCAAAAAACAGCAGACCTACTGGCTGACAATGCGTCGCATCTGAGACGTGTGAGCTTGTACATCGGCTATTTTCATGCGACGAAGTATGAATCAGGTTTTAGCCTGAGGAGTGACCGCCCATCAGAATGGGTTCATGTCTGCTCAACTGTACATCATCCAGATCATCAATCCACAACTCACCTACCCCCAGGGGAGCCACCATCAATTCATGAGGCAGACCCTCCGACATTCATCACAGGCAAGAGAGGGAGAACCGACGCGTTTGAGTGTTCTTGGAAGTGTGCATGTGTTTGTGCACGTGTGAAGGGCCAGTGTGTGTATATGTGTGTGGGGGCGCGGGTAGTGCCCACCTCAGTAAATCACATGTGATAACTGCACTTCTATAAATAAAGTCCTCAATACGGGCTGAGCGATTGCTGACAGCCCATCAGTTCCAATCACTTGGCAGGGGGTGATTGTGTATATGTGCGTGCGTGCGTGCGTGTGTGCGCGTGTGGGTTGTGCATGGTCACTAAACGTGTGTGTGCATAATAAAACTCTAAACAATGCAAAGTAGGCCTACAGTGCTATACCATAACATCCGTCTTTGAGATTGAAAATGCCTACCCTTGGTGCCAATGTGTCATCTTCCTGTGTTGTACAGTGTGACAACAGACATGAGCCATTACAATGTGTACAACTTACTTTATATATAGGTACCAATGCAGAGAAACATACAGTACACATTTAGATAGGTTGACAATGGCAGTATGGTGAAATGGGGAATGAACACCTCTACTGATAACAGCCGACAGGTTTGACACTGACAGACGGAAAGAAACACACCATATCGATGTACACCAACATAGGGAGTTCAACCACACACAGGGTAGCAATTAAAATGGATTACAAACACGATAAACCACACTAAAAGCTGTTTTATACTCGTGAGGTGAGTGTGTGTCGACAGTGTCAACTGACAAAAATATCAGCTTTTTTCGTTTGAGAATCCGTTATTTTTGTCAGTCTCCGGTACCAACAGACACTCGTCTTACAGGTATAAGACAGCCCTGAAACATCGGAGGAGCAGAACAAAGAGAGAATAAAAAACTCACGACCCAACACTGATTAACAAACGAAAATGGGGCAATGAAAGAAAAACAAAAGAGGAGGTATAGTCAAATACAAAAAGGGAAAAGAGGAGAGAAAACGACAAACGGCGACGGGGACAGAGCATCAGCTACAAGAGAAACAGGTATACGAAATTAGTTTTAAACCGAAAAAGCCACACAGTAGGAGACGAAATGAAACCAAAGGAAGAAATCAGCAGGGAGAGGTTCATCGGCTGTCAGACGGGTGTTGGAAGCCCCCCGCCCCATTCCATCCCTCCCTCCCTCCCTCCCTCCTCTCCCCGCCTATACCCCCTCCCTGGGGAAGGGGAGTCAACATGGGCGCATGATGGGGTGGAGACGAGAAGAAAAACACAGCACACACAGATGGAGGCTGAGCTACTGACCTAGCCTGCAGCCCTTACGGGACACCTGTGGAGGTTTCGAGGGCGCATCTTATGAAGGGGGAATAGAAGGAAAAACAACAAGCTTTTAACATAGGCAGAAGTCATAATTCTCCAGAGTATCGGCTATTTATATGCAAATATTATGGCAAATCATAGATATGTTCTGCATAAAGGGATGGTGAATTCTATAGCAGACACAGATTGACTGCTGGTCAGCAACAGTCTTGAGCATAAAGGGATTACCTGCCTGTATGCAAATCTGTCTAGCCACCGTCTGTCTAGCAGCCTCTCCGGGCTTGAGTCTGATTTAGACTTTGTCTTACAACGGTGCAATTTGCTGAAAATAATCGATTTCCACCAGACACACACAGACACGAAAACCACAACCACAATGCATTGTGTTACGTTTTTTGGTGGGAAGGGGTGACGGGTGACAGTCATACGACCAAGTTTAAATCAGGCTTTAGTGTCAGGGTTATGTCTTTGTTAAGGGAATTGCTTTTATGGCCATTTTATCTGTACGGCTATCCACCTATACAGAATATATAGGTTTCAGCTGTTTTTTATCTGTCTGTCAGTCTGTCATTTGTTGAGCCTGTCTGTCAGTATTATCTGTGCATTAGTACTGTCTGCCTGTCTGCAGGGGATGAGTGAACCTGCATGTCTTTCATCACATGACAGAAACAGAACTACCAAGAGGCCTAGAGGGGGGGGTGAGATTTGCACCGCTCTCTTATAATATCTGTGCACCAGAAGAGAAGAGGAAAAAAGGGGCAACGTACACTACAACACAGTTGTATGTAGCCTACTATGCACGGTCTATGTGCATCAATATGGCCAGAAACGATTCTTAGTCTCCATAGGCTGCCTCCCTTCACTGCAGTAAAGCCCCCTCTCTGCGATAAACATTTACCATTAAAACATTTCATCTCAAAAGAGCCTTGGTCGCTTGGTGCACTGCGGTGCAACTTATCTCACTAGTATACCCCAACCTGCTTTCATATTGAATTAGCAGTCACAAGCAGCCATATCTATAGCTAATCTATTCAATTTGGCGGGGGGAGATTTTAAAAAGAATTAAGTGTGCAGCCAGTGCAGGAGAAAATGTGCCTGACATGTAATTATGTTGTAAATCATCATGAGGGAGGGAGGGGGGCGCAGTCTTGGATTTGGTTGATGACATAATGGTGGTCTTATTGTGATCACACAGCAATATCACATTCATAAATCAGGTATAACGTCACACAACAGACTTGTGTAGGCGACATTCAGGCTGCTCCAGATCATCAGATACAATGGAGAGTGTAGTAAAAGTGTTGTGTCGTGCGGTGGATCGACATACAACACGTGAGGCTAATATGGAACAGGTGGAAATTTCGCATCGCAGGAGGAATTGTACAGTCTCTCTCCAGCGGATCAGATGTGTGAGCCCTGGACTGCGGTAATGCCTCGGCTCCACAGAGAGGGGCGGGGTGGGGGGTTATATATCTCCATACGCACTCAAACAGAAACAAGAGAAAGAAAAAGAAAATCGCTAGCCTTTACAGCACTGACCTGGTCGCCGGCGAACGGGTCTCTTCTTGCCACTGCAGAAACGGACTTTGCTGAAGACCCCCAAGAAATGCCTCTCGCACAGAGACCGGGGGTCTTTGCTGGGGCTAGGCCGACGTTTAGTCGTGGAGACCCGGTCGCTGTTCGACTCCCTCGCCTGGCGTTTCTGGCGGATCAGGGAGCTGGCGATAGCGGCCATCTCCCTGCGTGCGAGAGAGCCGAACCGAACCTATAACAGCGGAGCGTTGAGCAGAGGTGGTTGGGATGATGGGGATGCAGTTCTTTAATAGTGCAAAAAAGGAAAAAAGGGGGTAAAAAGAAAAGAAAAAGAAGAAAAAAAAGCGGTACAAAAAAGGAATCTATGTTGTGTTTTAACCAAATGTCATTCTGCTCATCATCCCCCGGTTTAGAAAATCCAACGTGTCCCGCGCATCATAGCGCTTAACATCCTCTTGGGGGGACGGACGGTGCCAGCCAGGTAGGATCCAGCTGCCACTGGGTCCTTGCACTGAGAGCCTTCAGATCAAGTATCTGCCCCCACGCATGGCCACGGGTATCGGCATGCAACAGTGCTGATAAGTTTATAAGTTGTCATTTTTTGGGGCGTGCGCGCCCCTATAAACTTCAGGTATTCCAGGTGAACAGCCGCGTCTGACAAGCAGGACAATCCTCCTCTGCACAAAAAGCCTATTTATCCACTAATTCAACACAAAGACAATCTCAGTCCCTGCGAACCAGCGACAGACGTTGACTGTTAACACTGATCACTGTCTGTGATCAGAGTAAATGCATGTAAAAAAAGAAAACATTTAATCCATAGACAAATCGAATCGGTCGCAAAGCGACGGTCCACTTGCCTGCGCCTCACGACGCGCTCTTCTCCGGGACTTGGGGCATCTGTGCGCGATACACAACACAGCGCCTCAAAATGCAGCCGGGAAAAGACCGGAGGTGCCGTAGCCTACAGCTCACTCTGCAAGGCTGCAGCCAAAG
>NC_137814.1:38599839-38699839 GCF_963921795.1 Nannobrachium achirus | reverse complement strand
TTGAGATGGGGGTCTGTGGCCAAATACATATCACTTTGGGGGTCCTTGACATGAAAGGTTTGAGCACCACTGACATAGAAACATAGGTTTAAAAAAAAATAAAACTCTTGCACAGATCTACAAGCTCGCAGCATGGCACTCAGTGCCGTGATGTGAACTTGTATATCTGCTATTTTTCAATAGTTAAAGCACAAAATAATGCTTAACAATTCGTTCCCAGTCTAAATGGAAGAACATTCATGGGGGGCCCGCAGTGAATCCTTGTACCCAGGGCCCAGAATTTGGTGCGACACCCCTGCCTGGCCGGACCTAATCTGCCAAGGGGAAACTTTCTTTGCAATCGCAGATTCGTCTGTCTAAACATTAGGACAAGTTAATAATGCTGGCAGATGTATACTACATAACAAATGAAACAAGATTCTGGTTCGGAGGACTGAGAAAGAGCAGACATCTCTCTTTGAAGAAAGCACCAAAGTTCACCAGTTGTGCTCTAACTTTTCCAATAATAACATTGACTAACTAAGTTGTCATTACATTGATCAAATTATCACATATATCCTAAGCCTTGCCTTTCATTTCAGTGATTTTCTGAATAGGCTTGTCTGAACGGTATACTCTTTTGAAATCTGCCCTCAGTCTAGGTCACATTTGGGCTCATTTCCTATTGGGCCCCCTCGAGAAGGGGCCGGTACTTTTTGGGAGGCTATATACTATTGAGACTATGAGGTGGGTGGGGTAAAGTGGTGCTAAAATTGGAATGATACAGAGAAAATTAGCATGGCGCCATGGTATCTTCTCTGTATCGTTCCAATTTTAGTGCCCCGGCCCCCGTTGCCAACAAAGGGCATTTTGGTATTGCAGCTGAAATGGTTTGGAATTAGAGACAGACAGAACATGACATTTCAAGATCTGAGTGGCTAAAACCTGTATAAAACCATATTATGGACCAATATTTAGATGGTGTGGCCCATTTAAGGAGCTTTGGACACAGTGATTTTACACTGTATTTACATCTTACAGGGATATTTCACTTTCAAACATTTTTGGGGTCATTTGAATGTCTACTCCATGGCACCATGGCCAGTTTTTAAGTTGCTTAATCAATTCACTAGTTAGATATTTGATATTCATTTTATCAAACACGCCCCTTCCTATCCAAACCCATTGTAACGTCAAACTAAATATAATTAACCATGATAGAGTCATCAAAAACACCCGTCCTTGGTACTGGTCACTCATACTGCCCTCATAATACATGAGAAAAAAATGTAATTGTTTTTTTCTTTTTTTCAATTACTTTTTTAATACATTTTCTTTATTTTTTTCCCTTTTTTTCAAATTCAAAAAGTTATAAAAAATAAATTAAAAGGGTAAAACATGTGTTAGGGCTCTTAGGAGGACAGTATGAATCATCAGAAGCAAGGATGAGTGATTTTGATGACATCATATCGAGTTTGAAGTTAGGAAGATAGGAGGGGGGCGTGTCTGATAAAATGAATATCATATCAAGCAACTTAAAAACTGTCCGGGGTGCTCACAAAAGCCTGACTAGACATTAAAATGAACCCCAAACAAGTTGGATTCCTGCCGGTGATGCTGTGGGCATGTTCCCTCATCATCAGTGCCCATACCCTAGGTGGGGTTAATCGTGGGATAAAGATTTAGAAAATAAAATAACCCCAAAGATATTTGAGTGAAAGTGAAATATCCCTTTCAATTAAAGTCTTAATAGTGCATTTCAGTATTTCTAAAATGGGGGTACTGGTTACTTACTCCTCCTTGGAGTACTGAGACTAAAAACACGTTCCGCGTTAAAAACTTGACGGAATCGTCAATGTTCACTAAAACCTACTTCTCATCCTCTAGTATATGGGATGGAAACAGATGGAGATGAAATAAGAAAACATTTTAGAGCTTAAAACTTTGTTTTGTTTGGTTTGATCATTGATTTCTTTAATGTTTTTTATGAACATGGCAAATGAAAGTAATTCTCACTAATACCCAAAGATTTAAGCTCTAAAATAAATATATTCACATTTTTCATGGGTCTATCTGCTGCAGAGGCTGAGAAATGTAGAGCAAAATCTGAAATGATGTACACATCTTCTCTGAATTAAAGGTATAACAATAACGTATAGATTACAACAGGCCTAAATGGGCTAATAAGTCAAGTTTGAGGACCATTTGTGTATTTCATGATATCTTGATGCCACCGTTATACATATCCTTTCTCTAGCCACACCAACTGCTGTATTCCCCACATTCACTATATACTATTCACTATTCAAACAAAGGCAGGTGCAAACTTCAGACTATAAAGCCAGGCAGGTGCAAACGTTTAGGCCCTTTCAAAACGCCCT
The DNA here is from genome assembly GCF_963921795.1 of Nannobrachium achirus. NCBI lineage: Eukaryota > Metazoa > Chordata > Actinopteri > Myctophiformes > Myctophidae > Nannobrachium > Nannobrachium achirus. The sequence continues at coordinate 38,697,479 of NC_137814.1, read as the reverse complement.
TCACTAGAAGTCCCTGGGAGGTGGTTTTGGCATAGTGCCTGAATGAGAAATCCAAAACGCTCTCTGCTGTTCCTGCTTCACATTGCATGGTGTGGGTCCAACTCCCTGAGGCAGCATATGGTTTGGGGGCAGTGAGACTGTCCTGCAGGAAATCAGAGTTTAAGCTATGGTATCTGCAGTGTTAAGGGTGCAAGTGTTTATTTGAAAACATTACTTTTGAAAGAAAATAGTTCTTAGTTGTTGTTTTTCCCCCTGGAATGTCGATATTTTTGCCTAGTTGTCACTATACAGTAGGCTAAAATATTTGCAGTATTAGGAAGGAAGATCAAGCATTCTCTAAAATATATTAAATGGTTTCCTATAGCACGTTTAGGCTATTTAATTATTCATCGCCACCACAGCTATCTGTATGAGTTCAAAAAGACACAATGTAACAGTATCCTCTGACAGTCACGAGTGAGCCACAATTGTTAAACCACGCCAATTACCTACCTTTGTCTCCCTAAAGGCTCATCACGGAACATTCAACATTCGAGTTTCCATGTTAATTTGAACCACAAAAAAAGTTCTGTCTAAGCTTACAATTGGAAACGTTCGAAAAGTAGAAGTCAGTGGAAACAGGAAAGCTGGTACAGACCAACTTCATAAAGAGTATTCATGGTTCAGATTCCACCTGCCGAATTCGACTTTGACAGCAAACATCACATGCAATCCTTGTTCACATTGTGTGCCAATGATGAGATATGCGCTGACTCATAATTTAAGACCTGATTGAGGTCAGAAAGTTCATCTCACAGAATGTGTGAAATCACAGGAATGTGATGGTGATCGTGTTTTATATTCGGGTCCTAGAGATCCCAGTGTGCGTGCTGCTTTTGGTACAACCACCCCCCAACGGAATCAGCTGTGCTTAATGGAGTTTCTAATTGTCTCTGCCCTGAATTTGAGAGCCATTTGTACTGAGACTAGTGGAACTGGGAGGGATAGCATGTTCCTCTACACGCGTTACAACCTCCCAGTGAAACACCTCACTGCCAGGTGTAAAGAAGCGTCTGGAGACCTGCATCCTCCCCAGACCAAACAGTGTGGGTTGGCAGTGACTGGGACTGTACACATGGGGTGGAATAGGCAATTGTTACATTCGGGAGAAGATACAAACAACAACAACAACAACAACAACAACAACAACAACAACAATGGAACTGAGAAAAAAGCATATCCCAGCCCAGAGACACACAGGAATTGCTTGTAATATAATGTCAGTATGGTGTTGTCAACAGCATTGCAGTGTACTGCTGAAGCATAACTGCAAGACAGGTGTCTCTGGGCTTAGTGCCAAATGTACTACTGTACATGTGTAGCTGCCTTCCTGTCTTCATAGTACTATATATTATTTGTCACTGAAACGCTGGAATTATTGTAATACTATAGACCAGGGGTCTTCAACAGGGGGTCCCAGAGTTACTACAGGGGGTCCTCCAAATCTTTGAGTGATTTTTTTCTCCTTTTTTATATTAACCACTTGAACCCTATAGCGTCCATATTCTGAGAACTTTAGCCAAAAATAGCAGATCTACAAGCTCACAACGCCTCGCACTGCGAGGCGTTGTGAGCTTGTAGATCGGCTATTTTCGGCAAAGAGCTTTAGTGTAGAGGGGGGAAAGAGCAGACTAAGTACAGACTACAGAGTGAAAGGTCAATTTTATTAAGTATTGACAGTTCAAGTGGTTAAATATCTGAAAACACAAATTGACATGAATCCAAAATACACTGATGAGTGTGCTGTCAAACAATGAAACTATATGGAATCTATGAACAGGTTGTGGGGGTCCCTGCTTCCTCCCTCTCTCAACTAAGGGGTCCTTGGCCTGAAAACGTTGAAGACCCCTGCTATAGACAAACTAAACGCTGCTGAAGCCACGTTGAGGTTTGTGTGGATTGAAGGTACAGGTAGTCTACTACCAGTGCTGAAACTTGTGTACCAACAGAGTATTATTGCTATGGCGCTATCCATGGTACTGAAACGTATGCCTCGTCCTCGGTGGTGCTGAAGCTGCTACCTCAGACAGTATTGTTGCTATGGCGCTATCCATGGTGCTGAAACATATGCCTTGTTTGTTTGTGGCCCTAGTGCTGACGTTTCAGGCCCTGCAAGTTTATGACTTGATCCCTGCGTCCGCGGTGGCATTTGCAGACAATCATGATGCTATAATAATGCCCCTTTAGGGGCATTGTTATAGCATCATGATTTTCTGCAAATATCTGAGTATGTGATAAAGTATTCGGGGTCGTTCGCTCCCTCTCCTCTCTAGAGTAGAGTTTGGATGACGAGTCCCGGCGCACTGCCGTGCCGTCACTGCGCCGTGCTCTCCGCGGCGGTGAGAGACAAAACTCGGGACAGATGCACAAGGAGAGGCTCTCTCTCTACTGCAGACTCGAAAGATGTTACTCACACACTCGGGTGGCCAATGAAATCGCTCTATCTCCCCCCTTTTTTCCCACTGCTCAAGAGAGAGAAAGCACGCAAGCAAGCAAGGGTATAGCTAGTAAGCCATAGTGCTATGTGTATGTGTGTGTTTCTCACCGTTAACGATAGTGGTCGTCTTCGATCGTTGTCCACAGAAACACTGCAGCATATGCGCTCCTTTCTGAAGGAAAGGCCTCAGAATCCTCATTGATTTGGGTTGGTGGGAGCCTTCCTCAATCCAAGCAATCGGACAACGACAACGCTATCACAACACGGCAGGGTCAGGTAGCATAGCGTAGCCACCTTCCGACTAGAGCAGCCAGCCCTCTATTATAGGTCCACGCCAGCCCTCAAACCGCCGGAAGGGCACAGTCTGCAGGACAAATCACGCTAAAACGAGGCATCTTGAGTGTTGCTCTCTCTCTCTCTCTCTCTCTCTCTCTCTCTCTCTCTCTCCCTATCCTCCACTCGTCCACCGACGGTCATTCGCGTTTTCAGCGCACTCCTCCTCCGCCACGACAGGCAAACGCAAGGACGTTGTAATGTGTTCTTAATTGTACATCCCCTTGTCTACGCGTCTTTACCAGCAGCGGACGTAATAGCAGGAAAGGAGAGAGAGAGGGGGGAGACTGAGGGAGAGGGAGGGAGAGAGAGAGGGAGAGCCAGCGAGAGAGCTGGAAACGAGGGGGGGGGGGGGCGCTGGTGCGAGCGTGAACGCCAAAGTTAAACTGCAGGGGTAAGTGGCAGACTGGCCATGGGCAGTGGTGGAAAAATTACTCACATTTCTTTAAGTGAAAGTATCAATACTGCAATGTAGAAATTACAAGTAAAAGGAATTGAGAATATACTCCAGTAAAAGTACAAAAGTATTGGTATCAAAATGTAGGCCTACTTACCAAAAGTAAAAGTAGGCAGATCTACAAGCTTGTAGATCGGCTATTTTCAAATAGCCTATGTTTTGTAGTAGCCTTAATACATCTACAAAGTAACCAGTAACTTTTTAAAATAAATGTAATGGAGTAAAAGTACAATATTTGTATCCGAGATGTATTGGAGTATAGAAGTAAAAGTTTTGGATATAGCCTACTCGAGTAAAGTACAAATCGTGTACTTCGTTACTTTCACCACTGGGCCATCGGTGAGGTAATGCAGAGCTGACAAACCAAGGCAACGACAGCCTGTGTGATCAGGTCGCTTTGCTGCACAGATTTTGGGATACTGTCCAATGTTTTGTATGGTCCACTGGGGAGCAGTCAGTGGACACAGCATAACCTAAGTCACTCACGGCACAGTTTAAAGACAACGCGTATTACTGTAACACGAAAGGTTTTGCGCACAAACTGACGTGCAAGTCATGGTTTTAACCATGGTCATCTGATCTCAGAGTTCAGTCAGTTCACCATATGTCAGATTGGTTCATCGTTCATCGCCAGCCGAACAGAGGTTATCTCACAGGAGGAGAGAAGAGAAGAGAAGAGAAGAGAAGAGAAGAGAAGAGAAGAGAAGAGAAGAGAAGAGAAAATAAATTAAAGGAAATTATAGGAAAAAAGCCCACCCTTAAACTTTTCTGGGAAAGAAATAGCATTATTTCCGTTCAATTCATAAATAGTGCAAGTTCTTTGCGTCAGTGTGATATAGCACCTGAGCTTTTATAGTCGACGTTTAACTCGTATCTGCTCACTTCTTGACAGTTAAAGCATGGCATTCCAAAGCACCGAGTCATTTGTTCAAATGCAATGAAATAACCAAGGTGAACAAAGATTGCATCTTATTTTCTTATAACAGGGACAGAGTGACAACTATCACCTAGAGTTGACTTACAGGCCGAGTTATAAATAGCTTTGAACACTAGAGGGAGCCATAACATAAAACATTTTGAGCAAGCTGGAGTGAGTGAGACTGAGATTTGAGCATTGAAGTTAACTTTAGACCAAAGGTCTTCAACAGGGGGTCCGGGACCCCTAGGGGGTCCTCAGAGTTACTGCAGGGGGTCCGCCAAATCTTTGTGTGATCATGTTTGATCACTTGAACCCTAGCATCCCTATTCTTAGTGGAACATACAGTATAGCCAAAAAATTGCAGATTTACAAGCTTGTAGATCAGCTATATTTTGGCAAAGGGGTTTGGTGTAGGAAAAGAAGAGCAGACTAGTAGGTATTGACAGTTCAAGTGGTTAAATATATGAAAATACATATTAATCCAGCCTACACAGATGAAAGTGCTGTCAAGTCTAAATTGTATAATAAATAATCCATGTACATTTTTAATCTGCAACTATGTGATATGTAGTGGGGGTCCCTGCTTCATCTCTCTCTCTCTCTCTCTCTCTCTCTCTCTCAACTAAGGGGTCCTTGGCCTGAAAACGTGGAAGACCCTTGCTTTAGACAATACTGTTCAATGGTTACCGTCATGAATTTAATTGTGTTCAAGGGTGGTTCAAAGTGCAGAGAGAACATTGTTCCTCTCTGCTGGCATGTGCTTAGAACCAGGACTGCACAACCAAAGCATGCAGCGACTTAACATAAATTACTTTAATTAATAAGTTATGTTTGTGTCCCTGCACAACCTTGTGACACAAGGCACAATAAATTGCATTCCATCAACTGGTTACTGTACAAAGAAGGACGCTTTTGCTGAAGAATTCCTTACTGCACATCAAATAATAAACCAAAATCAGTGCGCTGATAACATATACAGTATACATATAACAGATAAGGATATAATTGTGATGTGTAGAATGTATTCTAAGTATGTACTTTCATGACTGTTTGATATGTTTTATGTCTATGGAAAGTGTAATTATACTGTATGTTTAATCTCTGTGTTAACCTCTTGAAAGGAACTGCCAAAGGTAAACTGACAATCAACATTGCATCATATCGTATCACATAGTTTTTTGGGTCAGTGAAATACTTCAACAACAGCGTTCATGCAAATAAGAAAAGGTCAGAGAGGGAAAGAGGGAGAAGGGAACAGGGTGGGGAGGGGAGCTGGCGTCAGACCCAAAGTGAGAGATACAGTGATGGTGCTGTTTTATCCCAAGTTCTCTGTCCCACTGCAGAGCATATCACCTCTATAATACAGAGATATAGCAAGAGAAAGACAAAGTGAGAGCAGGAGAGACAGAGAGAGAGAGAGAGAGAGAGAGAAGGGGTGTACAAGGATAGGCAAGAAAGAGAGACAGAAACAGAGAAGGTAGGGATTGATAGCACAGCGGGTGAAGGGGATGATAGAAATGAAATACAGACTGCCTATAATAACCAAGCTTACCAAAGAGTAGGAGTGCAACAGTTAATCAAACACATTTGTTTAATCAGCTATAAACGATTATTGGGAATAACTGGGAATGATAATTTAAAGAAAGAATAGCAGATTGGCTATTTCTTATATGTTTGCATGACATCGTTGTACAATAAAGAACAAAATACGGCTAATCAAACTCACAAATAGATTCAGTTGATAGTTGCAGCCCTGAGATCACTGATGTATGATCTATGCTACCAAGTTGGCCTGTTGTGAGCTTCTTACAAGCTGATGAGGCAATCAGCTGACCTTTGTGTTCTTAGCCAACACGCTGAAGGCCAAATAATTCAACTTTATATAGTCATCACAGGCCAATAGCCAAATAATCTTGGCAAAACAAAACCAATGAACAACTTTGCAATGCGTACAGCTATAATGGAAACCCTATAACTTGTTTTGTGTCTTAACTGTTTAATCTAAATACAATTGTTCTTTAGGCTATATGTCTTCTATGCTATTATAATTCAATAATGCACAATACTTTCTTTCCCTTGAATTGCATTAATAGTTTGTGATTATTTACTATAATTATTAAACAATCTATAAGATCTACAATCTGTAATTGAACTTTTAGTCTCACACACCTTTCAAGGCTCCATGCATGATTTGACTCCAAGACTCACTGAAAAGGATAACAGTGAAATGGTGAATCTATTTCAAAGATATAATAGGTTGAATACTCTAAACTGATTTTTGTGCTACAGAAGTAGAAACAAAGTTGAAACAAGTGTACTTTTTTACACAGATTACATTTTATATTTTCAGAACCTGAATACACATATTTAAATGACACGACCAAACTTTAGCAAATGTCTCTTTGAAATTGTAAATCCTTTTCTTGTCAGTTTGATTTGCATTCATTTGTATTGTTTTTTACAGTGGACATGCAGGCTATTTAGCCTGCATATCACTTTGGCAGAGAGTGACATTCAACTTAGGGTTACAGAACATGTAGGGTCTAAGAACACATGGCCTCTAGGCTGATCTTTGTCATCAATGAATAAATTAGCAAAACAAACCAGTTCTGATAAATTACACATTATACTGTACATTAAACAAGAAGAACATTAACCAAAGGTTGATAGTATAATGCTCTGGATTTGTCATAATATGTCACACTTGTCCACTTTGCTCCAAGACAAGCTCACCCGCAGCTGAGCGTGCCTCACTTCATCCAAGTGGATCACTGATTAGCCAACAGGCAGGAAACAACACTGTGGCTGAGTAAGCAGGTCTCGACCTGCAGTCCACCAGCACTGGAGCACCACATGGCTGCATGCTCGCCCCCCTGCTCTCTGTATACCAACACCTGAACTAACAGCCACCAATCAGCTCCTTAGTTGGAATGAATAAATGAACAATGTACAAATGTACACGCCACCAGTGAAATAATCATTATTCATTCATTTATCTATACCTACACTACTATACTGTATGAGTCCCAACAGTCTATACTATAGACTCGATAGTGTACCGTACATGGTATAATAAAGGGCAGCTGTATATTTCATATTGTATAGTGTTAATTGCTATTTGCTATCATATATATCACATATATATATATATATATATATATTGAATATTTTACATAGTTTCGAATCTTTTCTATTTCAGCTTATCTGTATCATTTTGCTGCTTATCATAATAGTCAATAGTCGCAGGATATCATTGAGAAGTTACTTAGAAATGGGGTTGAGGGAACATAGGCAAGTAATGCGTCTTGGGTGGCCAGTCAAGTCCAATGCGACCTTGACCTTTGTCTCAGATTTTTTCAACCCAAAGGTTGATCATCTCTTTAGTGCAGCTGCTGAGCATTACAAAAACAAATCTGTCCATATGTTCTTAACCAAACAAACAAATAACACAATCAGACAGGAATGATTACAAGACTGATCAGTCCTCATCAGTCAGAAGAGCATGTGAGCTCAAAACGTCAATCAGGCAGTCAATAAATCAGTTCTAAACCGAAGCCCAGCAGTGTGTGAGCAGTTTTCTTTCTCTCTACAGCTTTCTTTGACTCAGCACCTGTCGTATTTGGTATTGGATGTACTTGTTTACCAGCTAATAACAATGCCAAGCATTTAAGCCAAAGTTGAAAAAGGTCCTGAATTTACCTTGTACAGTTAGCAGAGCATTACTGTTATTTAATTGAAGATACTTTTGAACAGAATTAAAGGGCATTAGTTACATTTGTTTGAGGCTAAAGCAGTGGCACACGCGCTGTAACTAAATACTTTCATAATCAAGTAATCTGTCAAAAATACTTTTTTCAATTATTTGTTTTGTAATGATGTATTCAATTACATTCTCATCAAACATATATTTCCCAGCAGTCAAAAACATAACTTTTCATTGTATATGTAACAGACACGCAGACACGCATTCACCTTTGAGTAACGTTGTGAATAGCTTATAATGAGACATTAGATTACACGATCACTAAACATAATTATTTGACCATTCAACATTCTGTCAATTGAATCGATTATTAAATCAGTGGTCAGAAATATGTCCTGTCAAAATAAATAATCCTTAACAGTACCTGCAAGTCATGTCAAAATAAACAATCCTTAACAGTACCTGCAAGGTTCGCTGACACTTAAGTAGAACTTTCTGTTTTTATTTGGTGACAATGGCCTCTATACATTCCCATCAGCAGACACCTTGTCCTTAAACCTTCAAGCTTGTCTTTACACACTGCTGCACTCTTGACTTACTACAGGACATAACAATAAGTCAGGAAAACAGCTCTACCATCTACCAAGTGCTATGGCTATGCCATTTATGAGGGGTATCGCTCCACGTTTTGCCAACCACCCACTGATATTACAAGTCACAACGTACATACAGAGTACATTCAATATCTGAAAGATATCTATTTGCACAACTATATTTATTAAATATACAGTTTATAGCAGCTACAGTATAGGATAGCACATGTTCACTCTGCACAGTTTTATATTTTTATAAAACTGACAAGACCACATTATAAACCAATTCAATCCTCAATAGGCCTAGTACTTGCACTACACGTTAAGGTGACTCTCCACCAAACAGACAACTTCACACCAGTTCAAACTGCTTCAGACTGCTCTGTTAGTCTATTGGCATTATTGGCATTTAAAAGTTAGGCGATGGCACATTGCATTCAGATGACACCTCCACACCACACCAGGAGGTGGAAGTAGCCTTAGTCTGTTGTGTTAGCTCAGGCTGTGCCTGTATGTGCCTGTACGGTATGTGTCTCACAGGAGCATCTCTGGCGATTAAATGCCTTTTCATTTACAAGGTGCTAAGTAGGCAAATACAGGTCGACTAACATTTCGATGCCAAGTGCATCTTCTTCAGAGTCTGACTCTGATGGTACAGCACAGGAGCACCACAGGCTATTAAATGTGTTTTTATTTACAGTATCTTATTTAAAGGGTGCAATATATACAGGTTGACTAACGTTTCGACACCAAGTGCTTCCTTCTCAGTCTGACTCTGATGAAGATGCACTTGGAACAAAACGTTAATCAACCTTGGACACTTAACACCTTGTAACTAAAACAGCATTTAATCGTCCAAGATGCTCCAGTGTTTACTCCTTTGTCAGTTGCGCTGTCCCACTAATGTAATGCACCGGACCGGCTATTAACTGTTTGGCGCGCGGCGGCACCCCATTTCTTCTTGATAGTTACATACCGGTATGTGTTCTGGACATTTTTGCACTCAATTTTAATCTAGTATGTTAGTATTGGTCTGTGCTCATCCTGGATTAGTTTATGTCTCTGCACCATAACACTATGCCACATTCCTTGTGCATGCTGTGCATTTGGCACATAAAAGGAGACTCTGCTTCTGATTCATTTGGCATGGATTTTTAAATAATCCTGCAGTGACACCTCTAATCACCTCATACGCTGTTCACACCTGTCCTCTTGTATCCTGTCCAAAAAAAGATGTGCCCTGTCTGTAATTGAGCAAACTCAGGTCTGTGTGTGATGACATTACGGGCAGACGCTGGCCCTGTCCTCTCTCATTTCGCCTCTTGACGTGTCAACAGAGGCGAGGTTAAAGCGTTCACCTTGTAAGTCGACACCGGCGGTAAAGGCAACTGTAACTGCAACCCCATAGCCCTCAATGCTTAATGTGGAAGCTGGAAGCATATGATATAATAATGATTGAAATATCAACTGTCCGATGTCTGTTCATCTAAGAAAATGACTGCACATATTAATGCATGATTATATAAACTCAAACAACATCAAGTAACACATGACACCAAATAAATAACAAGTTATTCAGGAAACTGAATGACATGTCCATTCTTATGTTTACGCAGTTACACTGCCCTGCCTTTGACAGTCATGACTGAGTCAAAACATGATTCTGAAGAAGAAGAATGAAATGTGAAATGTGAATTGCATTCTCATATTCTGCAATGCAACATACTAAAAATAAATGAATAATAGCTTTACAAAATAATAAATGTTTGGTTCTAATAAAGCTGCCAAAACTCTGCCACAAAATGACAACTATGCAAACTGAACATATCAACACTGCAAAAGGATGTGTTTCTTGGATACAGTTTGTGCTACAGTACTACCAGCATAAAAAACATTACACACTCTGTGATGATGGCTAGACATTTTGAAGAAACTATATGAATATTTGTTCTAATTTCAGGTTTGAACGCTGTGTATTTTATTTCAACTGTTGAGAAATATGAACAGACACAGTGTGTGTGTGTGTGTGTGTGTGTGTGTGTGTGTGTGTGTGTGTGCGTGCGTGCGTGCGTGCGTGCGTGCGTGCGTGCGTGTGTGTGTGTGTGTGATGTGTGTGTGTGTGTACCTTTTCTTGAGAGGTGTACCGAAAAGATGCACCGGTCGTCCGTTCGGCAAAAGACACCACAGCATATGAAAGATATTTTTTCTTTTCTTTTCCAAACATCATAATTATTTAAAAAGAAGGCCGATGCACACCTCAAAGGTTGGTGACAGGTGCGTAGGACAACCAGGAAGTTACAAATGTTCAGGGATCTATGATATCAAATGAAAGGAAAAGGTCCTGCACATTGTCTGTAACTTGCAAAAAAGGATGCTCTTTATCAATCGACGTTGTTAGATCATCGGTCGCTAGACCATCATCCGGACAAACATGTTTGTCCTGATGAAGGTCTAACGACCGAAACGCCGATTTAATAAATCATTTTCTTTGATATCACAGATTCCTTTCTCTCATCCTTAACCGTCTCCAGGATGCTGTAGACAATAGGCTCCGGGACCAGCAAGCAGGTTTCAGGGAAGATCGCTCATGCACAGACCACATAGCAACGTCACGCATCCTCATTGAACAGTCTATTGAATGGAACACGTCCTTGTACATCAACTTCATTGACTTTGAGAACGCTTTTGACAGTTTAGATAGGGCAACACTAATGGGCAACTGATGGACCACTCCACCAAGATCATAAACCTACTCAAAAACTCATACAACGGAACCTCATGCATAGTCATGCATGCAGGCCAGCTTGCAGAGCTTTGTTGTCAAGAGGGGCGTCAGGCAGGGATGCCTACTTTCAACATCTCTGTTCCTCCTGCGAAACGAGGTCCCCCCAACAGCTGGAGAAGAAGTGTCGAGGCAGAAATGTCAGAGAGTGGGTTCAACTGGGGAGATCTCGAAAGAACCGCCAAAAAACGTGTGAAATGGAGGACATTTATCAACAGCCTTTGCACCCTAGAGGAGCAAAAGGCTTAAAGGACAAGTCTGCACTAAATAACATCTATGCTCTTTTTTTTCTTTTCTTTTTTCTTATTTTTTCATGAATCTGTTATTAGTTGTCATTGTACACACATCCATGCCTTGGTTGCCCAACACGAGCCGCTGTGATCTGCTAAAAAGATGTTATGCTATTATGTGTTTTGCCAGTCCAGGGAAAGATACACTGTGATTGGCCAGTACAATCACTTTGATTGGCAGTTGTTTTTAATACTCACCCCTAAACCACATGATATACGAGACTGTGGCGGCTAATGTGGGACAACCAAGGTACGGATGTGTGTACAATGACAAACAATAACAGATTCAAGAAAAGACACTTTTGACCACAACAAATTGCGTAAGTAGCGGCTTATAGTCTCCACTTTATGCTATGAAGGCTGCAGGGGTCTGCTGGTGAAACTGGATGAGTCATTTTGGATCAATAAGTAGGAACATTTGCCTAGATGTTATTTAGTGTAGAGTTGTAAGTCTTTCTCTCCCAACATCATCAAAAATAATTCACAACGCATCACATTGCATTGTGAGCTTGTAGATCTCTGATTTACAATATGATATCCCAAATCTCAGGTGATATCTAGTCTCATATCACAATATCAACATAATATTAATATATTGTCCAGCTCCAACTGTATTGTATATTTGTGCGAGTGAAGTAATGAGGTTTTATGTGATGACCAGTGCTTTCCCGACCACAACATACCAATGTACTCCATCTCCATACACAGGAAAAAGTACTTCTGATTGAGTAAGTAAGTATAAGTACATTTTATTTATAAAGCACCTTTTGAAAAAAGTGTTACAAGGTACTGTACAGCAGACAGCAATATAATCAGTTAAAACAAGATCACAGGGCACATAAGGCATGAGAGCAATAAATAACACAACAAACATTGACCTTCAAAAGTTGGTCAGGTAAAAACGTCATACAATAAAATGCATACGAAACAAATGTGTTTTTTAACAAGTTCTTAAAAACATCAACTGACTGAAGGGAGTTCCATAGTGTAGGAGCAACCACTGCAAAGGCACGGTCGCCCTTGGTTTTGAGTCTGGCCGCGGGTATGTCCAGAAGGCCTTTGAGGACCTGAGAGATCTCACGTTGGGTTTTGAGTGCAGCAATTCAGATAAAGTGGGGCGAGGCCATGTAATGCTTTATAGGATATTAAAAGCATTTTAAAATCAATTCTGTATTTAACGGGCAACTATGAAGTACAGCCAAGACTGGTGTTATATGTGCTCTACAATTAGTGTTAGAAGTCTGTGAATAGCAGAACAGCTCAGGGTAGAATTAGTCCGTTACAGTAGTCAAGACAGGAAGAGACAAAAGCGTGCATGATTTCTTTCCAGGTCTTGAGAGGTAAGGATTGGTTTGATTTTAGCAATATTAGTGATAGAAACATGACTGCATGGTAACTTTCTTTACATGGAACTCAAGGATCATGTGGCTATCAAAAACATTGATGATGAGTCACAGTCAAATAAATGGACAAGAAGGAGACAGTGCTGTGACACTGACTTATGTTTCAATGTCTGTATAACTACAAATTTAAAACCTGCAATAAAACAAATCTCTATTGGCTTGAATTAAAAACCAAGACCAAGTTCCATTGTCTGTATACCATACGGCTTCATATAAAGGAAATATCTGTGGGTATGAATGAACACCCAATGGGCATCGAACCTAATAGGAACACATTAATTTAAATTAAAAGCAAAATGTAACATCATGTACAAGTATAGTTCCAATGCTTTTAACATTATTTATTTGCAATTGCAATAGCATTCATTGTGTCCTATACAGAGGTCCCTATAGAGTAGACTCTAACCTACAATAAATAAATGTACTGCAGGAACGTTCTAAGGGAGTTAGAGCCAAAGCCTTTCAGCCTTGCCAGTTTCCACCTAAACCTCAGAAAATGTTTGTGTGTATTTGAGTAGTTGATGTATGCACTCTGAACAGGTTGAGTATCCATGAAGAAGGGCTACCAACATTAAGCTAAGCAAGGGCTCTGTGTCCCTCAATGATTTTAGGTGTATCAATTAATTTATATCCCGAAAGGTATGTGGAGAATACATCGCCACAATACTGTATATCTCACAGGAGCAGGCTCAATTTTCACTTAAAGGTTCGACTTCTTATGTTCTTAATAGTAATTTAAGCTATTTAAATATGCGTCTGATAGCATGTGCTGTAGGCTACCGTTTTGTCAAAACAATGGGTCAATATTGCTACAGTAGCTATAGCCTGTAAGCTATAGCCTACAGTTGAGGGCTGAGGTCTCCCGGTTTTATCTGTTTTGTTTTGTTTTGTAGCCTAGTCAATGAATGATTATGTTGTATTGTTTTCTGCAGACTCCAAACAATTCGCACCTAATAATAGCCCATTATTAACAGAGTTGAGGCTTTGTCAACAGCATGCCGATGGTTGAAGCTTCAACACCGCGACCAGGGGGGGGAGGAAGATATTCATCTCGCGCCGAAAAAGTGGAGAGCAAGCACTTTCCCTCTGAACCAGCAGCACGCACGTCACAGCAGTGACAGAGCGAGTGAAGGAATGCATTATGTTTGCCAAGAAAAATCCCACATTTAAAAAACAAATTGGGACCGTATTGAAACTGAAAGCATGTACAACAGAGATAAATACAGTTTCATCTAGTTATGGTCAATAGATTGTACAGTCTATTGTAGCCTATATGTTGTGGAATCGAGAGAAGTGTCATTTTATCGCCGGCGAGGACAGTGTTGATGAGGGTGACGCAGGGTGCCTCCGAGGTGAGCAGGCTAGGGCTACACAGGGACATAAACAGCTGAGACATGTGCCACGATGCCCATGCACTCTCGAGTAAGTTAAGAAGAATAATAGCCTACACCCCTGGCGGTTAATACCACACACTAGGCACCGTTATTTTTTTGCTGCATGCGGTGCCTATATATTGCTGCAATGGATCACAGTAGAATTGTATAGACAAAGTCCGCGCATATTCACTCGTCTCACACACAAACGCTGCAAACGACTCGCTCATTCACACATTCATGCAGGTGTAGCGCGAATTACTACACATGGTGAAAGTTCCTTACCGGCGTTTTTATCAGTTTTATCAGTCATGTCCCCTTGCGACTGCAGGTCGGGTGTAAAAAGTTGAGGATCGTGGCTCAGGAGGGACTCGTGGGGCAGCTGGCTGCGCTCGCTTCTTCAGATGGGACAGCCGAGCTGAGATAAAGGCTAGAGTTTAAAGTAGCTCAGCCGCTGAGAAGTAATGAGACCCTCTAGGGTCTCTTTAAAAGTAGTGGAGCCGAGCTCTGTTAACCTACACTATGTTTGATCTCTGGCGTTTGCACGAGTTCAGTGTAAGGCTGCAGGTTTAAATGAGTGCGTGTGAATAATAGGGAGAGGGAGGGGGATTGGGGGGAGATAGAGAGAGAGGGGGGATAGAGAGCGAGAGAGCGAGAGAGAGAGAGAGAGAGAGAGAGAGGGGAGAGAGGTGGAGATAGAGAGAGAGGGGGGGATAGAGAGCGAGAGAGCGAGAGAGAAGAGAGGAGAGAGGTGTGTGTGTGTGTGTGTGTGTGTGTGTGTGTGTGTGTGTGTGTGTGTGTGTGTGTGTGTGTGTGTGTGTGTGTGTGTGTATAGCTGCTGGTAAGAGGAGCCCCGCGGTGTCTTTTAAAGGCAGAAAGAATACAGCGCAATGGGTTTTTATCACAGCGCTGCTGGCAGGAGCTGTCCTTTGGCAGCGGTGCTGAAATTCAGTAACCCTGTTGGGTTGACATGTACTGTACAAGCCGGTGAGATATTAAGTGCCTATCAAACGTGCATTAAACCGCTATTTGTTTTCATGACTCTTCTGGGCTATGCACAAGGAACAAAAGGTAATTGTTTAGTTTTATTCTAACAGTTTGATGCATTCTATTGTTATCATCAGGGGTGTCGCACCAAATTCTGGGCCCTGGGTACAAGGATTCACTGCGGGCCCCCCATGAATGTTCTTCATAGGGGAGGGGGTTTAACCCATCTAGACTGGGAACGCATTATTACACGTTAAAACATATAGCAGATATACAAGCTTGTAGATCTGCTATTTTTTGAAAAATCATGAACATTTGTGCAAGTCTTTGAATATTTCAAATCCTTCTAAGGTTTTTTGAAAAGCCTATGTTTCTATGTCAGTGGTGCTCAAATCTTTTCATGTGAAGGACCCCCACAATTACATGTATTTGGCCACGGACCCCCATCTTAAAATATTTAGTTCCAGGGACCCCCCAGAAGCAAAATTAGTTACAAATGTTCGCTTAAAAATACATATATTCAAAGATTTGCACACATTTTCACAACTAAAAATAAATAAATAGCAGATCTACAAGCTCGCAGCGTGGCACTTGGTGCCGCTGTGAGCATGTCTATTTTTCAATAGCTAAAGTATAAAATAATTAAGGCCCCTCCACCTTGGGCCCTAGAAACTCAATCCCACTTTCCCCCCCTTGTGACGCCGCTGATTGTTATTGCGACCGTCAGGGAGCAGTTTACTATGAAAACCTCCACCGGCCGTCCGTCCGTCCGTCCGTCACACGTCACACCTTTGTTTGTGTACGGTGTGATGTCATATATCTTCAGTATGACATCACACCACATGTGTACACAAACCTTTGTGTACGTTGCTGTGGCAACAGTCTGTTGTTGCTGGTCTGTTAGTGTACGTTAGCAACCACCTTAGCAACCATGGTTTTACCCTAGCAACCAACTGTTTACCCTAGCAACCAACTGTTTACCATAGCAACCATGTTTTTTTACCCTAGCAACCAACTGTTTACCATAGCAACCAGATACGCAGAGCAGGGATCTCCATATATGGGCATAAACAGGTGACATCACACTGATGTCAGATACTCAGAGCAGGGATTTCTCCATAATATATGGGCATAAAAGGGATTCTGTTAGGGATCTTCATATATGGGCATAAAAGGGATTCTGTTAGGGATCTCCATATATGGGCATACAAGGGATTCTGTTAGGGATCTCCATATATGGGCATAAAAGGGATTCTGTTAGGGATCTCCATATATGGGCATAAAAGGGATTCTGTTAGGGATCTCCATATATGGGCATAAAAGGGATTCTGTTAGGGATCTCCATATATGGGCATAAAAGGGATTCTGTTAGGGATCTCCATATATGGGCATAAAAGGGATTCTGTTAGCTGTTAGCGATCTCCATATATGGGCATAAAAGGGATGCTGTTAGGGATCTCCATATATGGGCATAAAAGGGATTCTGTTAAGGATCTCCATATATGGGCATGAAAGGGATTCTGTTAGGGATCTCCATATATGGGCATAAAAGGGATTGTATCCCAGATGATGCCCTGTTAGGAGATCCACACTAACAGAATCCATATATGGTCCTACCGACAGCTGCTATAAGCCAACCCTGGCGATAAGGTCTGAGTCGAAGAAATGCTTCTTTCCTGGCAAGAATTGCCCCTTTATACTGTAGGGCTCGTTTGTGTATTGTATGACATCACGCCACATCATTGGCTGAGGACTGTGTGTTGTCATCATATCTCCATATATGGAGACATAAGTTGCTCATGCCCAAATATGGGCTGGTGAGGTCAGACTTAGTGTGATGCGTAGGTTATCTCCATATATGGAGATTCAACTTCAATGAGTAACCATGGCAAACTGTCAACTGCCCGTATGTCTTGATAATTGGTAAAACAAACTTTTGGCCTATTTGTGGAGATAAGCGTGTGCACAAACCTTTGTGTACGTTGCTGTGGCAACAGTCTGTTGTTGCTGGTCTGTTAGTGTACGTTAGCAACCACCTTAGCAACCATGGTTTTACCCTAGCAACCAACTGTTTACCCTAGCAACCAACTGTTTACCATAGCAACCATGTTTTTTTACCCTAGCAACCAACTGTTTACCATAGCAACCAGATACGCAGAGCAGGGATCTCCATATATGGGCATAAACAGGTGACATCACACTGATGTCAGATACTCAGAGCAGGGATTTCTCCATAATATATGGGCATAAAAGGGATTCTGTTAGGGATCTTCATATATGGGCATAAAAGGGATTCTGTTAGGGATCTCCATATATGGGCATACAAGGGATTCTGTTAGGGATCTCCATATATGGGCATAAAAGGGATTCTGTTAGGGATCTCCATATATGGGCATAAAAGGGATTCTGTTAGGGATCTCCATATATGGGCATAAAAGGGATTCTGTTAGGGATCTCCATATATGGGCATAAAAGGGATTCTGTTAGGGATCTCCATATATGGGCATAAAAGGGATTCTGTTAGCTGTTAGCGATCTCCATATATGGGCATAAAAGGGATGCTGTTAGGGATCTCCATATATGGGCATAAAAGGGATTCTGTTAAGGATCTCCATATATGGGCATGAAAGGGATTCTGTTAGGGATCTCCATATATGGGCATAAAAGGGATTGTATCCCAGATGATGCCCTGTTAGGAGATCCACACTAACAGAATCCATATATGGTCCTACCGACAGCTGCTATAAGCCAACCCTGGCGATAAGGTCTGAGTCGAAGAAATGCTTCTTTCCTGGCAAGAATTGCCCCTTTATACTGTAGGGCTCGTTTGTGTATTGTATGACATCACGCCACATCATTGGCTGAGGACTGTGTGTTGTCATCATATCTCCATATATGGAGACATAAGTTGCTCATGCCCAAATATGGGCTGGTGAGGTCAGACTTAGTGTGATGCGTAGGTTATCTCCATATATGGAGATTCAACTTCAATGAGTAACCATGGCAAACTGTCAACTGCCCGTATGTCTTGATAATTGGTAAAACAAACTTTTGGCCTATTTGTGGAGATAAGCGACCAACGGTCGCTTATCTCCCGATTAGGGAGTCTTACTGGTTGATCACTGACTATTATTATCATCTGATTGCGACCGTCAGGGAGCAGTTTACTATGAAAACCTCCACCGGCCGTCTGTCCGTCACACGTCACACCTTTGTTTGTGTACGGTGTGATGTCATATATCTTCAGTATGACATCACACCACATGTGTACACAAACCTTTGTGTACGTTGCTGTGGCAACAGTCTGTTGTTGCTGGTCTGTTAGTGTACGTTAGCAACCACCTTAGCAACCATGGTTTAACCCTAGCAACCAACTGTTTACCCTAGCAACGAACTGTTTACCATAGCAACCATGTTTTTTTGCCCTAGCAACCAACTGGGCATAAAAGGGATTCTGTTAGGGATCTCCATATATGGGCAATTGGGCATAAAAGGGATTCTGTTAGGGATCTCCATATATGGGCATAAAAGGGATTCTGTTAGGGATCTCCATATATGGGCATAAAAGGGATTCTGTTAGCGATCTCCATATATGGGCATAAAAGGGATGCTGTTAGGGATCTCCATATATGGGCATAAAAGGGATTCTGTTAGTACTCTGCATACTCAAGTATGCAGAGTGAAATATTGCCCGTGAGTGCAAAGTTAACAATATAGAAGAATTACAGGGGTATACGTTTTAAAAAGTAAACAAGTAAAAAGTAAAACCTTTAGCAGCAGTAAAGAGAGAATGTACAGTATATTATGGGAGAATAATTTAGCAACTTCAAAATATAAAATGTATACTACATTGTGCAATGTATGCAAGGTACAATATGTGCAGGCTATTTGACCCAAAAAGAAAACATTTGACCTGGCAGTTTGGCCATTGTTCAGGACTCTGATAGCCTGGGGGGAAAACAACTCTTTCTGTCTCTCTCTAGGGTGACCTTGTGACAACGCAGGCACTTTCCTGACTGCAGTGGCATAAACAGTCCATTGCTGGGGTGGCGCTTGTCCTTCAGATTCCTTTTAGCTCTGCTCAAACACCTGCCAGTGTGTGAGTCCTGCAGGGAGGGCTGGAATTTAATCTTCTGCAGGCTACACCATAATGTTTGTCATGTAACAGAGGAATTGACAATAGCTCACCATAGACTATAACTTTTCCAAAGCATACTATAGTTCAGGGGTCTTCAACAGGGGGTCCGGGACTCCTAGGGGGTCCTCAGAGTTACTACAGGGGGTCCTCCAAATCTTCCAATCTCTTTTTTACATTAACAACTTGAACCTTAGTGTCCATATTCTGAGAACTTTAGCCAAAAATAGCAGATCTACAAGTTCACAACGCCTCGCGCTGCGAGGCGTTGTGAGCTTGTAGATCGGCTATTTTCGGCAAAGAGGTTTGGTGTAGAGGGGAAAAAGAGCAGACTATACAGAATAAAAGGTCAAGTTTATTAGGTAATGACGGCTCAAGTAGTTAAGTATCTGAAAACACAAATTGACATGAATCCAAAATACACTGACGATCGTGCTGCCAAACAATGCGACGCGTTGTGAGCTTGTAGATCGGCTATTTTCGGCAAAGAGGTTTGGCGAGGGGAAAAAGAGCAGACTATACAGAGTTTATTAGGTAATGACGGCTCAAGTAGTTAAGTATCTGAAAACACAAATTGACATGAATCCAAAATACACTGACGATCGTGCTGCCAAACAATGAAACTATATCGAATCTATGATAAGGTTGTGGGGGACTGGGGGTCCCTGCTTCATCTCTCTCACAACTAAGGTGTCCTTGGCCTGAAAACGTTGAAGACCCCTGCTATAGTTGGTTCGAGATTTGAGGATATACCACTGAATTCGAATAATTTTAATACAATATTAACATCAACTTGCAGGGCCAGATGACTTAAAACCTGCTTAAGATAACACCAGTCCTCCAAGATCTTCATTCTCACCAGTTAAACAAAAGAATAGATTTCAAGATACTGATCACAACCTATACAAGGCCCACAAAACAAGCACATCGCTACCTCTCTGACCTCCTGCAAGAACGCCACACCCCCCTCCCACTCCCTCAGGTCTGGTGCTGCCTTCTGGACGTCCCCAAATCGAAGAAATGAACCTGGGGTTACAGGGCTTTCTCAGTTGTCTATAGTCATTTTCTTCTAATAAAGTTGTTTTTATTTGTTTTGTTTTGTTTTGTTTTGTAAAGCGACTTTGAGTATTTGGGAAAAGCGCTATACAAATTTCAAGTATTATAAAAGTAGTAGTAGAACTTCAAAGTAGAAAATTAGAAGTAGAAAATGTGATTTGATACAGACAGAAGAGCTGTCTGAGGACCTAACATTGTGCTCTGATTCATAAGGGATTCAAAGATCAACAATGTACATACAGGGCCAGGCCTTGGCATGTTTTAAGTACCTATACTTGCTATATTTGAATACACTTGACAGGGGTCAGCTCTGTAGTTGGGTCCACTCTTTTTTTCCCTTCTACACGGATTTTCTACACCAAAAACTGCTGATCTACAAGCTCACAACACTTTGCGGCGCATAAAGTGCTGATGTTTTCGCAGAATGTTTCCTCCAAAATAGGGAGGTTAGGGTTCAAGTGGTTAAATATAATCAATAACATTTGAAGGAAATTAAAAGTTTCGACAAAAAACACAACTGCATATGATGCTGCTAGATGTTCCTCTTTTTGCTAAATGCTTGTTGTGCTGTCACATGCTTTGGAGTAAATGAAGCACATGTTTTCGGCTGTCTATTCTGAGTAAGAAATGTGTTTGTTTGGAGAGGTTTGTGTTACAAACAAACTAATTTGGTTCTACAGCACATCATTTCAAAGAAATAATTGCCTGTAATAAATGAACAGATGGGGTACTTCTGAAGTGCCTATCATTGTATTTGTCCAAAGATTTCTACAGATACACACTACAAACCTTAGTTGGGGTTTGCAGTGATTTCATTTTATTTTATTTGACAAATTATGTATGTATCTAGGCTACTTAAAAACAATAAAGTCACAGTAACATAAAAAAAAAAGAAAGATTTGTTTTTTCTACAAAAAACACTTGTTCTTTTATCTAAGTAATGTGGGTTAGCCAAAAGACCTAGCCACGAATCAGCGAGTCATCTTTGAAGCATTGTGTATTTTGTGCTAACGTCCGTGTTAGACTGTCTGTGTTTAGCATGCATGCATGCATCATTTTTGCTGATGTGGCATTAACCAAAACCGTCTGCCGGTGTTCACTTAAATTTTGAGATTGCCTTTTAAAATTAGTTCTGGGACCACTAATGAACGCACACACACGCACGCACGCACGCACGCACGCACACACGCACACACACAGTGTTTAAAAATGTTTATTCAAACATGTATGAAAAGAGAAGGCGAGTCACAGTGAGGTATTATCTAACTGGCCCATTGATCAATGTCTTAGAAAGCTCCCAGTCAGCATTCTGTTGGGACGCAATGATAACAGCTAGAGTTTCATGTGATGGTATAAAAAGACTGCTGCTGGTATAAGATGTTTCCAGCCTCTAGGCTGAAATAGAAGCCTCAAGGCCAAATCACTCAATCGCTCAACAGGGTGTCAATGATACATGGATCACAACAATGATTCAGGGGCAGAACAGCAGGTCTTACTGCTTGCATGCACAGTCAGACTGGAATCAGTAGAATGTCCTAAATTGGTGGGGAAGTGTTTAAATTTCAGGTACACCGATTGCACTTCCTGTCACATGTCTGAACTGAACCCCTGCTGCCCTGATGCCGACAGAAGCAAATCCTAGCTGGCGTCTGTTCACAGCAGATCGATGAGAGGACCTGAAAGGGGACACCTCTGCTGGGAAAAATCCACCCTATCGATCAGAAAGGAACCTAAAGTCCTCTACAGACTTTACCACCTGAAAAAGAGAGATTTAAAGGGATGTTTCATTTTCAAACATGTTTGAGTCAGTATTTAGATATTTGATGTTAATTTTATCAGACACGCCCCCTTCCTATACAAACCCATTGTAATGTCAAACTCCATACTTGTTTTTCTTTTTATATAAATGTAAAAAGTCATTGAAAAAAACATGGCCCCTCACACAGAACTAATGACATGTGTTTTGAAGTTACATATAGGAAGGGTGCACGTCTGATACAATTAATATCAAATATCTAAATGCTGAATCAAGCAACTTAAAAACTGTGACCCCCAAATAACCCCAAACATGTTTGAAAGTGAAATATCCCTTTAAGTTCATTGTGCCCCGGTAACCCAAATGGCATTTAAACAACTAAAATCCAAAACCAACTGCTCCACTAACACCGCTTCTGTGGCAGCTTAAATATTAATGATCCATTCCTCCTCTCCTCTTCATCTCCCTCTGATTTTCTTCCCAGTGTCGCCACCTGTTTCCGTCCTAATCATGCACCTATCTCTGTCATGATCCCCCCCTTCCCTCTCTCGCTGTGCCCCCTCTTCCTCTCCTGCATCTCTCAGTCTGTCCTCTCTTCCACCTGTCCCAGACCTACAGCCCTAGGGTATCATCTAGCTTTGCAGTGTGTCCTTGGGGTTCACTATAGTGGCAAAGGCACATTGGTTATTCTTTCCCGCTCTCTTGTATGCTCTGTTTCTGCCCTATTTGTTTAACTTTTGCTGCAACGCTTAATTTTCCCTTGTATGAGTGAATGGGATCATACTCAGACATTGATGACTCAGACTTAAATTCCCTTAATTCCTTCTAGACTTATTTGCGCACTGAACCAAACCAATAAATTGTATTGCAGGCAGCAGTCTCTGTGGGATATTTCCTATAGTGTCTCTAACTAGTGGTGGTACACAACATATACAGCCCCAATGCTTCTGCACAATCTGCAGACACAGAGACACTGCAGTGCAGCTACCTAGCAGTAAATTCTACCGTATTCACCTACCGGTATTTCTAGATTGGCAAGCGAGAAGTCTGTGGAACTTGCCCAGATGCCAATACTAAAACCTATCAATATAGCTTTGCTGCTGCATGGGTACACCTGCTCTGCACCCCCCCCTCTCTCTCCCTCTCTCTATCATTTACAGTAGCCTACAATTTGAGAGATTCAATAACAATTATTCCCCTCGTCTCTCTCTCTCTCTCTCTCTCTCTCTCTCATTGACAGTAAAATATGTTATTCATAACAAGTATTCATATCAGAACAGATATACATCATTAGTATTAACTGTGCTAGAATGGATGGCCAGGATGGGTAATGGGTATGCGTCTGTCTGAAAGTTTCATGTTGCAGCTTTATGATTTCACTGCGCCACTAGGGGACAGCAACACATAGCAGTGTGTCTTTGATAGTTTGACAACAAACACCAGAGTAAAAAAGTAAATAGAACAGAGGGAGAACTTCCAGTTCTCATTGATGATGGTTCCACTACGTCCAAAGCTATAATTTGATTCAAGATGGTATTGGTAGCTTTTCTTTCCCACTCCTGCTCTTCAAGAAAATATTTTGACGCGTAGAAATGGTTGCCTGACAACAAGAACAAACTACCCAATCACAACACGTTCCCACGACCTATGGGATTTATGGAAATCTCCTATAGTCACCGGGCCACCGGCAGTGAACAGCGGTTGTGGGGGCGGGGCTTCAGCCGGGGTCACTGGAATATGGCGTTGATGGGATGTTTCATGAAATGGACCAAAACAGAGTTCATCAGATCTACAAACACACTTTGCCGAGGTGCCAGGTGAGCAAAGACAACATAAAAAAATAAAAATAAAAAGTATTTAGGTAGTAAGTATCTTATGTAGCTAAATCATTATTAACATTATATATTGTTATACCACACTGTTATCTAACCGTCATTGTAAACAACTGCTGGTAGATGTCCTGCTGGTAATATGGGCTAGTAATATGGCTGCTACTATCCAACATATATATGAATTTATCTTGTTTTCGCAAATGTGAAGGTGTACAGTTCGTTGCTAGCTACTATAGCTAGCTATCCCCCCTAGCTATGCCTATAAACTGTTTATTTACATTGCCAGCCATAGCCATTATGATAGAACATACATTACAATTTCATGGAGGGATTCCTCTCCCCCGTGGCATAAATGGGTTGCGTTTTGTAGGTAGCCTACTACTCGCCCAGGTACAGCGTTATCATATCTATTTGTATGTTCTGGCAGAAAACGTGCACATACATAGCCTATAGCTTATGTATGGGGCAAGGGCATACATATTGACACAATGCCTGAACTATCTATCATTGTTTGAGTCGTTATTATAGACTACTGTTTATAATACTATACTATGCACTAATTGAAGGAAGTTAATTTGCGTTTAGTGAATGAATGTCATCCCCTGTGGTCCTTGTTGGGCTAGTCAGTGGATCTACTATTTGCCTACATTTCAAACATGTACAAATACAACAGAGGTGGATAATCCAAATATTGTGGTAGTGTTGCAATGCCATTGCACTTTCTTGTGGTCTAAATCATTTTTAGAAGACCTTGTAACTGAACTGTACTGTCCTGTACTATTCCTATCCAAACTTCTAATAAAGTATTCAATCAATCAAATCAATCAATGAATATATAGTCATTCAGAATTGCTTGACCAAATTTGGGGTCAAGGTCATTGCAACTCATGAATTTATTACATGTCAGTAATGGTACTATACAATTCAAACATTACTGTGTTGCAGGCTTGCAGAACTTTTAGCATCTGTGCAGACCAACCTATACGTCCCCAGAATTTGTCTGAGTATGCCAGGGTGTTAACATACCATCAGAGGCCCGTGCCAGTGTAACGCCTGAGAATCGAACCCAGCTTCTGCTTTACTCTGGTCTGGTCGATGCTGCATATCATTGACCGTCCACCCACCATCCCACCTCAAAAACAGCTTTTTTTCATACTCACTAAAATTAT
This sequence comes from Nannobrachium achirus, assembly GCF_963921795.1. Taxonomy (NCBI): domain Eukaryota; kingdom Metazoa; phylum Chordata; class Actinopteri; order Myctophiformes; family Myctophidae; genus Nannobrachium; species Nannobrachium achirus. The sequence goes on along the minus strand of NC_137814.1, from coordinate 38,672,215 downwards.
ACAATCCAATTCTTGTGTTGGTCTATGATGTCAGTGTTGTAATGTAAACAGCAGAGTTTCATGCCTTATTAAAGGCAAATCCCACCTGTGGCTGCCATGTGGACATTAAACTGAATCAAAAATGTAACAAAACTAATTTGTTTTTCTGTTTTGTACAGACTCAGCCCATACCCTCAGCAGAGATGTGCTTTCCGACGAGAGGCCAAGAGGCCAGAAACAAAGAAAGGCAATGTCACCAAAGACACAAATACGTTGTCCTCTGAAGCCGCTGATGGCATCCAACACAAAGTTGTCCCATCATCACCAGCGGCCCCACCTCCTCGCAGGGTCCCACGACCCAATCTATTCAAACCCCTGATGTTCACCGTAGGGGTATGTCTCCACACTCTCTTAATTTATCCTGTGTTTATGGCTGTCACTATATGACATTTTACATGACAATTAATTGTCACTCAAATAATTGCGATTAACGATTTAATTGTGTTTTTGTCGTTGATAATTACATTTCTGTTCAGCTTTTAGGCTTTGAAGTTGCACATGGCAGATATGACACATAACCTAAATATACAAAGAAATGACTGACATATTTGACAACTTTCTACTTAAAAAATAACATTGGTCGTGGAAATAGCCGATCTACAAGCTCACAACGCGTCGCATCGCGATGCGCTGTGAGCTTGTAGATCTGCTATTTCCACTATTTTTGACATGGAAACGATTATGACGATTATGAAAAATAATCACGATTATGTTAAATAATCACGATTAGATGATTATGTAATAATTGTGACAGCCCTAGTCTCCACACTCTTTTAATTTATCCTGTGTTATAAAAGTGCACAGATCTTGGACTGTTATTTTTTATGTTCAAACCAAAGTTAGAAATGACATACGTACCCTTTTTTGTAGATGGATGGGCCAGTGGTTTGCTGTTGTCTGACTCCATGTTAGTTTACAGGGTGCTCGTTTGGCATGGCGGCCATTTTGCAGTACGAATCACTGAAATATAAAGTTCAGACGGCGAGAGAAGAAGCTGAGTCACAAAAAACGTTGGAAGTAAGTGTACACTTACACTATGTTTCCCATCGCCAAAATTCGCGACAAACGTGGTATTTGTTGTGCAGGCATTACAGTTATTTAAAGGAATTTAGCGTTGTTTGATTTCCCCAAAGGTTTAACAAAACGAACCACCTCAATGTTACACTCAGGCAGGGGTGTCACACCAAATTCTGGGCTCTGGGTACAAGGATTCACTGCGGGCCCCCCATGAATGTTCTTTTCATTGGGGGAGGGGGTTTAACCCATTTAGACTGGGAATGCATTATTACACATTATTTTGTGCTTTAACTATTGAAAAATACAAATGTTCGCTTAAAAAATACATATATTTAAATATTTGCACACATTTTCACGATTTTTCAAAAATAGCAGATAGAGCTTGCAGTCTTTGAAATCCTTCTAAGGTTTTTTGAAAAACCTATGTTTCTATGTCAGTGGTGCTCAAACCTTTTCATGTCAGGGACTGTATTTGGCTGCAGACCCCCATCTCAAAATATTTAGTTCCAGGGACCCCCCAGAAGCAAACTTTGAGTTACAAATGTTTGCTTAAAAAATACATATTTAAAGATTTGCACACATTTTCACGACTTTTCAAAAATAGCAGATATACGCGGCACTGTGCGCTGTGAGCTTGTAGATCTAGATATTTCAATAGTTAAAATAATGAAGGCCCCTCCACCTTGGGCCCTAGTAACTCCGTCCCACTTTTCCCCCCCTTGTGACGCCCCTGCACTCAGGCACAGGGTCCTCAGGATATGGCTTACTGGCATGACTGGTGGAACCAGCTGTCAGATTTCCAGAAACAGCTCATCTTGGTCATGACGACGGTGGATGACTTCTGGAGCAGCCTCACCGAGGGACAGAAAACTGTTAGTGGTAAGTCATCTTACACACACACACATATCGTCACTGTCGGGCAGAAACCTCGTATCTCCAAGTTTCAAATTTGTACATTTTTTCGCAAAGCAAAGCCCTGCTTCATCATACAAGGCCGTTGCACAAAAGTAGTGAAAACAGCAGATCTACAAGCACACAACGCCTCGCACCACGAGGCGTTGTTTGCTTGTAGATCGGCTGTTTTCACTAGTTTAAATCATTTTTAAAATGATAAATTTTAAACATACAATTTGGACATACAAGGTTTCCACCCGACAACGACGATAAACGTATACACTTTTTGACTGTTGTCAACTTAGGATGCTGATTGTCAGTGCCTTTTCATTCCAGGTATCATAGCAATAAATGCTGTAGTCTTATGCTGTTGGCGGATCCCCTCCATGCAGAGATCCATGATCAAGTACTTCACTTCCAACCCAGCCTCCAGTGAGTATGCACTTCCTACCACTACCTGGAATAGTTATTTATTAGTTTTAAAACATGTCAAATTCCTGTGTGAAATGTTTTAAGTTCAAACAAATAAATGCTTCAGTTGAGATCAGGCTCGGACTGGCGATCTGGAGACTCTGGAGAATTCCCGGTCGGCCGCTGTGCCACCGGCGGCCGGTATGATTAAGGAGGGGGGGGGAACTTCAATTTGAGGTCACCCTGGGGCACCACACAGGGTTAATCAAGCCCTGACAGGAGCAGTTGCATATATTGAAACTCCCACCACTCATTTAAATGAAAGTAGATGGGGAAAATAGGTGTTTGTTACTGTTTATATTTATAAATAATGCAAAAAAAAAGATTGCAGGGCTGGTCAGATGCAAATTTCCGGGCTGAAAATGAGTCCCAATCCGACCATGGCTGAGATGTCTGGGTATGATGAGGATGCCTGGGTTCACGGCCCTGCAGCAGTGTGTCCGGCTTAGCCAGGTGCTCCACCTAATTCACTTGGTAGTGTTCACAGATGGGAACCCAGCAGGGGTTTGTGTCCTTGTAGCTGCACTAGCAGCTCTTACCCGATAGTCGCAGACTCCTCGAGTCCTCGCGTCAAGCAATCCTGGTGAAACTCCTCCCTGTCGGGGGAAAAGAAGCGGCTGGTGCTTCCATGTGTATCGGAGGAGATGTTGTTGTGTACACCCTCCGCAGACCAACAGTGGGGGGTTGGCGGTGACAGGGACCACAGTACACAAGGGAGAAATGAACCGCAGCTCTAATCCAAGCCATGATGATTACATTACACCATTTAATGATTTAATGATTTAATGGTGTGTTTCCGCTTCCTCCCTCGCTTCCAGAAACACGATGCCTTCCCATGGCCCTGTCCACCTTTAGCCATTACTCCATCATCCATATGGCAGCCAACATGTGGGTCCTCTGGACATTCTCCTCCAGCATCGTCTCCCTCTTGGGCAGGGAGCAATTCCTCGCCGTTTATCTCTCTGCCGGTATGCGGAAAAGATGGAATAAGCCTAATTCGTAGTTGCATGATGATATCGCTTATTGAAAATTACATATATTATTTTAAGTGTAAAAATCAGTTGTGAGACACATGTACGACATATTAGGTTTTACTCTATGAAAGAACAATAAACTATTTGGAGGTGGGGTTAAAGGGTTAAATGGGAAGTACTCCATAGGGAGCCAGTGGTTTAGAGACAGCACTTCTAGCAGTTTAACTCTCCTTGTAAGCGGCACGGATTTGTGCAGACTCAGACAATGGGATGTATTCATTAAATCTTTGCGTTGAAAACATCCCCCCCAAATAACTTCCAAAATTACTATATTTTCACTTTGACAACAATAGACATAGCAACATGAACAGGTACAGTGGTGGATAACTTGTTTGATAATTTGTGTGACCGTTGTCAACTCTCACCCTGAGACTGTATTTTCAGGTGCCATCTCCAACATGGTTAGCTACGTATGTAAAACAGCCTCCGGACGGCTGCATCCCTCATTGGGAGCGGTAAGGATGCTGCTTAGTGCTTACAACTACAAAATGGGAAGAAGAAATGCAATCCTCTCATGTCTCTTATTGTGTTTTGCCATCTGCAGTCCGGCGCTGTCATGACAGTCCTGGCAGCGGTCTGTACAAAGGTGCCAGAAGCTAAGCTAGGAATTATTCTCCTTCCCATGATCACTTTCTCTGCGGGAAATGTAGGTGTATACACACTTTGTACATCCATGCAATGTTACTATACATGATCATATTTGTGTTGCTGTTTGCATGCATGTGATTGTGTTCCATGGATGGTGGGAAAATGTGTACCTGCTAAACTAAAGTAATACACTATCCGGGTGTTAAGATCCATATTTTCTGTTTTTACTGCAGGCCACAAATATACCGTGTCTATGCATGAAAGAACATGGTTATTTCCCAGTGTGTGAGTGAATGTGTAAGTATGCGTCCAGGAATGCATGGAAGAGTTGTATTTGAGTTGCACTGTGCAGTACTGTACCAACTGTAGAAACTCACACTACCTCATATCGATCTTGCTTTAGGCTTTGAAAGCTCTTGTTGCCATAGATGCTACAGGACTTCTTTTGGGATGGCGTTTTTTTGATCATGCAGCTCATCTGGGCGGAGCCCTCTTCGGAGTGTGAGTGACCAGTGTTTCTAATTCAAGCTGTGATTATGCTTTGGCGGAAGTATTGTTGCTTGACAAATACATTTTAAGCTTATAGATCACACCTAGTGTGAAGTGAGCAGTGCAATTTATGAGTTAATCTCATCAAGTGTCCCGCTGGCCAATCACAGCGTGTCCTGCGAAGCTTGGCCAATGGGGCCCTAGGCGTACAACAAACTTTAAGCCTTCTAAGAGCACCGCTCAAAAAAAGGATTTGCTTCCACATTTTATTGAATTTGATTGATTATGATTTGCACAGACCATGCTAATACCTATGAATGATCACTAATAAAGATGAACATGCATCAGCAGGCTGGTGTACAATGCAACCTTAAATGTTTAGCAAGAGCCTTCCCACAATAGGATCAGCATACTTAACTTGTCCTCCTCTGTCCTACAGGTGGTATGTAGCATATGGTCACAAGCTTATGTGGAGAAAGAGGGAACCTCTTGTAAAGTTTTGGCATACCATGCGGTCTCCAGGTACTGGTGGAGGCAGGCCAGGAGCTGGACCAAAATAAGAGTGATGTGGCTATTGTAATCACCCCTTGAGGAGTGATCTGGTGTCGTGGTACAGGGAGATCTTCGAGTAGGAGAAAATCCCCTATTAAAAAATAAATAAAATAACTTAGTACACAACCAATTCAACTGCTGACCTTTAGCGTCGTGAACCACCCTCCCTCCGGAAATCTAAATTGAATTAGATTTCCGGGGGGAGGGTGGTTCACGAGGCTACTGCTGACCTACAGTAAATTAACTTTTACTTAGTTAATATCTCACACATTTCCTATTCACATTGCTGAATAGAATTGCTCATTAAGCAAGTATAAAGAAATGTGTTCAAAGACTGACCAGAAAAGTTCTAAATTATTTTTAACATTTAAGTGCAGCTGAACAACTTTATGCATACTATGAGCTATATTTTCATCCATGCCTTACCCCTTATCGCTAAACTTCTTTGTCTTTTTTACTATTTTGAAAAACATTTTAAAATACCTCAAATAGCCGATCTACCTCGACATGTGGGCAGCTATTTGAACTATTTAAAAATGTTGGGAGCGCGTCGCTGTTACTACATGTCATCTTTTCGACACCCGACTCTAACCCTCACCCTAACCTCCGTGGAGTGAGTCGCTAACCCTTCGGTCGAAATGATGGTCGTTCGAAAGAGCACGATTTCCCCAAAATGTTTAGGGATAAGCGGTAAGGCATGGACCAAAATAGGGTCCTGTATATCAGTGATGTGGCTTGTAATGGATTGATCAATTCTACAACTGAAATATGTACAGTATGATATTTTGGTATGTTAAGATTTTTTTTTTTTTTTTAACTATACTGAACAAAAACCTATTTTTCTTTTGGGTCTAGCAATGATTACAATGGCAATCTAAAGCTATTTAACACTTGAAAAAACCTCACCTTTATGACCTATTCGAGGAAAGAAATACAACAAACATACATATATAAATGCATAAGTGTTTGTTGTCATGGTTTGTGTGAAAGAGAAGATGTACAGTAAAAGACAGATACCTCATTGTTCTTTGACTTGCTGTAAGAACTCAATTTCCTTTTTGTCAAAACTTTTGTTGCGCTGGAACAATATTACAATAAAACTGAATTATTATTAAACTACTTTCTCGTCTTTTGCTAAATACTGTATAGACCTATTTCCAGAGTGCTGTGGTGTCGCTGTGCGACAGTTGTGGTTGCCACTCTGAGAAATCAATCTATAGCCTCACACACCCAATGGACTGAGTTGGTGGTGCAAAGCTTTGTGCATCAATTCAAGGCAGGTCAAATTATTCATGAATGTGTGAACCCTTTCAACCTGGCATCCCTATTTTGGACATGTCATAGGCAAAAACATTTACACATTTATGCGTTGAGAGCCTGTAGATCAGCTATTTTCACTAGTTGTCATTCAACAAAATATATATATAGGTAGTGAGCAAAGCGTTTTAGAGTGACTAGATTGAAGATCTCAAAGTCAACAGAATTTATTTGATCTCTGCACATTCACACAGCAAACAATGGTTGTCATTTCAGATCTGTTGAAACTGGAGGGGGTGAAAAGTAGATAAGACACATCATCACTGTTACACAGAATCAGGTTCCAAGGCTAAATATGATTGTCTTCCAGCATATTGCCTGAGTTAAAAGTTACCCTGTGCCACCTTCTAAAACAGCTACATTCCTATAGAAAGTACAATTCTAGAGAGTACCACCCATGCTTGTACAGCAAGGCTACTCTATTGAAAATACAAAAATATGTCAAAGCTGCAGGTGAGACTGACATCTGCTGGCTTTTAAAGTAAGTGCATAACAAAGTACTCCAGTTCTAAACACCAAGGTAAAGGCAGCTTTGGCACAAAACAAAAAAAAAAGCCTAATGCATACACTGATCTTAAAATAAGTTATTTATGATATGCGGCAATCGAGTACAAATTAGGCTTAATCTGGTTCACTGCTAAACATCTATTTAAAAAAGCAGCCCTTTAGGCTCTAATGTAGGCCTGGCAGTGCATCGCAGGTTCGAGTCTTGTTTACGATGATGTTTGCTGCATGTCTCTCCCCATCTCTCTCTGTTTCCTGTCCATCTCCACTTAGACTATCAAAAAAGGCACAAAAGCCCGCAAAAATATATCTTAAAGAAAAAGAAAAAAAGAACTAGCACCATCAGTGTTGTAATTCAAAAGTAAGAAGCCTTGCCAGAGCATGTAGATACCACTAAAACACTAGATTAATCTAAACCCCTAGCCCTTTCAAATGCCATATGCCTTTAAGTAAGTCACACATCGTAGACCCACCTGAACTCTACTTGCATCTAACTTCATTTCATCCATGGCAGGCAGTCAGTGAATTGAATCCCATTGTATCTACTCCCCCCTTAGCCCTTGCACTTGTGGTTGTCATAGCAACATCTCCCCTTCAGCCCTTGCTCTTGTGGTTGCCATAGCTGGGGAAGCCAAACTGGCAGAGCATCAGGTTGGAGAAGCAGAGTGGCATGGAGCCGTAGATCTGTGCCAGCCTGTTCAGGCAGTAGGACCTCTGAAGGAGGTGTTCGGGACGATGCCACATGCCGAGGTACCCGCTGCTGGCATCTTTCTCCAGGTTGCGTAGGTCCACCGGCTTGACAAAGACCCCTGAGGGTCTGCTGATGCTGCCTTTTGACCTGGACAAGCTTGACAACCTCGACTGTTTCCCCAAATGCATTGCCACAGCAAAGTTCATGGCAATGTCGTCGCAATTCTCAGTTTCATCAATCAGCTTGTGTACTGCTTGAGGCTGGTCCTGGAAAAGCTGCAAGTATTGATGGTGGAAGAAAGCTGCACCAATCAGCACCATGGAGTACCTGCAGTGGAAAGTATAGAAGGTTAAACTGTGGACCCACAACCAAAATAAATACAAAGTTTGCTGACACAGTCAGCAATAGAAGAGTCAACAAAATAGAGAATAAAGCAAGCAAATGTTCATATGAGTTTTTGTATGACAGTGTCTCAAGAAGAAAATATGAATAAATGCTATTTTTGGAAATGTTTTGCCTAAAATTACATTGCCAACAATATGGACGCCAAGTTGAAAGTGGTTGAAGGATGACATACCTGTCACCTCCTCCTATTTCTGGATCCTGCAGCTCAAAGCTGCCATAGCTATACACTCCACCCGCCATGCAGACATGTTTTCGAGGGACAAAACCAACAATTTGATCCGGAAATTGCTGTGGAACGGAATATTAATATTATAATAGCAGTAGCATGATAATTGGTTTCAACAGCTTTGTCACTGATGGTATTGGTATCCATTACCTTCCAGACAGAGAAAGCAAAACTGATGTCAGGAACGCTGACCAACGTATCATCATCCAGCATCAACACAGCTAAGGTGTTGGAAACAAGACATATAGTTAGAGGAAGGAAGATAAGTCATTAAAACAGACCATGACAGACAACGTGCACACAAGTTCATGAAAGTCCCATGACAATGTAGAAAACACACAGTTAGCCCAGTAGATATACTGACCATCTGTATCAATTTCAGTGAAAGGCTGTAGTCTGTTGCGCATGTGATTGATGCTCTGCTCCTTGAAGACCACAGGGACCGGATGAGGCCCCAGGGAGTCCCAAAGCTTTTGGGGGGTTTGTTCCCCAATGTTGTTCCAAACTATGATTATGCGCTGAAGGTGAGGTACCCCCTGGTAATGGTTCAGGAGTCTGAGCAGAATATCTGTGCGATTATATGTTTGGATGATGATAGTGAATCCCTCTTCTTCCATCTCTTTTGTAACAGTATTGCTTTGTGCAAAGTTGTCCATGTTGGGTGATGCTCTACGAAGCACTCCCATGACACCATCGCCTGCTCCTCGGTCTTCAGCATTTGGCAATAGAGCGGTCAAGGCTGCACAAACCAGAAGCAGGAGGAGCAGTACTAGCCAAACTAGATAAGGCCGTCGGAGACCCATACAGCTGCGAAGGACCCTGTAGCATAGTGTAGCAAGACAGATGGAACATTTAAGTTGCAACTTTTTCTTCTCTCACTGATCTCCATCACCTGGGGACCGTACCTATGTTCCCCAGGTTCTATGTGTAACGGAGGTGATCCGAACCTCCCCACCCGGTTTCGAACCCGGGTCTCCCACGTGAAAGTCCAATATCTTAACCATTACTCCAAAGGGATATCCCTATGGAACAAGGGCAGATACTAGACTTCTGAGGCTTCAGGCTGGGGCTGCGACTCTCTCCGCCACACTCACCCCCCTTTGACCTCCTCCTACGGGGAAGCCTGGATCCGGGTCACGGCACCAATGTAACGGAGGTGATCCGAACCTCCCCACCCGGTTTCGAACCCGGGTCTCCCACGTGAAAGTCCAATATCTTAACCATTACTCCAAAGGGATATCCCTATGGAACAAGGGCAGATACTAGACTTCTGAGGCTTCAGGCTGGGACTGCGACTCTCTCTGCCACATATGTTCCCCACTTACCCCCCTAAAAAGGTTCTATGTTCCCCACTTACCCCCCTAATGTTCTCTGCTTACCCAAAAAAGCTCCTATGTTCCCCAGGTTCTGTGTTCCCCACTTACCCCCACAAAAAAGGTTCTATGTTCCCCGCTCATCCAAAAATGCAGGAAACATTCATTTCAAATTATTAATAACAACTCACACACCACAGAACATAATGAGGAGAAATTACGAATACTAGTGGGACAGGGGGGCACTAGGGACATCTGGCAGTGGGCACCATATATTTGTTATGAGCATCAGGACATCTGGGCACCAGGGACATGTGAGCATTTGGACGAGTGGGCACCTGGAAGAGTAGGGACTTAGGCCTAGGGGAAGAGAAATCTGGGCACTAGGGACATGTGAGCATTTGGACGAGTGGGCACCTGGACGAGTAGACACTTAGGGGTGGAGACATCTGGGCACTTTATGTGGGCATTTGGACGAGTGGGCACCTGGACGAGTAGGCACTTAGGGGTGGAGACATCTGGGCACTAGGGACAACTGGACGAGTGGGCACCTAAATTAAGATTGCCCACGTGTTCTAAGTGCCCAGCTGTCCCACCATTTCCTGCATTTGAGTTGAGAACATATACCGTTTTTTTGGATGGGCCGGGAACACAGAACCTTTTTTGGGAGAGGGTGGGTGGGGAACATAGAACCTTTTTTAGGGGGAAGTGGGGAACATATAACCTGGGGAACATAGGGAGGACCCCATCACCTGTTTGGTGGGTGGATACTGGCACACTTACTTTTCAATCATGTCACGCAAAGGAACTAGTGTAATTCAGCATCAAGTGACAGCTGCTCTGATTTTAACCACTTTTAAGCTATCTATGAGCTCACTGCTATCTTTAAGCTACTTCAGTGGTCACTTCTCTCACAACTCTTTCTTTAAAAAGTGGCATAACTTATGCACTTGACAATAAATAAACAATTACATATTTTTCTTTGCAAGAAATTAAATCAAATCTAATGTATTTGTAATTAAAAGCCACTCTAGTTTACCAAAGTGCTGTACATTACATGAAGTAATAACCATTGATAAACAACGAGACAAACCGTATTAAAACATGGAGAAAATGCAACTAAGATTACCTCATTTTATACTCATAGCGGGTACAGCAAGATCTCTTAATTTACACGCCCCGTCATATTTTGTTGACACATCAAAGAACTTTGAAGAAAAGAGTTCCACGCTGTCAACAAACAGGAGCTCGCAGTCAGTCAAGTAGCTGCCATCTTTGCTAGGCTAGCTGTTACGTTAGCGTTACATTACCATAGCAACCTGCTAGTAGTCCGAAAGCGCTTCCATTTACGTCTCAGTGCTCAGATCCGGTCTTTAGCCCACCGACTGTATCCGGTATTTTGCACACAAACACACATGCACGTACAGGTACCATTTTCGTATCCGATCTAAGCCGGATCTGAAACCTGCAAAGTGAATTGAACCCTACGAAGAATGTAGTCGATAGGAAGCGGAAACTGTATTTTCTATCGGTCACTTTTTTTTATAAGTTACCAAATGGTCAAAAACACATGAACTACAGGAGCTGAATCTCAGATGTGTTTTGTGTTGCAGTGATATGGCGATCAGGTCTGCAGGCCTTTTTTTTGTTGGATTTTTCAGCTTTACCTTCTAACCTTTCACGTCAGTGAGTCTCGTTTTTTCCCCATCATGTGTTCTCTTAACTGTCCCAATATTCCTCTTTCCAACGGACTGCACATTCCCCAGCTTGGATTAGGTGCGTTTGATTCTGACTATAAACAGCTGCCTCTGCACAATCCTGTCATTGTGTTTAACAAACTGATACTGTAGCACAGTTTGTGAAACACACATGAACATGATTGATCTGATGTCCATTGCTTTTTGCCATATGGTTTTTGGTGCATGCATGATGTATCAGTTGATCACGTTTTTTTGGACTACGAGCTACGACCATTATTATAGCTCTATGGCTACGACATTGCACATGTTATTATATAATCCATTCATTTTGAAGTTTAATATTTTGTTTTACTTTTCAATGTGTATTACTCTTTAATATTACATAAAGTAAAATATATTTACAACACATAACCCTTTGTTTACTAGAGCTAGAGCAGATTGTCTTCCAGCTCAAACACCACATGACAAGGAACACAACACAATATATATGGTGTAATAATGAATAACATTTGAAATAAACTAATCTCTGGAAGTCACGAATGAGACAGAAGACCACATCAAACAGTCAAGTCAAATGTTCCTAGTCTGAACCCAACACAGGTGTAGGCCTACTGCATTCAGCTCATCAGTCAATAGGTGGACATGCACTCTCCAAATTAAGTTACGAACAGTGAAGCCTTTGTACTACTGTACATCAGCAATGTGTCTACAGACAACACATACCAACACAGTGCCAGTGTGTCACCACTAGTTAGGGTTGTTGCACACACTACACTACACTTGAACTTGCTTTGTCCTTGTGTCTTCCTACCTTTACTTGTGAAAAAAAAAAAGAAATTTGAAAAAAATCATTAAAACGTAAGTAAGTAAAAGTTACTACTTGTAAACTCAATGAATGAGAAGGCTCTGTTGTGTTATATGCAATGTATGAGTTCAGATTTTTGTGAAATGTTTGTCCTTGCAGTCAAGTCAAATGTTCCTAGTCTGAACCCAACACAGGTGTAGGCCTACTGCATTCAGCTCATCAGTCAATAGGTGGACATGCACTCTCCAAATTAAGTTACGAACAGTGACGCCTTTGTACTACTGTACATCAGCAATGTGTCTACAGACAACACATACCAACACAGTGCCAGTGTGTCACCACTAGTTAGGGTTGTTGCACACACTACACTACACTTGAACTTGCTTTGTCCTTGTGTCTTCCTACCTTTACTTGTGAAAAAAAAAATTTTTTGAAAAAAAAATCATTAAAACGTAAGTAAGTAAAAGTTACTACTTGTAAACTCAATGAATGAGAAGGCTCTGTTGTGTTATATGCAATGTATGAGTTCAGATTTTTGTGAAATGTTTGTCCTTGATCTCTTCAAAGGAACATCACATGATGGTGGATACTCTCATGAGGCTGTAGTTTATGCAGTCCGTGAGTGTGGAGTGCGGCACATCGACACAGCAAAGCGTTATGGCTGTGAGACACAGCTGGGTGAATCTATCAGGGAAAGTGGGATTCCACGAAGCGAGTTGTGGCTCACCAGTAAACTCTGGTGTGGGGACTATGGATATGAAAATGCCAAAAAGGCCTGCCTTGAGTCCTGCTCTCGGATCGGGGTGGAATATCTTGGTACGTTGTAAGATGATGTTCACCTGCTGTAGAATTTGAGTTTAACAGTCTGTAAATCACATTGTCCCGATCTTCTCAAAATGCCCTTTTGAAATTTTATGAACTCCTTACCACTCAGATTTGTACCTGATGCATTGGCCAGACGCCAGACAACCTGGTCAGTCTAACAGGGAGGTGAGAGCTGCCACCTGGAGAGCCCTGGAGGAGCTCTATGAAGAGGGTGAGAAACAACTGTCAAGTTAATTGAATAATTATAACACTTATTACATGGATTTGACATTTTTCTCTCTCAGTCAGAATTCATTGGTCACCAAAGGTCTAAGGCCTGCCTTGCCTTTTATGTGACTATATGATTTAATTGTGGAAGGTGTAATTTAACTACATGAACACTAGTATCCCTATTCTGAGCATGTCATAATAGGCATGCAGCAAAAAATAGCCGATCTACTGTAAGCTTGTAGATCGGCTATTTTCATGGTAGGGTGTAGAGGGGAAAAAAGTCTGAGAGGGCCAAGGATGGGGGACCCTGGTCAAAATGGAAGTGTTTAAGTATTTTATTGGAAAGCATCTCTTTGCTATGCACTAGTCCTGTGTCAATTTCCAAATGAATAAAGACTCTAAAAGGGCCTGTGTATTGTGACCACATTTCATAACCGCTCACCTCTGTCGTTTACGCTTCTGTAGGGGTGTGTCGGGCTATTGGTGTAAGCAACTTCCTGGTCCACCACCTGCAGCAGTTAAAGGAGGACTGTAGTGTGGTACCACATGTCAACCAAGTGAGTATTCCTGCTAGCTAACCAACCGTAGACCAAAATCTATAATAGGGATGTGCTGCTAATGGATCTAAAGGTGTCTTAGTAGGACATGCAGAAATACTGGTATTGTCCTATTTGAAAGTATAACTTTTGCATCACATGAAACGATTTACTAGATTCCTCTAGAGCAGTGGTGCCCAAACGTTTTAGCTCAAGGCCCAAAAGAGAAATTAGACGTTCGCCCGGGTACCCAAACTAGTGAAAACAGAAGATCTACAAGCTCACAGCGCATCGCTTCGCACTGTGTTGTGAGCTTGTAGATCGGCTATCTTCACTTCTAATCAGGGGATATCTTAAAAAGTCCTGGAATAAATTCCTTTAATACCAAACAATGTCTTCACCAATGTGTTTGTAAAGGTGTCTCTCACAAAGACTGAAATTCAGTTTCCCTAGGAAAATCTTTGACAGCTAGGGTAATTCTGGGTCTCATTCACTCACTATACATACACTATAGGGGGAAAAATCACTCCCAAAAAATATGCTTTAAGTGGGATGTGAGGGGTCTAACTAGGTGTTTTTAATTATTCTGCATTTGTTTTGCACAAAACAAAAAACAGCCCATAAAATGATGGTTTAGTGATGAGTCATCACTTTTCACAGTGGTATGGGGGTCCATTTCTAGCCCAAGGAATGTTATGGTGCAAAACAAATGCTTGCAATGGATTCAGAATAATTAAAAACACCTAGTTAGACCCCTCACATCCCACTTAAAGCATATTTTTTGGGAGTGATTTTTCCCCCCTATAGTATAGTGTAGAGTGAGTGAATGATACCCAGAATTACCCTAGCTGTCAAAGATTTTCCTAGGGAAACTGAATTTCAGTCTTTGTGAGATGTGTTACTAGACACCTTTACAAACACATTGGTGAAGATTTTTTTTTGTAAGGAATTTATTCCAGGATTTGACACTATTTCTAAAGATATCCCCTGACTATTCTTCTTAAACACTGAATGTAAACATTATAAAAGAAAAATTTAAGAAAAAGTCCATAAATTCGACATTTTGTGTTCGAATTTATGGAATTTCTTAGATTTTTCTTTGATTTCTTCATGAAATTATTGAAAAAAATCTTTGTTTTTAATTCTTGAAAAAAATGCTTTTTTGAAAATATATTTGAATAATAAAAAAATAATTAAAGCTATACTGTGTAAGTTGCTAAACTAGTGGTCAGTAGCGGTATTGCTTTTTTCGGCCGTTTTTCGCCCGTAGTCGTCGCGGACCACCGGAGCGGCGCCGCAAACCACCGCGAAGATACGAATCCGTGGAGGGGTAGAATGTAATTTTCTGGCCAGGATTTGAGGATTAAGAGGTTAAGAATCCTTCACCATGGTAAACACTGTAGCTGAGGGAAGCTACTTCCTGAAGATACGGCAGATACGCCTGTAATTGGCCGGTAGAGTATCATGTGTGTATGATCGGCGATGTGATTGGCCAACGTATACACAACGTATACAGATGATGCAGATGACGTAATTTTGCCAGGAAATCCCGCCCCTGTCACGGCTAAGTAGAAAACATATAAAGAGAAGGCTTTAGAAGCTGAAAATAACGGAGTGGGTGTTCTAAAACTTTTTTAAACAATTTTAAGATTTGTTTTATAAAAAATGTTACATGGTATAACTTTAAATGTAGGAAACAAAAACACAAAGGGACCCATAAAAATCTGTCTGCGACCCACAAATGGGTGTTTGGGAACCAGTGCTCTAGAGGTGTTTTCTTCGATTAATGAACAGTTGTTTCTAAAAGGGATGCCTTCAACAGACAAAGCATTTTAAGCTCTGGGGTACAACACCCACCCTCACCCAACCAGGTGGAGTTTCATCCGTTCCAGCAGCCCAATGAGCTGGTGGACTACTGTCGTCAGGAGGGCATAGTGTTTGAAGGGTACTGCCCCCTGGCCAAGGGACAGGCCCTCAACCATCCCACTGTTCTACAGCTTGCCCGAAAGTACCAACGCACCCCTGCTCAAATCTGCATACGCTGGAGCATACAGGTAATTGAACATGTCAAAATATTGCCCGCCTACGCCTAGTCTAGTCTGCAGGCCATAAAAGCACATAAGATTTATAAGGTAATTCACTCTTTCAATTCGTATTGCCTTAAACTCTGTAGGCCTTATGCATGCATCATTATTGCGACCGTCAGGTCGCAGTTAGTATCAATGTCCGTCAGTCAGTGAGTGTGTCACACCAGTAAGTCGGTGAGTGTGTCACGCAATCACGGAACGCACCTCTGTCAGCTGCAGGGTCTGTGGCGTGTCACTGATTGGCTCTCACATGGATCTGTGTGCGTGTGCGTAGAAGCTCTGTTGTTTGCAACCTGGCGGTTGCTTCTCGCCCTTACGGCGTGTTACTTGTATGTATTAGTGTGTTAACCATTTTCCCATTTCAGAACGGTGTTGTCACAATACCCAAATCTACCAAGAAGGAGAGAGTACAAGAAAATTGTCAAGTGAGTTATAAACACTTGCTCTTGTGCATGTCTGTTGACCCCACCATCACTTTAGCCTCAAATGAGGGAAGTCAGTTAAAAGTATTTGGTAACGGTCAGTGGGAAAACACTGCCCATTTCCAACCATTATCAATATCCATATACAGTATACCCACTTAACCTTTCAACTCCCCTACTACCACCATCACCACCACCACCGTCCTCCCTCTCTCAGGTGTTTGGGTTCCAGTTGCAGGAGGTGGACATGGCAACTTTGGCCAGATTGCATGATGGGAGACACGTATCCTGGGATCCCACCCATGTGGCGTAGCACAAGGTGTTTCTGTTTACCAACATCTCCACTCTAATGTTGCTTCGCTTTCTCAGCAAAAGCCTACGTTTCTGTTGATTCTCAGCATCTTTCCTCACAGTGCCTTGTTATGATCTTTGTATTCATGATGATCTTTGTATTCATAATAAGCGCTTCTTCTCCCTTTTTAATCATGCTGCTCTGCTTTGTTGCCGGAGTACTGTGTTGCACATTGCATTCATTGTGAATACACAGAATGTGATGTAGCTATCCCTTGTGTTATTGAGGGATCAGTACCCAACTACCTATACAAAAGCCTTGTTTGGATTTTTACAGGGAAAAGGGTTGTGCATGGTGTCAGATTTTCTTCATTGAATTGTTATTATGTCCTGTGTTGTCCTAGACTAGAACTACTTCTCTCCTCAGACCAAACCTGCACTTACTCATCTACACTATGTTTAGACATACCCTTTGCCTACATGATCTCACCGAATAACTTACCCATCGATCTCAACCACCAACTAATATGGTTTTAACTGCTGACCTAAAAACTCAAATTGGTCCTTCTAATGTGAAGTTCACAGTTCAGAAAACATAGTAACAGTAAGTTAACCAATGGGCAATAATATCTGGAGCTAAGGACAATAGAAAGCTATGTATTACAGTATATACTCAAATCCATGTCATTGTCATGAGATGGATTTCACACTTTGGACCAGTGTTCCTCCTTTTATGCTAGCTTACTTGTTTATTCATAATGTTGGTGTTTCAACAGGTCTTTGATTTCTTGCTCTCTCCAGAGGACATGGACAGCATCAGGAAACTCCACTGCAACATGAAACTCATTCATCTAAGTTATCCACTCTGGAAAGGACAAACACACACACATGATCAAACACATCTGGAGAATGACATTCTTGTTGCAATCTCATAGAACTTCAGTGGCTTATGGTTAGATATTGAGTCTCTACCTCAAGTGCTTTAAATCTTTTGAGAGCAAAACGGAATAAAATAAATGTTTATTTTAAGACTGAGTGTTCTCTACACGTCTTACCTTCCAGTATTAGTTAGACACTATGATCAGCTATCAGCCACATGAAAGACAAGGTGGGTGTTGACAGATATAGGTGTACAATACCGATGGCCCAAGGGACTACCCCAGCACCCTACTGACTCCCTTACGTCATCTCCAAGTTTCTTTTGCCCTGCTTCATCATACAAGACCGTCACACAAAACTAGTGAAAACAGCCTCATGCGAGGCGAGGCGTTGTGTGCTTGTAGATCGGCTGTTTTCACTAGTTTAGTACATTTTATAGATGATAACTACAAAACGGTTTTGGACATACAAGGTTTCCACCCGACAACGACGATATGCTATAAATATAAGGTGCTGGGAGTGAAAATTATAATGTAGGGGTGCCTCGGATTAAAAAATATTATATTCAAGGGATGCCCTGAGACAAAAAAGTTTGGGAACCCCTGAAGTAGAGTACCTCATTTAACTGAACCTCTTTCAACTCAGTTATGTGCATAAAAAGCAACTGCTAAATTGTGGCTATTTACATGAGTCTACTACATCCTGCTATACCTGAGAGGTGTTTGCTGCTGTATAATAAAGTGTATCCACAGTTCCTGTCAATTTTGATGATCAGGTGTTTAGTTATTAAGGCTGTTAGCGTATTCAAATAACGATTAGTTTCACAGGTAAAGATGACTCTTGAGGGTGAAGAAAACCAACGTGTGAGGTTCACTTATTTGCAATTTCCAAAACATTTGAGATACTAGATCAGGTGTTAACACTAAGGGTTGCCCACCCGCCCCTGGCAGGTAAATAAAACTTTGGGGCAGGTGGAGCTTGCTTTCAGGTTCCCGACCCAGCAAGTGCTCGTTTGAGAGGTGGACGCAACAGTCTATTTAAACACAACACCAGATATCTGTCAACACCTGAAAGTGGCCAGAGTGCTCAGTGCTCGGTCTTCTGGTCTGTGGAATGTAAAATAAGAGCACCATTTAACTTTAATGTGCCGTTTTAACTGTTGTTACACTTACAAATATTAAATAACAAGTGAACATAGTCACATTCATAGCTATGTAGGTATTTGTCATAAAAAAGTTAGGTATGACTTTTTTAATCACACAAGCTGTTTTGTACCTAACATTTTATAATGGACAATTTACTTTTCAGACAAGTGGACATGACCTTTGGAAAGTAGAACATGACCTGTATTTGCTCAACGGGCAAGTGCCTCTGAGAGCTTATGTCAACCCCTGCTAGATAGTGAGTGTGGTGCATCGGTTAAAAACCATGAGGCAAAATTGCAGAGTTAGCAATATCATTTAATCCTTCCCCATCAGCATAGAATCACTGTAGTACATAAGTTACATTTTGCTTTCTCAATTTCACAGGTTAATTTTTTTCCTCTCTTCAAACTTCCAGTTTGACCTCCCTCTTGTATCAAACAAAAAAAAAGCAGATTGTATTATACAAAAATGCAAACCAATTTTCACACAGTGAATTCTCTTACAAAGTCATAAAATGGCGTAATAATGGCTACATCCACATTGGAGGAAGATAATTCTAGACATTCCTTAATGGAGTATAATATACATATAAAAACTTTTTCTTGCTGAAATCAAACCTGTACCTTAATTTAAGAGATATCTTACAAGGGAGTAATCATGTAAAAAATGCTATTTGCACATCTCCCCAGAAAGTCAGGGAATAATATGAGAGCTTCAAACAGCAGTAACAGAGTTCAGTGGTCAAGGGAGTGGGGGGGATTAATTGGCTGTGTGAGTATAGGGTAGGAAGCAGTTCCACTCAGAAACAAAACAAAAACAGGAGGCTTAAAAACTTCATTGCTATTCAAGCATGGAAACCCACCCTGTATTATCAGTATGTCAATGCTACCCCATTATATAGAATCAGGAAGCATGATGCTGGAGGTTAACAGTTATCTTAAGACTGAGAAGCTAAAACTCAAACTCATAGAGGTCCTTGCATTTTGTTGCTTGTACCTGTATGAGTAGTGACAAATAGACCTTGATTCTTAAAATGCACCCTATTTCTGTTTAATCTTTCATCCCCTCTTTTGACTGAAATTGTAATTCCCTAGGCACAACTAACCACTTTAACCCTAGCATCACTATTCTGGGGCAAACAAGCTTGCAATGCATTGCGAGCTTGTAGATCTGCTATTATCAAAGATATTTGGTGTAGAGGGGTAAAAAAGGAGCAGACCGAGTGACCCCAGTCAACTAAAGTATATAGGGTTTAAGTGGTTAAACAGGTGGGCAATTGTGACTTGTAATTGAATACCAGCCAGTGTGTGACACACTGACACTGTAGACAACGTGTTGACATGACGCCATGCACTCATCAACATAAGACTTGGAAGTCAGTGATTTACTCAACACTTACAAGAAGAAAAAGAAAGAAAATGCAAACTGAACTAGGTCCATAACATTTTGCTAACCAAAAGTAGTTCAAATCTTAAGAGATTTGTATTATTGCATGAGTTAAGCAGGGATTAAAGCAAAAAAACAAAAAAAGAAAGATACTTAGGTCAACTCCCAATCTGCGATTTGTGAAACGGCGTGAAAGGAGCCCCCCCCCCCCAAACTAGTGCTCTGTTTCCTAAATAAATAGCACAATATGTGAAATTATGTTTCATTATTAACATTCTAAATGTATGTTGTCGCTGTTCTACACAGCCACCTAGTTGACATTTGTTTTATCAAAGATGCTTCTGATGTACCGAGGCATGTATTCTAGCGCTAGTATGACCAATTAAAATACCCTTTAAAGGACAACTTTAGTTTTTTACAACAAGGGTTCATATTTTAGATTGTAATTAAAGAATATAAAAGATGTGTGTTAAAATTCTTTCTTTCTATGGTTTTAGAGTCTTATTTCAGTTGTTGGGGGCATGCGTACAAGTGGCTAAATATGTCATTTTACATAGAATAAGCCCATTCCCAAGATACAAAGCAAACTTTCATGGTTGGATGTGACTTATGGGGGCTAGAAGTGTGACTGTAAATACTAAATAGCAATAAACTGCAAATAAACTGCTTGCTTATTGTGTCTAAAAATACATATTTAGCCACTTGTACACATGCCCCCATGCATACGCATGCCCCACATTTTAGCACGCTAAACGCGATAAAACAATAGAACGAAGCAAATAAAACATTTTAACACTCACTTTTTCTTTTCTCTAATTACAATCTAAAATATGAACCCTTGTTGTAAAAAAACAAAGTTGTCCTTTAAGGCCCTTTCACACTGGGCGCGATAACGATAAAAAGAATATCGTTGTCAATTGAAGTGGATGGTAGCGTCCACACCACAACGATAAAGCCGTCATAATTGATGTGAACGCCGACATATCGTTATTGCGTCCGGTGGGAATAAACCTTTAATCTTAAAATATGTATTTATTACTGTAGGGCTTGACTTGACCAGCCACATGGTGCAGAGAAGCTATGTTAAAGTTACAAGCCAAATAAAGTCATGCTGGCCTCTATGGAATCCAAGTGACTGAAATCGGTCGTGGCGACTGAGATTTTGGATCTATAGTTATATCATTTTTGGTAATTCGAGTGATAGTTTTAAAGTCTTTCTGTACGACTCCTCAGTCATGCCAATTTAGCATCAATTAGCTCCTGATCATCTCATGCTGTTAAAATGGACAAGGAGCATTTCATGAAGAAAATAAGGCCAACCTTTTCATCAGAGACTTCCTGAATTGCCACTTGGGGGGATAAACGGGAGGAGAAAAAAAGATTTTCTAATACCTCAACACCATCACCCAGTACAGCACACTTCACTGAGAAAAAAAATAAGCCATAGTCAGGGTACATTTTCTACAATACAATCTAGCACACACAAAAAACATTTTTTTGTATTTTTTCAAAAGTTATTGAATTTTGTCTTCTTCGGAAGCATAGTCTATAAAGAACATTTTCTTTGTTTGAACACAAAAAGATTAAAGTGAACACATCAATGCGCACAGAAGTCCTTCGACTGGGAAAGGATAAAGTCTGTGTTGGCAACCAGTGGACAGAAAAACAAAAAACAAAAACAAAAAAAATATTTTGCTGATTCTAAGTAGAGATCATTTAATATAAATGCTGAGCGAGTAGTAAGAGGTGGCACATTAATAGTGCTTTAGTATATTAATGTATGTATACATACTCATATGTATAAGTTGAGTTGTGTACCTAAACAATAAATGTAGCAAGGAACAGCCTGAGTGGCTTAAAAGTGTGGTTGGGAGGAAAAAAAACTAGGAAACCCCAAAACATTCACCTTATAAGATCTGACAAACTGGAATAAGAGATGCCCAGTCAAATGGCTGAATTGTGTCGCAGGGGGTAAGTTCCTTTCTACCACTGTGGAGAGTGATTCCTCTGCGGCGCCTCCGGCTTGGCCGGGCAGTCCAACAAACACAACTGGCCGTGTTTGTAGGCCTGTCACAATTATGACATAATTGCCTGATCGCAATTATTTGAGATAATTGCAATTATTTGAGATAATTGCAATTATTTTGCATAATCCTGAGCTTGTATATGGGCCATTTTTTATATTTTTGAGAATATAAAATTATTAAATGCATGTCCCGTTTTGACCATAGCACATAATTTCATTATTCATTTTGATGATTGGTACAGGTCATTTGTCAGTCATTAAGTTATTTGTCATATCTGCCATGGGCAAACAAATATAAGAAAATGTCATGTTCCAATGTTCAATACCCAAATCACAATTATATCGTTAATCGCAATTATTTGTGTGATGATTAATGGCCAGCAAAGAATGTCATGATCGTGACAGCCCTACGTGTTTGTGGGTGGAAGACAGCAGGGGAGGGTGTTCATCAGGGAGCAAACTGGAAGGAAGCGTTACACCCTCCCAGTAATCCTCCTCTGGCAAGTGAAGGTGAGGTGAAAAGAAGTGGCGGCATCTCCATGTTTATCAGAGGAGAAATGTCGTTAACTACACACTCCCCAAACAGTAAGGGTTGGCAGTGACGGGGACTAGATGCATATGGCCGGCAATTGGCATAATTACTATATTGGGTGAAAAAATGAAAGAAATAAAAGATAATTGATCAAAAATATATATATTTTTGAATGGCCAAATGATAATTATAGACCTTTATTGATCGTGCAGGGGGAAAGGTATTCAACTAACCGAATATGGCCACAGATTACATCAGCCCATACGTGCAGTTATCCAATTCATGGCATAATATTCGTAACCAAGCATCTGTTAAAACCAGACTGTCAGCTCCTTCTCAGCCCTCGTCTGACCCAGAGGCTGAATGTTAATCCAAAATGACCAGCGCGTCACCTCTATTCTTATCCTTTAACCGTTTGCATACAAGGACCCACTCTTTGCATTTGAGGGTGGTTCTATAAGTGTAGCCAGTCATGTCAATTGTTTAGAAAAAGGCAAAAAGCTCCTTATTGAGCATCAGCAATAAACAATATTCCATGACACAGACCAGGTATTAGTGGTGGTGGTGATGATGCCAATAGCATGATGTGACAATGGGACACTCACTGTAGTGAACTGGAAATGTGACTACATGCAATTTAAGAGGAAAATCTCTTCAAAGGACAAATATTACAGTGAGACATACATTTCCCCTCAGTTAACACAGTTAACCTAATTTATGTACTTTAAATGCATTATAAAGCTATGAAACGCCAAAAGATAGAACAGGATTTCTACACATACGCACTACGCAGTTAGGTTTCTGAAGTTGTTTGGAAATGTTGTACAATTACCAAAAGGAGAAAGTTTGATAAAGTCTTTGTTTTAAAAACAAGGCTCCGAGGTGACCAAAGAGCTTTGTTTGTCAGCCACACCCCCCAAATTGTAACGATGTAAAGCATTAAAAAAAAAACACACACAAGGGAACGCAACTTCATAGAAGTTAAGGAGAACCAATGACACAATAATCCCAATGGGGAGGCCTTTTGTGTGACCAGACGGGGAGCTCCGAGAAGGGAAAACCATTACTCCTGTTTGTGGAAAAGAATCTGGGTTTCACTGACTGTGCATATTCAAAAGTACTCCTTATGCCGTAAAAGCAGTTCTTACAGTATACTGTGTATATAAGCATGTTTTGTAAAACACAATCTATTTCATGGCATTGAGTGTGGTGTGAAGAACTCCACAACAGTCAATTAAAAGACTGAATGCCAACCCCTCCAGAACATACAGGCAAAGACATTGCAACCAAACCACAAGTCACACCTCAACCAAGAGAAGCTCATAGTAGGTTCCCTTATAGAAAACATGAGGAAAGCTCATTATCAAAAAGACTTAAATTTGCAATCTTTAAAACAGAATGCTTTGGTTAAATATAGAATATACTGCTTTTCAAGTATGAAACAGACATATGATGTATTCATAAAATGCACTAATAAAATTCATACTTCTCATGGCTGGGCCAGGTAGTGCATGTGACTAGAAAAGAACACCTTGCCTATTGGCATTTGAAGGCCTAGGATTGGTGCAACATTTGCCTGCTTTTTCCTTCCCCGGACCTTCGTCGTCTGGCCAACCACATTACAATTCTGGGGGTGGGGGTGTCAGGGAACAAACAATCATACTTCTGCCGCGTTTACAACTATAAAACAGTCATCACATTGTAATGGACGACGCTAATTGTACGAATGTTAAGGTTTATCGTGCAAAAGGGGTCTATGCAATTGTTTTAACTAATCTGCTTTGCTTCTCTGTGCTCAAATTGTTAACTTATCAGCTACAATTCAGCAATTATCTGGGCTGGGGATCGCTGAAGCCGACATATTTTACCCATCTGCGTGTGCCATGGCTACTGTGCAGCACTGGGGGGGTAGTCTTCTTAAATCAAGATGTTATCAATGCCACCGTCATCATCACCACCATTTGCCTTTCTGACATTCTCTATTTGTGAGCCTTGTTTATCTGTAGTCCAAGTAAAAAAACAAAACAACAAAAACAAGAAATGTTATCAAATGCCCTGGTTTCCAGGCAATGAAGTCATTAAAAAAAGCTCATTCACAGAACAAAAAGAAAGAAAATTCATATCACGGCAGATACTGCTCATCTTCTAAATAAAACTGATGTGTGTATGTGTGCCTGTGCATGCTTTTCAATCGAGCGTGTGTGTGTGTGTGTGTGTGTGTGTGTGTGTGTGTGTGTGTGTGTGTATTAAATGTGTGGTCTAAGAGCATGAATGGACCACACCATTCTTCTGCATGTCTGAAGCGCCAGTTCCAGCATCGGAACAGAGGCTCATTGATGACGTTTTGTTGCTCAGTGACAGCATGGATCCACCAACCCCACTGTCTTGCAGACTGCTGGAGCCATTCGACACCTCACTGAAATTAGAAAGGTAAGGAGGGATAGGACGGAGTCAGGCAACGGTTGGAAAAGACATTCAAGGATGTTTGTGCTCAGACAAGAGCCAAACAATATATCATTATTTTACAAAAAATAGCATATCTAAAAGCTTGATGCGTTGGGAGCTTGTGGATTGGCTAGTTCTTAAAACTTTAACCAAATTTACGTTTTTCGAATGGATAAGGATTGGCTTTATGCTTTTTGAGAAAACTATGTGGCATCGTTCGGCCAGGCTCTAGTTCAAACATATCGCCGCTGTCGGGCAGAAACCTCGTATCTCCAAGTTTCAAATTTGTAATTTTTTTTTTTCGCAAAGTAAAGCACTGCTTCATCATACAAGAGCATCGCACAAAAGCAGTGAAAACAGCTGATCTACGGCGTTGTGTGCTTGTAGATCGGCTGTTTTCACTAGTTTAAATCGTTTAAAATATGATTAATACAAAACAAACGGTTTTGGACATACAAGGTTTCCACCCGACAACAACGATATTGTACATGTTATTGGCTCACCCTAGGGCCAGAGAGATTTCCTCCAGCTGGGTCTTGTGATCCGGCTGTCCGTTCTCTGCAGCCTTCATTTTATACTGCTGAACGTCATGGGCCACCTGGCTCTCCTGTTGGAAAAGAAGGGCTAATGAATAACCCTCAGTAATGCTCAATGATAACTCTCAACCAACTAGAGCAGCTTTCCCCCCCATTACATTTAGAGAAGCCTATTATTTTTACCCTTTTTTCCGTAGTCGTTACGCCTATTAATTCCTCCCACTTCTGTTGTACCCTACTGGCTCACCTGCCAGAGCCCCACTGGGAGGACATAGAGCCTTTGTCCTACTCCTCCTGCTCCTAGTCCCAGCCTGTAGGATTATGTGCATTGACAAATATCACCCTCCCATCCGGCTTCCCTCCTCCTCTAGCCCCCGAACTTGGCTGCAGTTCGTTGGCGCAACCTGTATCGCAGGGAAGGCGGGAAGTGCGGAAAGACTACTGGCCAATCACTTCCTTTTATGTGACGCACACAAAGCTTGCCATGTATTCCCTCAAAATGGCGCCCGAGATACAGACACCCCAGAGCCGGGCAAGGCGTCTACCTTTATATGTCTATGAAAAGTACCTATCCACCACCATGGAGTTCAGATCCACCATGGCAAATCCTGCTTGCCAAGTGTCTACGTGAACACAACTGGCCATGCACAGGGGCGGGAGGCCGGTCTACAAGGTGGGGTAGTGCCTGTCAGCACATGGTTTTGAACGGGAGGAGTAGGACAGAGGTGAGGCAGTAGGCTACAACAGCAGTGGCACAACCACAAAAATGTGTGGGGAGGGGCAATTGGCTAAAAAGGCTAAACTGGGGGGGGGGGCAAAGGCCTAAAAATAATAGGCTGTCTTTTTTAGGGGAGGAGAAACAATGAGAAAAAAAGTGGGTAATTTTCCTTTGATTCTTCACATGACTATCACTCCACATGACTATCACTCCACATTAAGTCCTCTCACCATGGCCATCCTCTTGCCAATCTCTCTCTCCACCTGGTGGAGCTCAAGGCTGAGCTGCTCGCTGGAAACTGCTGCTGAGCTATTGCCCCCTGCTGGCCACTTTGCCTGCTGCTGTTGGCCTACTCCTCCCTGGCCCTGGCTGGGCTGGCCTGCCATAGCACTGGCCTCCCTCTGCATCATCAAAGAGTTACTGGCAGCCTAAAGAGGAAAGGGAGGAGGACAATCAATACCAACAAAAATAAATAAATCTTAACCACGTAGATTTGTCTACAAATAAAAACCCACTACAATCACAAAGGCTTAAGAATGGCCTATAAGGATTTCATATGCCACTACGTGTGGACTTCCCACTTGCGCTGTATTCCCTCAGGTCCTCAGCAAGTTTTGAAGTCGATCAGCCGTAATACGCAAGGGGACACACTGATATGCATGGAGAGATTTTGTGCGTTTATAGATAGAAAAAGCACTGTGAAGGAGAATGCCTGCAATACTGCAGATTAAACAAAGGTCTCAAAGTGCACGGCTCAACGATATCGTGAAACTGAGAAAACAGCCAGCACACATTAAATGTGTTTTTTTGTTTTTGTTTATTTACCTCTCCATGATGCATCTCAACCTAACAGGTATTCCCCAGTGTCGTCGCTGAGGAAGACCTGTTAGGTTGAAACCTGCCCGCTGCTCTGTCCGTGGAAGTTTATTATGTGCTGGCTGTTTTCATACATCACATAAAACTGATACCGATTCGAATGCAAGCTGTGAAACAGACACAGGTAGTATTCTAATTGATAAGAGAGCATCAATACCTCCATGCTGTGCATCTGGGTCTGTTGGTTGATCTGCTGGTTGACCTGCTGCAGTTCAATCTTTAGCTGCTCTCTGTCGGACGCTGCCACAGGCAGGCTGGAGAGAGGTGGACAAACCTTTACAAGACCATCCACACTGTCCTGCATATTTGGTCATGGTTTCAGCTCTATCACAGCCCCTCTGACTTACACAAGTTACACTACAAAATATACGGTAAAATATAAACTATGCACAAAAAGTTAAGAAACGTAACTACGGCCCAATATTTGTTCCCTTTAACAATACCAATTGGTATTATGTTTTATATCATTTTTATCGTTGATTAGTCACCGTTTACGAGGGACAGCTTGTATGCATTGGGCATTTGCGGAATGAGCAACACACCAAAGAATTATCAAAATGGCCTGCAATACTGTTCTGTTGGTATTCACCTTTGTTGCTTGGTGCATTGAATGATTGCACTCTCCCACAGTAATAAAGAAAAAAACACATATTGGCCATTTTTACACTTTAATTTTAAACTCTATGTCAGGGACGCCCAAAAGAGTGAATGCCAGCAGAATAGTATTGCAGGCCATTTTGGCACATTTTTTGGGGGCGCTACCCACACGTTTCCTAACTTTTTGTGCATAGTTTAGTATAAAATAAGAAAAGAAATGAAGAGGTGGTACTACTGGCAGCATGTCGTGCATGCAAGGTTTGTCACTGATCAGCCCAGCAGTTTGCTATATTAGCTTCGGACAGAGACAATATCATAGATGGCTGGCCTCTGGCAGAGCCACGCCACACAATAGGACAAGTATAAGACTCACCGCTCAAAGTGTCCCTGAGAGGAGGAGGAGCCGGTCTGGTGGGAGGGGTAAGAGGCTCCGCCCCATCCTCCATGGTTTCCATACGAGTATTCTGCTGTGGGGAAGACAATAAATAGTGATTGAGCTCCTGTTCGTTTCCATGACTGACGATGCCAAGAATGGAGATTTGTCAATAGATAGAAATGTCGAGAGAAATTAACTGCTACACCTGACAATGATGTGTTACAAGAACACACCAAGTAGAGTGTAGAGTATAGCAAATAGCCATTGTTAGAATATTTGTGTTCATGTGTAATCCATTTTTTAAATATAATGATATCAGAAAATACACAACAAATGAATAACTGCTTACCAGCCATGGGCATGTGTTTTGAGTTGGGGTTCTGAGGTGTTGAGGCCATAGCCTGTATAGGGCCAGTGGTCTGATAGCCCGTCTTTGAGGTGCGGGAGATGGCACCAAAACGTGACACCGTGGGCTGAGGTCCAAATGGGATAATGGGGTCATCGTCCTTTACTTCTGCCCCCCTCCGAGGAGCTTCAAGAGATTGATCCCTCAGACCTTTAGCCTCCACATTCTACAGAGAGGGAATCATCATTAATGAGTGCAAAGAAGTTAGTGGAAGACATGACAGGGGAACCAGGTGGCATGTTTTCATCCCCACCTGGAGCTAATTTACCTGACTAAACACTCATACCAAGAACAGAAGACAAAGCCAGATTAACTCACCATCATCTCCATGGAGCCTGGCGCCATGACATCTTTGGGTTTGGCATCCTTGGTGCCAATGTAGGAGCCAATCGTATCACAAGACCAGGGCGAGTACTGTCCTGCGTAGTCAGGCTCTCTGCCCTTCCCAAAAGCTTTTGAGTTCTCTTCACCATACTGCAGAGATGTAAACAAGATATTATAATATACAACCAACCATTTCCCCTTTGGAACAGTTCCTCAACAGAACTGAAACATGCCACTGTACTTCCATATTAAGCTGACTACAATGATAGCAGAGTCTCCCCTACTACAGTGCTGACTTGAAAATGTAACCCTTTACAGGTGAGGTCCTATCCTGTCTGCTTAACCCATTTAGAACGGGTACACATTTTGTGTATCATTATTTTATGCTTTAACTATTGAAAAATAGCAAATATACAAGCTCACAGAGCAGCACTGAGTGCCGCGCTGCAAGCTTGTAGATCTGTTAGTTAGTCTGTTCTTGAGAGACTACTATGTCAGTGGTTCTCAAACCTTTTCATGTCAAGGACCCCCAAACTGACATTTATTTGGCCACGGACCCCCATCTCAAAATATTTAGTTCCAGGGACCACCCAGAAGCAAAATTTGAGTTACAAACGTTCGCTTTGAAAATACATACATTCAAAGATTTGCAAACATTTTCACGACTTTTTCAAAAATAGCAGATCTACAAGCTCGCAGCGCGGCACTCGGTGCCGCGCTGTGAGCTTGTATATCTGCTATTTTTCACTGGTTAAAGCATACCTCAGGAGGGTAGTCGCTTGGGAAGGGGTGAGAGAGTGTTGGGGAAGCAGCGAAGGGTGGAGGCGAGATGACCTTCCTCTCCTCCAGCTGGGATATCAACTCCTGCCGGCGACGATGTAGGTAGTCTAGGCTGGGCTGAGAACGGCCATATGATGGCTCCTAACACAGGCACACAATGATATTTAGTCAAAGTCTCTGACAAGGACTTGTAGAGTGAAATGCTCAGAAATGTTCAAACTTAAAGGAGGACGTCACCACTTTTCAACCTATCTTCATATAATTGGTCCTCACTAAAAAATAGCTTTTTTTTTCTCAGAGGAGGGCTGTGGGCAGGTCAGAAACCCATCGTCTTGTGACATCATCGATTGGGAATCCAAGCTAATGGAAACTGCAGGCTTTCTATTCCTGAAAAGTTGCAATGTTAAAGTGGAAGCCATTGTTCTCGTGATAATAAAAATCTAAATATCTTTTTCAAAAATATTGATTGATGATTTTTTGGAAAATGATGATGTCACAAGACGATGGATTCTGAACTTCCCACAGCTCTCCTAGGAGACTTGGACTGAGTAGAAAAGAATTGCGCTATTTTATTATGAACATTAGTGAGGACCTATTATATGAAGATAGGTTGAAAAGTGGTGAAGTCCTCCTTTAAGTTCACATATACCATGATGACCCAAGTATGAATTAAATAATTCAGCACATAACTGCGAACCTCATCGTATTGAGTGCCTGGTCTGCAAGTTAAAGTGTGTACACTTTTTAGCCATCTACACGTATCAGGGTTAGGGTTAACCCAAACATACAGGGTTTACCAAAGAAAAGCGTCACCAAGGAGAATCAAACTAAACTCACCCTATATCCCCTCATGGGTGGAGGCTGGGTGCCTGGTGGATAGTAGCTTTCTGGTGTATACCTGTCCCGACCAGAGTGCTCAGGGTGGTAGAGTGAGCCACTCTGTCCTGCTGACTGAGGGTTGCCATCGAGAGGTGCTGGGCTCATTCTGACCAGATCCTCCCTCTGAGAGGGGTATGGCTGGGGAGGAGGTGGGGGGCCAGGGTAGGGGCCATGTCGCCCCCGTGTATCATAGTGTGGAGGGGGAGGGTAGGAGAAAGGCGGACCAGAGTGAGGGGCTTGGTAGGAGCGATCTGGGGGGCCATAACCACTGTAGGCATCCTGGTAATGCGGCCCAGCTTGTTCACTTGGTGGTGGAGCATTGCGGATATAACCACGATGGACATATGGTGGCGGCTGCTGGTAGGGGTAACCTGTGAAAGGCAATGGGAGAACCTAGTCAATACAGTGGGTATTGCAACAATTGGGGAAAAAGGCTTAACACTTCATTTTTACCCCCACACTGACAAAGAGTACCACAACAGTGCACCATACTTGTTAAACCCCATTCGTTAACCTGAACATACTCCTAAACCTTAACGACGAAATCGTGATTTGGAACCACGAGATTAGCAAATCACAAAGGCTGCGCTTTCTTTAGTTGTCCAACAGCAGTGTGATAAAAGCTGTAATTTCCGTTCCAACAAAGTATTCCATGGCTGCAGGTAGTGAATGTTATTGTAATCGTTATAACGTGCTTAAACCCTTGTGCATAGATTAAAAGCTGCCGTTTCATTTGCTGTGATGCTGAAAGTGAAACTGAAAGCAATGTTTTATTTTGCGACGGTAACACGTGTGAAACCAATGGTGGAAAAAGTACTCACATTTTATACTTAAGTAAAAGTATCAATACTGCAATCCGTTAAAAAGTAATTAAGTCCGGAATTAAAACTGTACTCGAGTTAAAGTACAAAAGTGTTGGCATCAAAATGTACTTCTTATCAAAAGTAAAAATACCAAATATGTGGAAATAGCAGATCTACAAGCTCACAAAGTACAGTTAAGTAAATGTACTTAGTTACGAAACATGGTGTCATAAGGTGCATTTTTTTTGCCTTGAGTGTAATGAAAGCAAGGCAGCATTATAAGGTAAATTGTTCCGTGACAATAATAAGAGAGTATAGCATTACTGAGATATTTCTGAATATAAAAACGTTTTAAGCAAAATAAAAGGGATCTTTTTGGAACTGATTGCCAATTTGCCTAGTTAGTAATACTCTTTTTAAATGTATTACACATTAAATATTCAACTGAAGCTTGACTTATGGTAGGCTAAGTGATTTTCTTTGGTTAAAATAATTTATTATAAGAAAATAGTGCTTCAACCTTTTAACAAAAAAATATATATATATATCACTTACACTACTTTAGAAAATATTG
The DNA here is from genome assembly GCF_963921795.1 of Nannobrachium achirus. Taxonomy (NCBI): domain Eukaryota; kingdom Metazoa; phylum Chordata; class Actinopteri; order Myctophiformes; family Myctophidae; genus Nannobrachium; species Nannobrachium achirus. Next base: position 38,640,517 of record NC_137814.1, on the reverse strand, counting down.
TGAAACAAATCGCAATATCTGTCGCAATTAGATTTTTTTCTCAAAATCGTTCAGGCCTACTAGTCAGGGAATATTAATAAAACCTGGGAATAAATTTGTTACCAAACAATTTCTTCACCAATGTGTTCGTAAAGGTGTCTAGTAACATATCTAACAAAGATTGAAATTCAAAATCCCTAGGAGAATTTTTGACAGCTTGGGTACTTTAGAAAATATTGTGAAACAAATCGCAATATCTGTCGCAATTAGATTTTTTCTCAAAATCGTTCAGGCCTACTAGTCAGGGAATATTAATAAAACCTGGGAATAACTTTGTTACCAAACGATTTCTTCACCAATGTGTTCTTAAAGGTGTCTAGTAACATATCTAACAAAGATTGAAATTCAACATCCCTAGGAGAATTTTTGACAGCTTGGGTAATTCTGGGTCTCATTCACTTACTATACACTATAAGGGAATAAATTACTCCCAAACAATATGCTTTAGAGGGGCAGTTCACCTCTGGGGCAACCAGATCTTATATTATTGTTGTTTGGGACACGATCAACACAATTTTGAGTTATCTTTTGTGTTCAATCTGTGTTTTGAGATATTTTAGTATTTCAGCATGAATGATGATGCATTTTGCATCATATGATGCAGCATGATGACTCAGATTGAACTGGCCCTTTAAGTGGCATGCTGTGAGGGGTCAAACTAGGTGTTTTTAATTATTCTGAATCCATTGCAAGCATTTGTTTTGCAAGAAAAACATTCCTTGGGCCAACAATGGACCCCATAGAACTGTGAAAAGTGATGACTCATCACAAAACCATCGTTCTTTGGGGGTGTTTTTGGCCCAATGGATGTTTTTCGTGCAAAACAAATGCTTGCAATGGATTCAGAATAATTAAAAAAACCTAGTTAGACCCCTCACATTACTACTTAAAGCATATTTTTTGGGAGTATTTTTTTCCCTTATAGTATAGTGTATAGTAAGTGAATGAGACCCAGAATTACCCTAGCTGTCAAATATTCTCCTAGGGATGTTGAATTTCAATATTTGTTAGATATGTTACTAGACACCTTTATGAACACATTGGTGAAGAAATCGTTTGGTAACAAATTTATTCCCAGCTTTGACAGGTATTGTGCTAAAATTCCCTGACTATACCTTAAAGGTGGTTGCACACTGCACTGCATGTTTTCGTTGCGTTTTGGAAATCCGAAAGCCGTAGGCCAGGGAGAGAGAGAGGAAAGAGAGAGAGAGCAAGGGAAAAAATCAACCCTGGTCCGAAAATAAATACGAAACCGGCGGCAGTGTGCAAACGTGATTGACATAACGTGAGGTTGATTTTTTTATTCACGCGCTCCGAAATTCACTCCGATATTCGGCCCGAAAAACGCAGCAGTGTGCAAAGACCTTCACTCATTTGCATTTAGACCTGAGGCCGATTCTAAAAACGCCTTCTAAATCCTTGCCATGGAAGCCCCCCTTCCATGGCAAGGAGTTTTCTGAAAAAGATTTTAATTACTTTTCTCATCTGTCCATCTAGACATTTTGCCCTATAGATGGAACACCACACACACACACACACACACACACATCATTCACATGACTTACTGCTTGGGAACAATCCCAGTTGCAATATCATGCACACTATTAATTCAGCATTCATGTCATTCACCAGCACTCAATATCACTGTATCAAGTACGTATACCGGTATTACAAGTACCTTTTATCAATTATAGAGGGTTTAAGTTGTACCGGATATGCAGCTCGGCAAATAAAAGGTGAATTGATCCAGTGCATGACGGAGGACGATATCATGATAAATTAAATCTCCACGTTACGATTATGGTGAGGGTTCTTTATCACGATAAACGATAATATCGCTTATCGTCCCATCTCTAATATATACATGGTATGCAAAATGTACACACGTGGGCAGGTCTGCTCTCACCTGCTGGGTACTGTGAAGGCTCATACTGTGAAGCAGAAGGTGGAGGGCGACTGTCAGGATAGTACATCTCTGGCAGTTGCTGCTGTTGGGGGTACATTGGAGACCCCCTAGATACCACAGGCATCTGCTTTACCCCAGAAAGGTGGTCTGGTGGCCCCCTGGGGTGGACCATTGCATGGGGTGGCAGGGGCATTCCAGGTTTAGGCATAGAGTCCAGGCTACAGGAGAACAAGAAAGAGATAGTGAGTTAGAAACAGACCAGGAAATGTACATAAGCTAGAAAAAAAATACTTTTATAATCTTTTTTTTAGGTATTTATTTTTTACAATAACAAGCTACAGATAAACAAGAAATATGATCCACAAATATTTTTTATTACACACATACACACTAATGAAACCAGCCAACCAGGCTAGGAAAAGGAAACTCACGAGTCAGGGGGCGACCCTGGGGCACTGGAACTCCCTCCATCCATCTTATGTGGCTTACGCAGCAGATCATAAGCTCCCGGTCCCGACTCAGTGCCACGGGCGATAAGCAAGGAGGGGCCACCACTGCCATTGGTGAGGGGTGAAGGCTTGCGGGTCACTGCTACATCTAGGGGACAGCCGTCATCAGGCATGAGGCCTCCTGAGCCAGGGAGGCGAGCCGCCAGCCGCTTATTCATCTTACGATACCTGGGGACACGAATAATGCATGCAAACGGTTACTCTCTCGATGTATTCTCTTGACCGTTAGTGGCAGAAAGGATAAATGTGGAATATCAAAATAAATTGTTGAGTATATGTCGCTATTTGTCAGACATACTTCTCCAGCTCTTCCTGAGAGTGAGCGAAGGTGCAGCTGGCTCCACGGGGACAGCCTCCCTTCTGCTTCATGTCCCGACACATGTAGGTCTTGTATTTACTGTGCTGAGGCGGCTAAATGGAGATACATGTACATCTTTAGTACTACAGAGATCTGAACGGAGTTGCACACTATGCCCAAACTACTGAACTTTACTGGCATCAAACCCTTACAATTCCTCTGATAGGCTTAAAGGACAACTTTGTGTTTTTACAACAAGGGTTCCTATTTTGTTAGTCATTAGAGAAAAGATTTGTTAAAATATTTTCATTTACTTCTTTCTATCGTGATTTTAACGATTTTGATTTGCACGCATGCCCCCAGGTTGGGGGCATGCATGCAAGTGGCTAAATATGTCTTTTTAGACACAATAATCCCATTCCCAAGATGCACCGCAATCTTTCATTGGCAGATGTGACTTATGGGGGCTGGTGTAAATAGTAAAAAAGGAAATTGCCGGCTTATTGTGTGTAAAAAGACATTTAGCCACTTGTACGCATGCAATACACAATAGAAAGCAGTAAATGAAAACATTTTAACACTCATCTTTTCTTTTCTCTAATTACAATCTAAAATATGAACCCTTGTTGTAAAAAACTAAAGTTAAAGTTTAAAATGTAGTTCACAATTGATTGACAATTGACAATTAATTCACAACTGAATGAAATGACACTGGGTCTTGTGTCAATCAAAAGTCAGGCAGACCTGCTGAGGATCAGCTCCCTTCTTGCTGTGGTTCTGGATGAAGTCAACCAGGCCATGTACCACCGTCTTCACTGCTACCAAACCCTTCTCCAGCTGCTCCCATGTAGGAGCAGGTGCATCTGTGGACAATAACAGAACAATGAGAAAAAAAGAAAAGGTTTTTGTATTCTCAATCAATCTTTAAGTTTATGTTTAACAGACCACAGAAGAGCAGTGGGTGAATGGACAGTTCATAATTTTTGCCCCAAGTGTTTTACTGCATCTCTGAGCTAATTGCACTTTTGACTAACAAAGTAGAGAGAGAGCACTAAGCTTGCACATAGAGAAAGCGGATTACTTACCAGGACTGGGGTCAATGTTAGCCAGAAGCTCCAGATGTGGTCGCAGTCTGTTGAGGTTGGCTGGGTCTCCTGTCCTCTGCAAGGCGATGGTCAACTCCTGGACACTCTGGGCAAACGAGGCTGGGGTCTGCAGCTATGCCAAAAGCACACATATAGAAGTGAATGATACTCTCAATGATGGGAGAGGTTTTATGATTGACAGGCAAGATAAAAGGTTTTACCGGACAATTACCCAGCCAAACAAATAGTTAACATCTCAGGAACACACAAACAATATGCTATATGGTCACAAACAACAGGAAATCTAAACAGAGCTATTCCACCACTCACACAATGAACAAATGCAGCACATACCTTATCGATGATGGACTGCATGTGAGACTTGTGGGACTGGTCTCCGTAAAGCAGGGAGGACCACTGGTCTGGGGCGATGCGCAGCCCCCCTTCCATGGCAATTTGAACAATCTGAGAGTCGTGCTCGCGTCGCAGAGCCTCATATGTGCGGAACTCTTCTTTCAGCTGCATCAGGGACGAGTCTTCATCGCGTTTGGTAACCTAGGCGACAAAAGAGATAGTAAGGAGGAACGTTACACAGTGTGTATTTACATTACATTCTGTGCTTTGGTACATTTCTGCTTCTCAGAGAGCTTTTATGGTTTTGTTTGCTTTGGATTTTATTACTTTTTTTGATGGTTGCCAGGGTGTATATGATTTCTAATGGGGGTTTCTCAGGGTTGGATATGCAAAGACTGATTATATGTAATAGAAAGGTCAAGCAATAGACATTAGTCCCAAGACGAACCTTGAAGCAGGAAGCTCTGTAGAGAAGCTGCACCACATGGCCTATGCTGGTCTTAGAGGCCTGTGGGAAGCGTGGCTCCAGCCTCTGGACTACAAAAAGAACCAGCACCTTTCTGGAAAGAGCTGAGCCGTCCTCCAGAGCCAAAAGAACCAACTTTAGAGCCTCCTCCTGCATGGCTGCGGAAGAAACAAACCTCAATCATGAGTATCAGAAGCACAGCCTTCACATAAATCACACACAAACAACACTGAGCAAAAACAAAGTGGGTGTTCTTAAAAAGAGTTGAGGGCTTTCTTTCTACCTGGGCCAAGGAACTGACATCCTCGTGCACGGACGGCGGCCCACAGGTTGGACGAGAGCTGCTGCGGGTTTTGGTGCTGCAGGATGAGTTCAGTGACAGTGCGCTCACCCAGAGAGCGCGCCGCTCTCATGGCTCTGACACGTCCCTCCTCTTCCACCAGCTGGCAGTGAACCAAAGTCACCAGTTTCCTCTGCATGGGCCGACTCAGCATGCTCTGGGCTGTGCTGCTCAGACCCACCCCTGGTTAAATGACACAGGAGTTCAGTTTGGTGAACAAAGGACAAAGGAATGGTTCAACTGTCCAGAATTTCCAGTTACATTCTAGGTTGGTTGTTTCTAATTTGTTTTGGACAGGCAGTAAACTGTGATGATGAATGAATGATGATGAATGAATGAAGTGCACAGGGGTGTGCACAGTATCTGAGGGATTGGATGTAGGAGTCTCAGAAGAAATGTTGGAGTGCGCGTTGGGCAGATCTTTATGCTCATACATGGTGTTCCATGTCCAGGCAGTCTGTGATGTCAGTACTAGGACATCAGAGTATGACGTGATGTGAGCATGCAGACAGACGGTTACCATGGCGGCGAAACTGTAGTATCAGTGATGTCAGCATGCAGATGGTCAGACAGACATTATTTGCTAAATGAATAGTTAGATGGGTTTATCCTCGCACACGTCACAATTTATTCTAAGTTGGAATCCAATAAGGAATATTTAATTATCTCCATTAATTTTAGTGCCATTATTTTTGTAATTATTTGGATACAGGGTGCCGCCATTCACTGCGCATTATTTTGAAGACCCCCGGAAGCCACAATTGTGTCCATGTTGTGGAAATTCACAGTGTTGTGATGGGGATCAGGATGTTTACTTTCATACAGAAATGAAAAATTTCACAGCGGCTGACCATTGCAGCCCAGTGTCGTTGTGAAAAAGAAAAGCGTTTCTCAGCGATCAAAGCGTTTTTGGAGAAAGATTCCGAGATAAAGCCGTTTCTTTGCAGCACAATGAATAGGATGACGTCATCACCCAAAGGAGTTTTCTATCACCCGTTAGTCTCATTGACCGCGCGCTAGTGTTATGTAATATAAAACAATATCCCAAACTAGTTCGGGATCAGCACACCATGGCTGGTTCCAAAATCTAGTTCGGGAATGGCACTTAAAAGTTTTGAAAAATAAAAGATCCCTCCAACTTTAATGACACTGAAAGTGCAATTCACTCTACAAATTTTCCGTCCATTTGCATTGTGACATTTCTTTACCATTTAAAATAGGTCAAATCTTATTTCATTGTAGAGCTGCACATTGCTGTAGTCCCTCTTTCACAAACACATCAGACTCGTCTGTGAATTACCCCTCCTCTCCATGCACACTAGTCTGAATCGAAAGATAATGCGTGGGAGGAAGGATAGTCCGCTTTACCCTGCCGAGAAGACAGTTGGCCAAATTCATGAATAAAATCAATCTTGAGCTCACAAATGGTTAGGATCATGAACCTCAATCTAATCTAACCCCAACCTCAATCTCAGAGACCCAACTCTTCAAATAAGTTGCTAGCAAGTATGTAGGGAGCCTAGCTATATGGCTGGGCTGTCGGGATTAGCAGCACGATGTACACAGCTCCTAGTTAATAATGACTGCTTGTGCAAGTGGATAATTAATGTTAAGTATTAAACTATAAATTACCAGCAGCCAATCTAGTCTGGAATATTTCCAGACTTGAACCAGTGCTGATGTGGCAGCTGTAGCAGCAAGAAAGGCTGAGGAAGGTCTAGTTTTAGCTAATGGTGAGAGAGATGGAAGAGAGAAGGATGCTACTGCTGTGGGAGAGACAGCTACAGTAGCGCAGAAGCAGGGCATGCAGGTGTGCATTTCTATTCTTCTGTAAATTCTGTGTCATGTAGTCAGGACACACACAAGCAGCAATCACAGAGGCATTGGAATTTATGCCCATATGACCAGGCATTGGAATAATTCTTTCAGAAAGTCCCATAAAGAATAGAATATTCAAAACAGAGGGTGTAAACTTTGCAACAATTAGCAGTGTAGCAATGGAGTTTTGGCAATGGAGGACTTTATATTTTTCATTATAGTAGATCCTTTTTTTTTTTTTTACAATGGAGCTGTATACGTTGTTCTGTAAAAAAATGAAATTTCAACCATACAAATATTTTCTTTTTTATATTGTGTGTGTCTGTCTGTGTGTAATCAATTCAACCTGGCATCAAAAGGCAACGCATTGTGAGCTTGTAGATCAACCATTTTTTGCTAGTAGTACAACGTGGTTAAGAATGTGTGGGTGCCGCTTCCTTCCGCGAGCACACACCGCCCCACCGTCAGCTACCACCACCACAAATAGAATCTAATTCTTTAGGAAACACTGCACTGTCTGTCGATAAATAATGTAAGAGGACAGAGTAGAATCCAGTCGCGCGTGCGTGTGCGTGTGTGTGTGTGTGTGTGTGTGTGTGTGTGTGTGTGTGTGTGTGTGTGTGTGTGTGTGTGTGTGTGTACCGTACCTCTGGTGTTACTGAGGGGTTTGAGGTAGAGGGCCAGCTCCTCCACACACTCTCTGGCCTCCTCATAGTGCTGCGAGTCCTCTGGACTGGTGAGCAAGGCAACTGGCTGAACCTTAGGAACCTGCAATAACATACAGACAGGTTACAATTACACATAACACGTACATATAGCTCTACTTGATATACATACTCTTAACTGTGTTCAACTGAAGTTTCTGTAGCACTAGACTGGATATAACAAAGTACCAATATTATGGTTGGGACAAAAAACACATTATCGTGGTTTTGCATTGCAAATTATTTTATATAAAATGTCTACCATGAACTCAATAAAAACTGTTTGGTTCATGTGTCTATATTTGTCTGTCTCCCAATAAAGAATATCACTCGGGGTGTGAGGGAATTATTTTGCCAGTGCCTGATTATTACTAATTTCTTGGCTTGAGCACATGATATCAACAGATACATTTTGACAATAATACACACAAGACAAACATAAAAAACATAAAGCGTTGTAGTTACCACCGGTGAGGTTACCCACTCAACCACATTGGTTTATCAACGCGGTTATAACAAATTCCAAAACCTCAACCAATATATCATCAATGTTCCTGCATTGTCCAATACAAGTATGATTGGTGCAAAATCAAGAACAGTTGAGGGCTGTCACCACTGATCAATGTAATGGTAGTCAAACTTAATTTACAGTGAAACAGTAGGGTATATATATTATATAAAATCCTGAACTTTGTATTGCACTATGCCTTAAACCAGGAGTTTAAGTGTGAGCCATTGTTGTTACTTTTGTTTATTCCATTTTTACCATTCTACAGTGCACACATTCATCTGTAAAGGTGTACATACACGTGTACTGTAAACTTTAACCTGGCAATGATACAACTTGTCTCAGTGGAGCAAGAGCTCAGTGGCTCATTGTCTGTACATGAGGTCGAAGAGAGATAGTTGGATCTGACTCTCCCTCCCGTTGTGTGGTACACAAGACCAAACACTGGTTCTTTACCATATCTTAGGGCAGGGCTTCTCAAACCTTTTTAGGCCGTGACCCCCAAAATAAACATATTTGAACTGGGGACCCCCACCCTGACAAGCACTTGGAATTGTAGGTATTACATTTAATGTGACTCGTTCCATAGATAAATATTGTGAAAATAGCCTAACTACATGCTCACAACGCCTCGCACTGTGAGGAGTTAGCATGTAGATCGACAGTCTTGAAAGTCCTTAAATTATCACTTTATAAATATGCAGATACCCTGTATACACTTATTCTGTGTGTTGGTTTGTTAACCGTTGAGTGAGGGAAACAAATGACATTCATCTGGGGATCCCAGTCACCCCACAAAATAATTTGGGGACACCACTTGGGGTCCCGACCCCAAGTTTGAGAACCACTATCTTAGGGCAAAGCGTCACAGGGTATATTGTTTCAATCACTAAATACATTTCAATATTTCAAAAGGTACTTCAATGCTTAAAATCTGTGTGCCTCTGACTATAATAATCACTGGTATATGGATATTGAGGCGGAAAAGATGCATAGAATGGAACCAGCAGGACTGCTTCTCTACCAATCAGGGCATATTGAGATAATCTACTCTACCAGGTTAACCTTTATAGGTACATACATGTTATGTATCGCTATGCACTCAACTGACAGCTTCACAGCCACAACAATATCATGCAATACACAGACGGAGATTCACAATAGTAGTGTTGTTACAGTGATGTTGAACTCTGTGACTTATGTCTGACGCATATAATTAAGAAAGCATTGAACTCAGCATTGAGGCGTTCACAGGACGCATCCTACTTTAACTTTACCCTGCCACATTATGAACAAATCTGTGTTGAAATAATTCAAGAAGACTGACCCATTCTGATGGATTTCTACAAGTCACAAACGTGACATTACACAGGGTTGAAGCATTTGTCACTTGTTGAGCAGCCACGAGGAGTCAACACTTTTCAACTGGGGCACAAGTTTCAATAACAGCAACCTGAACCTGTTGACCTTCTGTGCCATCATAATTTAGCAAATTATCGACAAAATCCATTGCTCGTCAATAATTCATGACAATAATTAATTATATAACAGTTCAGTTATAATAATGTAGTATGAAATAATGTAGTAATGCCACCAACAAAAGACATTCAAGCCCATTGCTGGCCAACTGGATGTATATTTTCTGCTACCATATCTACATCTGATGCCCCTGTCTGCCTACTATGAGTATGAGTGTACAGTCTACATTGCCTGTATCTATGCTTCTACTTCTGTTATATCTTCTGCTTTGACCTACATACATACAACATAATATAGTAGATACTGAAAATGATATATTATATTCTATGGTATATACTATTATTACTGTTATACTTTGTTGGTATACTGGTATAATTTTAGATGATGGCTGTTGTGACATTTGAATATAGTTTTCTTTTAAAGATAAGAGTTTTCAAATTTGGCAAATTGTATTAAAACTTTCAGATCGGTTCAACATAAAATGATATAGCTATAATTATTAACCCTTTGAGTTCAAAGACAAAGAAAAAAATTGAATAACCACCCGTGTGTACTGTGTTTCCTGGGACACAGTACACTGCTTTATCAACGTTACATTTCTAACTCTTCCTGGAAACGTTGCCAACAAAGCTCAAAGCTATAGGACAATTTAATGTGTGGCACACACTTGTTGGCTGGGCTTCCCTCTGTCTCCCGGAAAGGTAGCTTCATTGATTGCACCACAATAATTGACAGTGTGTGCCAACTCCCCAGCAGACTGACTGAATGAAGCTAAGCCAACCACAACCAAATGACTAGTGAGTGACTCATCAAGGACTACATCAGACTCAGAGCTATGTTTATCACGTAGCCTAAGCTAAATGGACATACCACTACAATAATATGCATAAACAATAATTATAGCTCAACCTATAGTCTCACATAATCAGAGGATCTCGGCCTACTGATACGTCCGGGGGAATCTAAACTCAATATATGGGCTAGAACAGCGGTGAGACTGACAAACCAAGGCCGACCGCTCTGAAAACACTGCCCCAAAATGAAGGACCAAAGGACCACCTTAAGGTTTAGCATTTGTTCCACGGACCACAATGTCGTTATTTTTTCCCAAATAGTTTCCTGATATGCAACATCCTGATAAAAACAATCTCTCACAATGTTCTCTTGCTCTCTCAGGTCACTGCTATGCACACACCCCATCTGAATGCTTGCATAAACCTCCACATGGTAGGCAGGCATTGACACTAAGGTTTGCCCACCTGCCCTCGGCAGGTAAATAAAACTTTCGGGCAGGTAGAGTTTGCTTTCAGGTTGCCCGCCCGGGAGGGGAAGGGGCAGAGAGGGGAAGTAACCGTCTATAAACACAACACATCTGCCTAAACACCTAAACGTGGCTAGAGCGCTCTGTCTTCTGTTCTGTGGAATGTAAAATAAAGCACCGTTTGCCTATACTGTTCTGTTTACTGTTGCTACACTTAAAAAATATAATACCATGGACACATTCAAACATAGCTATGTAGGTATTTGGTATTTGGATTTGGAGGTATTGAGGTATGACATATTTAATCACACAGCCCCAGAAAGTAAAGAAATAGGGGTTAATTTGAGAGGTAATTCAGATCTTACCTATCATTTTATAATGGACAATTTACTTTTAGGGCAAGTGGGCATGACCTTTGAGGAAGTATAACATGACCTGTACTTGCCCATCGGGCAAGTGCCTCTGCTCTGAGACCTTAGTGTCAACCCCTGGGTACCTTATTCATCAACAAGGCCTACCTTGCCAGGTACACATATGCACTTCTCCATAAAAGGGTGACAACTGCAATTTCACTAACAAACAAACAAAGAGGAATCCAAACACACACACACACACACATACAAGGTCTCTCACCTGTCCTCCAACGAGCTGCAGCAGGGCAGTGTTGACAGGTAGCTGCTCGATGTCTGTGCTGATGGCTGTCTGGTCAAAGGGACAGGCCTTGCGGTGCAGCTTGTTCAGGCACATCTTGCACACAGTATGTCCACAGCCCAGACTTATGGGCCGACGAACGGTCTCCTCGAATGTCTGCGTGCAGATCGGGCACAGCAGGAACTCTGTCCATTGCGGAGCTTGCACTGGCATGGTTAAATGTTGACTGGACGAACGTGTGGCAGGGTTTTTGGGGGGATGTGTGTGTAAATGTGTGTGATTTTACACAGAGAAAAAATATAATAATATAATATATGAAAGATTCCACTGGAATCAAGAAAAATTTCTTCCGAACTTAATCGTTCTCAAATGTCCTCACACATTGTGGATTTTGGATCACATCACGTGACAAATACTGCAAGAGAAAGAGAGAGAGGTGGGTTAATTTTAAATGGATTCAATATCTTAATTACATAGATTTACAAAACAGGATATTACATTTGAAAAAATGTACCTCGTCAACATTACATATTACAACCACACTGACAATTAAACTCTCTGAATGAGTTGTAAATAAAATGAATGAAAAAAAGTATGTTGCTGACTAAATTAGTTTATAAAATTTAGAAATGTAAATGTGTGTCAATAAGATACTATGAATTCAAAATGGCTTAACGCTGGTCGGAAATGATGGCAGAATAACATTTTATGGATGGCATGTTAAAAGTCCTTCCCCTCCGATGACAGCAACGTAACACATGCAACAATTCAAACCTAGTAATGTATGTCACGAAACGTTGAGTGAAAAGATGTCTCGGTATAAGATCAAAACAACAGTTGTGTGTGGCCTACTTGTTACCGCTGCGATCATGGACAAAGGGTCCTGGACAGGCTAACAGTTAGCCAATCCTGCCGCTAGCAGCACAACTTATCCACACCAGAGAACATCAACATTGCGCAGATAACTAATTCACGTTTCACAGTTGTCTGTGGCCACGTCTGGACGCGAATGTGTGGGAAACTTCCACGTTATTCTACATTCTCTCTATTTAATTCCTCATAAAACACACTTGGAGGTGTGATGTGTATGCTAGCGGCTTGCAACCTAGCGCACAACGTTAGCCGACTGTTAGCATGTTTAGCTATGGGTGGCTAAGGCTAACGTCGTTGGACAACAACAATAATAAGAATAACTTAAGAATGAAATGCACAACACAGTATGCTGTTGTGACTGCAGCAGAGTTATGACTCGCAGTGCAATGACATTTAAATGTACGTATTAATGTAGCACAGAACGGGACACTAAAGACAAACTGGAAAACGCAGCAACAGTGACATTATGTAACGTTAACGTTAGATTACATGCCAACTGCATGGAAAAGCCTTCACATCTTATTTTATGTCAAAACAATCCACGTTGTTCAATTGATGTGCCGTGCTCAACTACGATTCTAGCACATTAAAATGGTTCAATAACCACAATTACTTTACTCCCAACAATCCACACACTGATGATCAGACAAAGCTAAATGCTAACGCTACTCCTCCCAGCAGTGGTGCTGCTACTGTGTAGCCTGGGCTCTTTACAGCTACCTAGCCAGGCTAGCCTGTTAGCAAGTATAGCTAAAGACCCATTATTCACTAAAACGAAAGAAATGCGGCCATTGGCCGGTCGTACTCATTTACGAAACACTCAAAGTCATATCCCGTCAGCGGATACTCACTCGTTCCAAAACACTTGGAAGAGCTTCATCTTTCTTTAGGAAAATGGTGTTCTATTTTCTCGGTCGCCATGTCGACTGTGTGCAGCTCTGTGCTGCTGCCTGCCGAGCTCTGGTCTGGGATGGGATGGATGGATGGATGGAGGGGAGGGGGTTGGAGATGGAGGGTGCAGGGAGGACACTCTCAGGGGTGTCACACATAGGGGTGTCACACCAAATTCTGGGGCCCTGGGTGACTTTAAAGCAGATATACCGGTACAAGCTCACAGCGAGCTTGTAGATCTGCTATTTTTGAAAAATCGTGAAAATGTGTGCAAGTCTTTCAAATACTTCTAAGGTTTTTTTTTTTGTTTTTTTAAAACCCATGTTTCTATCTCAGTGGTGCTCAAGGACCCCCAAAATGATATGTATTTGGCCGCGGACCCCCATCTCAAAATATTTAGTTCCAGGGACCGTGTTCCATATATCTATGCCCTGTTCACTTAAATGAAGTTGCCCTAGTAACTCAGTCCCACTTCCCCCCCACCCCTTGTGACGCCCCTGGACACTCTAAAGCGGAGCAGGCAGCTAGCCGGTTACAGCTAGCTGGACGTGTGCATGTGTGCGCGTGCCACTGCTTCCGTGTATGTGTGTGTGTGTGTGCGCGCGCGCACGCGTGTCTATGTGTGCGCGTGTAACTACTACGTGTTTATGTGATAGCATTGTAGTGTGTGCCAATAGCGCCCTCTACGGGTCAAAGAGGGTCGCGTAAAATTGGGCTTCTCTAAAAATGTGACAACTAGAAAGTCAACATGGCCCAATTAGGAAATGCATTTTGTACCCTTTACGTGTGCTGTGTCTAATTATTGTCTAGAGAAAGATAAACACAGTGGAATAGAAAGAGGAAACATGATACCTAATATAGAAAAAGCCTAGATTAAAAAAATATATATAGATAGTAGAGATAGGTCTATAATATAGACCTAATGGTTCTTTGGAGAATTTGGATTGATTGATTAATTGATTAATTGATTGATTGATTGATTGATTGATTGATTGATTGATTGATTGAAGACTTTATTAGAAGTTTGCATAGGAAAAGGTACAGTTTCATGACGGTACAGTTCACTGGTACAAGGTCTACTAAAAGGAGATCCATGAAAAGACTAAGCTTATTTCCACTGGAAACCATTGAAGTATCTCATATAAAAACCTCATATAAAGGACCTCTCCAACCCTTGCCTGTTTGCTCATTTAAACGGTGATGTAGATTGTAGCACGGCACGGGGACGAGTTTTATAGTTTTTATTTTATTTTGTAGCTAATAATAAAAGCTTATTGATTGGAGGAGTCTATCGACAGCTCAGGCTTGTTGCCTAAAACAGGGAGCTTCAATCAGCTGTGAGTTTCCAAGGACGAAATTAAAAAGCACGCATTTTAGTATTTCCATTTTTTGTCTAATCCCTGATTCTCAGGGGATTACCGGGGACCAATCATGATTGAAGGACTGGCGGTTCGTTTTACACTGCATCATGGACTCTGACAGGAGCCGTGGCGTGCAGTCAACGCAGCCTATAAAATCTGGATATAAAAGAGTTGCCAATGGATGACAGGCGAGATTTTAATTTAATTTTAATTTATATAGGGGAAAGTTGCTTCATATTATTGCGGTTGAGGATGCGCACAAAAATGTACAAAGCCTTTGTAAAGCGCAGCAGGTTTTAATGGATTATCACCGCGCTACAACTTCTGCATCTCTCGCCTCTTCACGATAATCAACTCTGGATGGTAACTGGTAAAGGATAATATCATCTGAACAATATTGTTTGGGTAGGCTAAAAGTCAATATTTGTATGCATGTTTGTATTTTCGAGTAGCCTAGGACCATTGCTAAACGGTAGATTAGGCCAATATTGTTTTGTTTTTTTCTTCTTCTTCTTCTTTTCCCTTTTTTCTTTTCTTCTTTTTTTTTTTTTTTATTTTTTTACCGGGGACGAATAGCCTAAATCGCATAATATCCTACTTGCTATTTATCTTACATGGTCTGTTATTGGCTATCTAGAGCAGCATACTGTATATCTCTGCTTTGAAGGTTTAGGCTAATTGATGGGAAATTTACAGAAGTTTAACAGTAAAGTTTTCTTAGATTGTTGAACAATTTTTGAACAATAAATACATCTTATATTCTTAGTCTCACTCAGATAAACAGCTATATTTATGGGTTCAGCATGCAGTGTGAGACAGCAGTTGCTTATATTCATTCCAATGGATTATCTTGTGTGGTGTGCTGTAATCAAGGCTGAGTGACTGAATCTACATTTGTCATCATAGGCCTACATCATACATGTTTGTGCTTTCCTATAGGTGAAATGTTTTAGCGTTTTGTAATTGTAGTAATTAATTATATGGTTATATGGTGATTTATGAAAATTCTAACACTTAATTGTTTATAGGATCCATCCAAGTCGCTGCTCTGTTCCTGGTCAGCCAATGGAGGAAGAGTTGGAGGTGGAAGATCAATCAATCCCCAGCCATTCACCTCCGACCTCTGGGAACACTGTCAACTGGAGCCTCCTGTCTGCCCCCGGCTCCCCTCTCTCATGCTCCCCGGGACCTCCTCCCACCAGCTCAGCTGTGCATGCCCTGCAAACCAAGGTGAAGACACTCAGCCAGAGGAGACAAAGGGGGCGGGAAAGAGAGAGAGAAAGAGACAAGTTAGACTCAGTGGTCCCAGTGTTTGACCCAGCTGGCCGTGCCACGTCTTTAGTCCTGCCCAGAGAGAGAGCCCAATGCAAGGGGAACGTGTCCTTGTTTGCCCCGACTTGGCGAAGCAGCCCTTTGAGCAAGTCAAGCAGCAGCGAGGAAGAGGAGGAGGTGGAGGTGCAAGTGAAGCTGGAGATCCACAGCCCCCCGCCGGAGGCACCGGGGGAGCCGGGTAGGCAGGTGGTGACGGGAAGAGGAGCAGAGATGTTGGATAGAGGAGGAGGCCAGATCTCTGTACTGTCAGAGCAGCCTCGGGGGCTAGGGGAAGGGGCCAGCCTGGAGAACCTGACTGACAATTCAAGCAGTGGCAAGGATGCCCCGCCCTCTCCTGCACCACTTACACCTGCCCCCACCTCCTCCTCGACCCTCGCCTCCACCACCAGCACCTCTTCGTCCACCTCGACGTCTTCTTCGTCAACCACCAGGCGCTGGGCACCACCGAAGGGCTTCTGGAGAGTCGCCCGTCCAGAGACTCTGCTTCTGAATGGCATACCCTCCTCCTCGTTGCCTTTGAGGGACTACACACAGACGGCTGCGGTCGCAGAGCCTCAGAGGAAACCCAGCCAAACAGAGGTGGACGATGGCGAGGTCCCGTCAGAATTCAAACACTCAGACAGTCTTGAGTGTTACCTGGACAGGTATGAACAGAAGGAGGCAGAGCCATCCCAGCCAGTGAAGGGCCCGTTGAGGGTGGACGGCATGGACAGCGAGTCCACACAAAGTGGCACCTTGTCCAACGACGAGAAAGCAGAGACAAGACAAAGGGTCTGTAGGAGGCCTAAGGAAAGACAGCAACACAGCAGCAGAGAGGAGGGAGAGCAGAGTGGAGCGGAGAGCTCTAATCATTATAGTGATGAGGCATGCAAAGTGGATTGTAAAGGTACGTTTGGTTTGGGGACATCATATACATTTTCCAGGTTAACTGAGGAGATGTGCACATTATTGTGAATCATAAATGAAACTGTTTAATGTACTGTTGTGCTGACCTTAGAAGTTGTGCATAAATTAAAACAAGAATCTGTTTTTTGTCAGCTTAGGGTGAAAACTGTCTGAAAGCTTTTTTCCAGTGCCATTTAGCTAATAGGCCTGCTGGAACACAAAGTAACAATAAAGGCCTAATTAAGCCTGCTTGATTTTGCTTTAGATTGTTGTTATATCTTACAAAATTATGATTTGCCAAGGCCACAGGCTTGCTGCTATATTGCATTCACATTCCTTTATTCAGTGGTGAGTTTTACAATCACACAGAATCAGAGATAAAAGATGGCGCTTTGGGGGATGTATTTGTATTTCCCCACAAAATGCACATATTGCCATAAAAATGTTTATGCAATGTACAGTAGTGATTGCCAACTGTAGTGGTTGTCTGAATTGCCCACATGCAAGCCTTTGTCCGTTCAAGCATAAACTGCGATGGCACATGTGTTGTTCAGAAGCTGACTCACTCACTGAGATGAACAGATGTTCTGATGAACACATGAACAGATGTGCACAGCCATGTTGCTATTATTAGCAGCCTGAACTCTGGAGGAGGGCCTCTGCTTTTTCACTGTGTGTCTATGACGATGTGTTCATGTGCACGGAGGCAGATAAGGTCATGCAGTACATGTTTACTTGCTACTTGTTTACACAGTAAAATCCTCAGCATTCTGAGAGAGTATACAAATGTAACCAAACGGACTGCGTAAGGTTACAAATGCACAAATTAACACTTTAGGAGGACATAACTGTGTACTATGTGCCTGTAACATACTAATGTACAGTGTGTGTGTGTGTGTGTGTGTGTGTGTGTGTGTGTGTGTGTGTGTGTGTGTGTGTGTGTGTGTGTGTGTACGTAGGGGTGCACGTGTATACTGCATGTGTGCTATAGCGTCAGATGGAGTGTATGCCAGAAATAGGAAAATGATCATATAGTAGATCCATGGTGATCAACAGACAGGAATGGCTCTATGATATCTGACTCCATGTTCCTGCAATTGGTTGCATAACTCCTTTGGGTTTGATGGACATACTGTAGAAGTCGAGGGTCAGTCAGGGTGGAATAACCTATGGAGGCAGCAAGTGATGTTATGAAGGCTTATGGAAATCTTCGTGTTCATACTACGACTCAATCACCTTAATACCTTCATGTAGGCTACATGTACTAGATCACACTGTGTCAAGCCACTGTGCTGGCAGTGCAGGGATTGCACCATTTCGCATTATTTCATATTTGTTGAAATTTGTTTTCTTAATTTAAACGTGAAAGCTAAAATCTAGGGAGCTTCGCATTTATGTCCTCCAGTATTCAAATATTAAAGACTGGAATGTCTCTGTTCATGGCGGCATGAACTGCTGATCTTTTAAATTCACGTCCAATCTGTCACATCCACATTTAAGTATTTTACATGTGCTCATAGTTTTATACCAGATGACTGCACACGTTCACAGGGGCTTTATCTTTGTATCCCTCTTTCCAATGTATTCCCAATGGGCAGGGAGAGACAATTCAACAGTCACAAAAAATAAACGTTGTGAATGACATCATGTGATGACTTTGTGATTATATTATGTAATAGTTTGAGACCAAACAAACCATACCTTTGAATATTGTGTTTTCTATCATTGAATTTAAAATTTATAAAACAGAATGGTTAGTGGTATATACGTATATATATTTTCCTTCTTCTGTTTCCTGCCACTTCCAGGTGTCCAAGAGTTCTTTGACTCAGACTCATCAATCCCTCCTCAAGAGCTTGAACAATGTCCAAGGTAAGTAAACACACAGTTCTGTTAGTGAATACAGTGAACAATTATTATTTCATTTTTAGAATCCTCTTTATGGAAGAAAACATATTTTTAGTGTCCAAAATAAAAATTCTAATAATACTTTTGGCCAATATTTGTATTGAAACATTACAAATGAATTATATTTTTTGTGGTTACGGATATGTGCAGGCCCCATACTATACTTATATCACTTCAATCAATATATCTCTTTAATTAGACTCTCATTGCACTTGCTTGTGCAGTTTAGAGTACAGGTATTTGTTTTTCAGTTGGAAAGCACTAGGCCAACATTTTCCACTGCCCTTATTTTGAAATCATAGTATGACCCCAAAAATCATGGGTCGGTCACTCTCTCACTCTCACAATGAACCTGTGACAATGTTGCACTTGACCACCTGCTTCTAAACTGTTTGTCCACGGTTATGACACTTCACCAAGTGTGTTAATCAATCTAGAGGACATTGTATTTTCCATCTGGTGTCATTCTCATGAATAAACAGTACAAGGGAACATGACTGACTTGTATTGTCACAACTCTTCCACCGTGTTGGGATAAAACATTGACATTACAGACTGTAATTCATGGGAACACAACATGTTCTACTCCTGACACACATGCAGGAGAGAATGAGTCACACACAGTCCATTACAAGGATAATCCTCATGGCTAGAGTATCATGCTATCTTTATCACTGGGCCAGGGGATAAAGATGAGTGCAGTGAGTGAGGCACAATGCAGAGCAGCTTAGCTGGATGTAAGGATGGATGGATGAGGTTCCTCTGTGCTGCCACGCCCCAGTCTATCTGATATATTACATAATGTGGCTTAAGAAGATGTTACAAATGGATAAATTAACATGAGGATTTTACTGTGTGTGCAGGCAGGATAAATGATCTGCTTTTGAAGACTTTCATTCATAGTCCAATTAATGGGATAGAAAATGAGCTCAATTTGACTCTTGATTCTTATTTGGATTTCTCACTCTATTGTAATATAATTGTATTAAGAAACACAGTGTTGCCCTGCAATTAAACTAAATTGTATAAACATTGCTTCTACAGAAATGTTCATTATTCTTAGACTTAAAGGAGTAGTTCACCCACAAAATGACTTTTTTTTTAATTGATTAGTCACCCCATGGAGACTCAATAATTCTTTTTTGTATTTGTCGCATTCCTAAGACAAAGAAAATATATATATTATTGCGACCGTAGGTCGCATTTACTACCAAAACCTCCACGGGCTGTCTGTCCGTCAGTCCGTCACACTTTTGCCCTGCTCATATCTCCACAACCGTTGCCCCCATCCATGCCAAATTTTGCACACACACTCCTTGACTGCCAAACTACAACCTCCAAGGACCCCCGGAGCCCCAGGGACCCCCAGGTCCCTGGGGCACCCCCAGATGTAAAAAATGACCAAATGTGCTCACACGTCACACTTTTTCCCTGCTTATATCTCCGCACCCGTTGACCCGATCCATGCCAGATTTTACACACACACTCCTTGCCTGCCAAACTACAACCTCCAAGGACCCCCGGAGCCCCAGGGACCCCCAGGCACCGACTCCTGGTGCTCCAGAACGGATGCAAAAGTGGTGGCGCCCCCAGTGGAGGACCCCCTGCCACTGCAGCGCACATAAAATGCCGTAACTCGGGCTAGGAGCGTCCGGGAGAGCCGGGGCCGGTACCTATTCGTCCGCCAAGGCAACGCGGAGACCCCACCCCTCATTTCTCACATGGCCCTATTCTAGCGCCACCTTCAGGCCGATTTTAAAACACATGTTTGGACACTGCTCCTACAGTTTTTGCCCTAAAATCACGAATATCACTACACAGCATGTCTACACTCATGTCATCAACATGGATCAGGAAGATTTGGGAAAAACAAATTTTTGCCCTATTTGTGGAGATAAGCCACCTACGGTCGCTTATCTCCCGATTAGGGAGTCTTACTGGTTGTAAATTTACCCCCATTCTGGTTGGGGACCCAAATGAATGGCCCTGGATGGGGACCTAAATGCAAGGCCCCAATAATATTTCTTTTTTTGTCTTAGGAAGGCGACAAATACAAAGAAATATGATTGAACTCAAGTCTCCATGGCGTGACTAATCAATAGAAAAAAAGTCATTTTGGGGGTGAACTACTCCTTTAATTTCCCAATGTTCCTGTCTCAGTCTCTTTCTTTTAGTTCAGTTTAGTTTATCTCTTTGTCTCTCGACTCTTCTCTGTTTCTGCACCTCTCTCACTCATTCTCTGTCCTCCTACAGATCGCTCATTGGAATCACCGATGAGCTTCCTCTGAGTCCAAGACATGAGCAAGCCAAACGTCTTCTGGAACGAGCTCGACTCAAGGCCCGTTCCAATCATATCAAGGGTGATCGCCCAACCAGAAGATCACAATCGGATCAGAGATGCAACGCGTAAGTTAGCTATATCAGTGGTTCTCAAACATTTTCATGTCAAGGACCCCCCAAATTGATATTATTCCCCCTAACCCTACCTGCTGTATAGTGTTCCCACCAGAGGAGAGAATTGAACTATAAGAGTAGGGAGAGGCAATAATGGGGACAGGAAGAAATAAACACATGGATGCCTTTTTCTAGGTCAGCTGAAAAATAGGATTGTACAACCTTACTGATACTAATGTGTACTAAAACTGAGATTACTGTTCAGAAACACTCCTAAATGTCTGGGTTTATGAATGAAATTTGGAGATCACTGATACCGCCGCCATGGTAACTGCCGCATGCTGAAACAGTGCCCAAATTTGGAGATGACATCACTGATATGTCTGGGTTCTCCATCATTACTTCTGAGACTCCTGCATTCAATTCCTCATACTGTGCACACCCCATAACCCAAACTGCACATAATTCTGCACGGGCAAGGACTAGTATACAGTACCAGTAAGACTCCCAAATAGGCCAAAATGTGTTTTTCCAAAATCGTCCTGATGGTGGCGCTAGATGGGACAGATCCATGTTGATGAGATAAGTGTAGACATACTGTGTACCGATTTGCGTGATTTTAGGGCAAAATCTGTAGGAGCAGTGTCCAAAAATGTGTTTGAAAAAATCGGCCTGATGGTGGCGCTATATGGGACAGATCCATGTTGATGACATGAGTGTAGACATACTGTGTACCGATTTGCGAGATTTTAGGCCAAAATGTGTAGGAGCAGTGTCCAAAAATGTGTTTGAAAAAATCGGCCTGATGGTGGCGCTATATGGGACAGATCCATGTTGATGACATGAGTGTAGACATACTGTGTACCGATTTGCGTGATTTTAGGGCAAAATCTGTAGGAGCAGTGTCCAAAAATGTGTTTTAAAAAATCGGCCTGATGGTGGCGCTATATGGGACAGATCCATGTTGATGACATGAGTGTAGACATACTGTGTAGCGATTTGCGTGATTTTAGGGCAAAATCTGTAGGAGTAGTGTCCAAAAATGTGTTTTAAAAAATCGGCCTGAAGGTGGCGCTATATGGGACAGATCCATGTTGATGACATGAGTGTAGACATACTGTGTACCGATTTGCGTGATTTTAGGGCAAAAATTTTAGGAGCAGTGTCCAAAAATGTGTTTTGCAAGAATCGCCCTCATGGTGACTGAGCTCGCTCCGCGGCGAGCACCCACCGCGGCGAGCTCCGTGGCGAGCACCCACCCGGCCACCGCGGCGAGCTGAGCTCGCCCCGCGGCGAGCACCCACCCGGCCACCGCGGCGAGCTGAGCTCCGGGCCGGGGCTGGTTTGTGGTTTGTGGGAAAGGCAAAGCCAAGTTTGATCTGGGCTAGGGTTTCGTAACTGTCCAAAATTAAATGGTAGGGTTTTCTTCACATTAAAAATAGTCTTTTGTTTCCTTGTTAGAAGGGACGAAGCTTGGGTCCTCGCAGTCTATAACGTCACATTTATAGTGCAATCCAGGAACGTTAGACTTCTCCTTGGACATGTTGATAGCAAAAATGTTGATAGACTAAAAGAAGGAAATGACTCTGTCTAGGCCTACTATACAGGGAGGCAGAGTGAGAGAGCACTGAGTGAGCAGCCCCAGAACAGTAAGCCAGCTGCAGATGGAGGTGGAGGCTAAGCAAATTAGAAACAAATGAGGGGCTGGGTTTACAACAGTAGCTCTGGTTTTTACCCGAAGGGCGGGGGGGGGGGGAATCCGTGTGACGTCACACGGATCAACTCTCAGAACAGCACTGTTCTGAGAACCCGTGGAAAGCTTTTCAACTCTGCCTTCCCAAAAACAGAGAAAGACACAATGGTCAGAAATAGGACTTTGTGAGGATAGAAGGTGCCAGTTTTAAAATAGAAAAAGTGAAAATTCATGGTGTAGGTCCTTTAAATCTCTTTGGTACAGTCGTTTTCTCTTCTTCATCTGTCTTCCCAGTTCCTTTTGTTATTGCTGTTGGTATTTTAGTTTGGCAAAGTCAATGTTACATAACTTGAGACGAATTATTGCCTCAGAGCTATAAGGGTGGTTCATAATTGCAAACATGCAACACATATTCCATGGAGATGTTTACTGTCATTCTACTTATGTAATCATGTTTACGTCACATGGTTTCTGTGTTATGGTTATTTTTTGTTTCTAAAACCCCCTCTTATGTCAGAGCGAGGCATTCACACACAACACGAGTATTAGGAATACAAATGGATCATGCGTTCATAATTGCACAAGAGAGGTAATTGTGTGTGTTGCTTTGTTTCATTAGCTGCTTACATTGCTTGAATAATGTCTTCACTCTTTTACGGTCTTGCCAAACAAAATAATAATAATTCTGAAATCTGCACACACATACTGTAAGCCTACTGGCTGATGATCGAGATGTAGCTGTAGTTCCAAACCATTTTAGCTTGTAAGATGGTTTTAGTCAAAACCTTTTTATACAATGGTACTGTATATGCACCTATGGCTTGGTTTAAGTTTAACAGAACAGCCAGAATCACTTATTATTACAACATTTCAAACCCACTTATAGACAAAATTACCACAACCAAAAATGTATTTCCGGGTAGATTACGCCAGCAGTATCGCATTGGAGCTGTATCATTCATTAAACTTATTTTTAACAGGACACTTATGATATTTGTTATAAAGTGTAGAAATATGTTATTTTTTATTTTAGGTTGGCAAATTAGACAACTAATTTAGGTAACCTTTTTTAATGAATACATTTTAATTTTGTCCAATCTGTATGGTAGATTATGTTAATACAATATAATTTATATAGTTGGGGTGGTTGTATTTTTTTTTATTGATAGGAATAGACGTCTGACAGGAAATGGGGGAGAGTGATTCGGAGTGACATGCAGCAAGGCTGTCGGCATGGGGACTCAAACCCACAACACGCTGTCAAGCTGCCTTGCAGAGCAAGCATGCGCAGTTTTGCGCACTCTATTTAAAAATGTCAGCACAATGTCAGCGCAGGACACTGGGTTCAAATCCGGGGAAGATGAGGAAAGTTACATAGTGCAGCTTTAATGTTCCGGACTCTTTATTTTATATTGTGTAAATATCCATAGATATTCAACTCGAAAATACATGCTCTATGCAATTGTTCAATTCTGATCTGGTCTATATGGACCAAATCTGTTTTAATTTACAACTGTAAACTGAATTGCATACATTTATCTGTCCCTCCTGCAGTAAGAGTCAATCAATTGGACCTGCCACTCCAGCACCGCAACAGCAGACCACAGCTCAGCTAACAGCTCCACTTGAAACAGACTCTTCGCCAGCAGACCTGGGAGGCCCGTCCCGAAGACCCAGCTGCTCCCCCACACGGGTACGCTTTGAGGACGAGTCAGAGAAAGAAGCTGAGTCTCGATACCTGGACAGGCTGAGAGATCGCGGGAGGCCTGGGGCACCCAAGACCAAGAGTACGGACGAAAACAATCCTGACTGTAGTGATAGTGGTTCAGACAGAGGCAGGAGCCAAAGGAGTGTCTCCATGCCTCCTGCACTGAGGCAAGAAGTTACCACAGTGATAAAGGAGGTGATAGTGTTGGTGAAGAAATGCGAGGCGTGTGGCTCCGTAGTAAGGGAGCCTCCATCGCCGCCATCAGAAGCACAGAGCGCCGAGCCTAAGCAGCTCGGCAAGGCTGAGGAAACGCGGGGGAAGACGGCTCTGCGTTGTGGGTCCCCGAGCAAATCAGAGGCAAGCACTCGCCCCAAAGCTCCTCTAACAGTCACATTTGCAGGGGCTTTTGTTTTGGGGGAAAGTAAAGACAGTGGCTCGGGATGGAGGAACTCAGAGTTTGGGAAACTGAGGAGAAGGAGCCGAAAGGGAGAGAGTAGTCAGGATTCTGCTCACGGTCCATATGGTCCCTCATGGGCGCGACGCAACTCCAATCCCAGATCCAGGGCCAGCAAGAGGAGGGCTGTTTCCTTTGCTCCCGGGAGCCCCATCGCTGTGGAACCCCATTCGTTGGGGGGGCTCAAGTCATCTCCAACCCCTCTGCTACCCATAAAGTCAGCCCTGAAGTCGAGCTCAAAGAACCGTTCCGAGGGAAGCAACCAATATTCGACTCTCATGGAGTCTCAGGGGCAAAAAGGAGAGGTCTCTAAGGCTTCGTCCCAGGGGACCCCCACGACAACTAGTCTGGTGCCCTGTATCAGGCCCTCCACCCTGAGGTACTCCCAAGCCAGGCTCACCCCTGCTTTGCCATCTGCAGAACTCTGGGATGCCACTCCAAATGGAACAGGTGAGATGTCATTAAGGCTGGACGGAGCCGCAGACAAATACCAATAAGTGTTGTGTATTGTCCAGACCCCACCCCCCACTATACACTAATAATATAGAAGATTCTCAACTCTGCAGGTTTGATATTGAGTGACTTTGGACAGCGTGCACTGGCTCTGTCTCGGCCTGAGGACCTTCGAGCGGAGCTGCTGAGATCAGAGCATCTGAAGGCTGAGGTCCACTGGGAGGTGAACTCTGATGGGTCACGGTGAGTTATAACAGTGCTCATACTGTTGCCCCAACCATGAATTATTAAGTATCATGCCCGGATCATGAGACTGGGATGTTAGGGTTCAATCCCCCGTTGAGTCATATACCAAAGACTATAAAACTGGTACGCAGTACCTCTTTGCTTGGCACTCAGCATCAAGTGTTGGATTGGGGATAAGTCCCTGTGACATACTAGTGTCATGTCCAGGGGGTGCACATCAATCTGCCTCATGCTAAGGAAATAGGAGATAGGCTCCTGAACTATGGGCCACCTGGTTACCTACTGTTTGCCGAACAAGGCCTCTACTGACCTAAATTCTATCAACCTGAAGACTTTCTCCTAACTTCTTAATAAAGACAACAATGAAATACATTAGGCGCAAATAAAAATAAATAAGAAAACATCCAAACTTTCCAAAGCAATCTCCCCCCCCCCCCCTTTAACTATTTGAGTGTATCATTGACAGGTTGAAACCCTGGCATACTGTACATTCAATAGGCTTTATTAGCGAATATGAGGTAATGCTGCCCTCTTCAGGCACAAATAAATAAAAGGCTTGTTGAAGCTGGAGCTAGAGATGGAAATGTTTCAGATTTGCATTTTACATTTTACATTTATATTTTCAATTGAGTGAATTGGACCCTCAACCCTTCTGTGTACCCTGGGTAATGTGGACACCTTCAAACAACCTGCATAATATATGCAGGTTGTTTGAAGGTGTCCACATTACTCACACACACAAACACATGATTCATTCATTCATTAAATTAAGAGATTGTACATATCCTCACTTCTATAGAAAGATAATGGCAGAGCGTGACGGTCGGCCCAAGCTGTCCCTGCGTCGCTTTTTCTCGTCCATCGGCCTGAACAGTGTTGGTCGACTGGTGAAGAGCGCTCGCTCCAGCAGCATGGAACAGCTCAGTATTCCCATGGCCCCCCGAGCCAGCTCGGCTAGTCCAACACGAAGACCAAATCCAAGCATCCGTATACCGAGGAGACCCTCGCTACAGACCCTGCACACGGTGAGAGATCAGTGGAATATGATGTTCTCTGGTGGAGCGTTTTGTTCTGATCTGCTGTATTGTTGTGTCAATGAATACTTTCCTTGCATTTAAACAACAAAAAGGACTTGGCTAAAAGAAAGGAAAATTTAATTTGAGATGTTTTGGAAAGTTTACGTCACTTTAGATTGTACAAATTATTTTGACTCATAGTCTTGTGGCAACTGTGATGAAAACAATTACTGAATGATATAAATTGTTCAGTTTTCCATCCCTCTTGTAGTCTCCTTGGCAACTCCAACAGTGCATGCAACAGACGTAAACCACTAGCCGATCCAGCCAATCAGAGTCAGCATATTGCATGTGGTATCAAATATAATCCTTAGATTTGGAGCGGTGGATGTTGCCAGAGGTTTGACAGGAAATTCTGCCAATATCAGTTTGCTGCAATACCTGTTATCTGCCACTAGGTGTTCCCTCTGGCCCAGCTGCGCAAAGCCTCTTCTGTGCAGAGTCTAGAGAGAAGAACAGAACGTTCAACCATTCTGGGAGAAGTGCAACTACCATATGGTCTGGCACCCAGGTACAACAGCCACGTGTATGTGCGTGTGCGTGCGTGCGTGCGGGTGTGCGGGCGTGCGTGCGTGCGTGTGTGAGAGAGAGTGCGTGTGTGCGTGTGTGCATGTGTGCTTGTGAGAGAGGGAGGTGGTGTTACTCAGTGAGTACAGCATTGTCTCTAATACTGCCAGTGATGAGATTTTAATTACACACACACACACACACACACACACACACACACACACACACACACACACACACACACACACACACACACACAGGAGGTGCTGGTAGGTAAGATAATGTGTAAGAAGACAAAAAAATAAACTCCCACTGCTTCTCTCAGGAAGGGACTGCACATTCCAAAGATGATGGACAGGACTCAGTTAATCCTTCATCTTTTATTTTGCACGGTGGGTTTTGCCGTGTTGGCTTCATCAGGTGCTATTTATGTCACTGTCAGGCAGAAACCTTGTATCTCCAAGTTTCAAAAGTTTCGAAAAGTAAAGCCCTACCTCATCATACAAGACTGTCGCACAAAACTATCGCACTGTCACACCGCGAGGCGTTGTGTGCTTGTAGATCGGCTATTTTCACTAGTTTAAATCGTTTCATAAAATGATAAATACAAAACGAACGGTTTTGTACATGCAAGGTTTCCACCCGACAACGACGACTATCATCTGGTACTTCTCAGAATAATGAAGTGACCTCCATCCATCTCCACAGCTCAGACAGTCCTCAGATGGACGAGGCGGTGCTTCCCCCCAGGGTGGTGCGTCCCGTAGGCAGGGTGAGCCAGGCTTTCCCTGACGGAACCCTCCTGCTGGAGCTCACCAGGCCTCCAAACGGACCCTTTGGCTTTGTCATCTCACGGGGCAAAGGTCGACCAGACACTGGTAAGACTGGTCGGATTACAGAGAGTCAAAGTATTAGTTTGAATAATGTGTACAGTATATCATCATTGCCCATTGTGTGTGTGTGTGTGTGTGTGTGTGTGTGTGTGTGTGTGTGTGTGTGTGTGTGTGTGTGTGTGTGTGTGTGTGTGTGTGTGTGTGTGTGTATGTATATGTTACAGTTAGTTTGGGTAACTCAGTTAGATTGGGGTAAGTGCGCTCGTTTTGTAGTTCACCACACACCCCCACTGGATCAATTCACTTTGATTGTTACTTATCAACACACCTGTGTAATTCTGCGTGATGACCACACGATGGTGACAACAGCCATTCACTTGTGTAGCCTGTGACATCACTGGTCTGCAACGACTCTTTGTTTATCTACTAGCCTATCTCATCTGTGTTTAGCCATTAGCTTACTATGCCTAACCCTAACCCTAACCCTAACCTTAACCTCAGTAAAACTATGCCTAAACCTAACCCTAACTCTAATTGTCTCGTTGTCGTTGTTGTGGATCAAAGCGACCGCTTGCTCCGCCCCGCGCCGCCCGACGAGCGCTCCTGTTCTCAATCTAACTTAATCTCAAACTAACTGTGACATATATATCAAATTGTTGATACTGGGTAGATGCGGTCCATGATGTCATGTTTAAACAAACAAGACAAGAGGCGATAAACAAATTATTACAGTACTATTCATAATATAAAGCCATTTAACACTTATTGCACACTAATGAATGATTGTTTTGATGATATTTAATGAAAATATGTGTTACTTTTGTCAGTTGTCATCTACATAGATGGTGGTCAGCCACAAACTCACAGTCACAACAACTGGCCAATAAAGAAGATACCAGTTATGTTCAGAATTTGTCATCCACAAAATATTAGAAAACACTCAATAGTGGTCTCAATAAAAGCCTGGCTCAATAAGCAGGATCGATAAAGGTGCTCATTATCAATACAAATTAACAAACTCCATCCCTATCTGAGAATGCATAAAACTCGTAGATTTCTTTATCGGATAGATTTTAGGAAAGATGTGAAAGACAGATATTGATGATTGATGATAATGGCAATCATGCAGTTTTATGTGTGCGGGTAAAAAAATATCTTTTATCTCATTTTTGTTGTTGTTGTTATTGTCATCCACAATCACTCTCATCCCAATTCTACCAAATGAACTCCCCCCACTTCCATTCATCCATGTCTGTCTGTCTGTCTGTCTGTCTGTCTGTCTGTCTGTCTGTCTGTCTTACTCTCTCTCTCTCTCTCTCTCTCTCTCTCTCTCTCTCTCTCTCTCTCTCTCTCTCTCTCTCTCATATTGCAGGTGTATATGTAGATAAGGTGGGGGAGGGTGCTGGCGAGGGTCTCTATGTGGGTCTTCTTGGCGTGGGGGATGAGATCCTCCAGGTGAATGGAGAAGCAGTGGCTGGGTTCAGCCTGGACCAGGTGACCCGACTCCTGACCAGAGACAGCACTGCGTTCATACGGATCATGCCCTCCCGCCGGAATCAGCGCTGACTGGAACATATCAACTCCATGGCGCTTTTGTTTCTGGGAACCATAGGACTTTATTATGAACCACTGTAATGGAATATAGCCTACACTACGGCTGATGTGGCATAGTCAGTATGTATACGTACGTATAGGCTATACACAGCAAAATTCACAGTGTTTATTTTACTTAGAGAGTCCATTTGGGCATTTTGAGATACATTCTTTTAATTTGCTTTCATAATATTTAAATTCCATTTCCCATTTTATCAGAGAGACATGCAAGCAAAGAAATGTTTAGTAGCCTACAAGCAAACTCATTTGTCAACAGCACTGTGACTTGCTTGAACTTCCAAAGACAGGATTGGCCTATGTGACTTGTGTATAGGTTTGTAACTTGTAGTATTAGGCCAACCAATAGATTAATAGCAAGTGTTGAAAGTGATCTTGTACTACTGTCGATTTTAAATATTTCCAGTGGAAGAATAACATTGTCAGGATTAAAAAAAAAAGGCTAAGAATCTCCTCTTTGCGAAAGTTCACATGACTCACTGATTAGGAGAGCATGGTTACGGTATATATTTCTACCTCATTAATACAGTTGCAAGGTATTGCAGGGTTGCAACACATTAAGATTAAGAAAAAGTTTTTATCTTACATTTTATCTTTTAATTTCCTGCCAGACCCAAAAATTGGGACCTAAGATCCAGTCTTAACGCTAACTGAAATCAAAATATCATAACAATATGAACATTACCAACAAAACTAAATGAAACTCCTTGAAATGTCTTTATTATTTTGTGTAAATGTCAACGTGCAGGTCCTCTACCATCCACCCGGGGGTGCTGCAGCACCGAAATGGGACAATACTGCACTGTATGTGTCTGTAAAAACTATCTGATGTACACGCCACTAGACTAACACTAGACATATGCAACCCCTGGTGTTATTTTGCATTAGCTGGATATTATGTGATATGATAACAGGGCTGGCTTACCCAAAGTAGTCCTTTTTTATCCCACATTTTATAACTGCTCTTAAAAAGATTCACAGTCAAGCAACAAATCAATGATTTTATTGTTGATTATGCAATAGATAGGTATAGATATGATGTAAAAAGATAGAAAGAAAAAAACCTTCTAACAATCTGTGAGAAAGATCTCAATATTGGGCTTCAGTAATAATTCCTTATTTTCTTATTATTCACAGATTATTCTTTGGTGTAAGTGCAGCCTCCCAACCAGGCAAATGTTTCTCGGGTAATCACGACATGTAAATTATCAGAAGATGCTCTTAAATTTTGGCCTAACCAATCTCATGCGGTTGTTTTCAACCCTTTTCACATCAAGGCTATTATTTATTCTGAATTTGAACCAAGTACCACCATTAGATGAGATTTTGCCTCTCAGACCCAAAACTTTTGTCCACAATGCCATGCTAATGTGGTATAGGCCTACAGGAGAGAACAGGCCAATGCTGATCAAAATAACTATTCTTCTACATTCTCTAATTGTAGACTTCTTGTACTCTTGAGAATGTAAAATGAACCCAAATGGACCTGTAAGATATTAACTCTCAAGAGTTAAAGATCTTTAAGGCTCCATTTGGTTACTCTCCATCATTTAGCTGCAGACCAAGTGCAACCCCCTCAGGACAGGTTGAGAACCAGGGGCGTCACACGGGGGGGAAAGTGGGACTGACTTACTATAGGGCCCAAGGTGGAGGGGCCTTGATTATTTTGAAATTGTGAAATAGATACAGTATGGCAGATATACAAGCTCACAGTGCGGCACTTGCAAGCTTGAAGATCTGCTAAGTTGTGAAAATGTGCAAATCTTTGAATATATGTATTTTTTAAGCAAACATTTGTAACTCAAATTTTGCTTCTGGGGGGTCCCTGGAATTAAATGTTTTGAGATGGGGGTCCGTGGCCAAATACATATAATTTTGGGGTGTCTTCACATGAAAAGGTTTGAGCACCACTGACATAGAAACATATAGGTTTTTCAAAAACCCTTAGAAGGATTTGAAATATTCAAAGACTTACACAAATGTTCACGGTTTTTCAAAAATAGCTGATCTACAAGCTCGCAACATGTGCTGTGATCTTGTATATCTGCTATTTTTTCAAGAGTTAAAGCACAACATAATGCGTCCCCCTCCCTCCTATGAAGAACATTATGGGGGGCCCGCAGTGAATCCTCCCAGGGCCCAGAATTTGGTGTGACACCCCTGTTGAGAACCACTGGCTTTGCATTAGCTATAGCTCAAAAGAATTAGATTTTAGAACAGTTATGAAGCATGTTGATGTCTATAAGACTCCAGTCTCCATGCAGGCCAAAGAAATGAGATTCATCTGGAAATCACATGACAAACACATGATTGATCCCATTCTCTCCATGATGAAATGATGGCCTTCATTGAGCAACTCTGTGAAGAAATACAGATTAGAGCTTTTTTCAAATTCAGTCATTTATATTCTGCCCTGGGGCTACCCTTCGTTTACAAACAACTGTATTATTCCATCACAGATTGTAAACAATTAGGCAATATTCAAACAAAATATGTATTTTGTAAAAAAAAAAAAAAAAAAAGTTTATTCTTCAATAAAAGAAAACATATTTCTGTGATATGGGATGTGGTGAAATCGTGTAGTTTTTTTTCTCTTTTATTAGACCTATACTCTCTCTGTCTCTCTTGGTGGCACACGTGCATTTGCAAATGTAAAAGAAGGTGGTTCGTTAAGTTGAATTCGTTATCTGTGTTGAACACCCACGGGATACAGGATGGTGGTCGTGACTAGCTGGTCTTCAGCAATCAGCAAGATGGTTGAGGTGTTACACCATATCATTACACTACTCTATGTAGCCCCCCAAAATGATGTTATTCACTGTGATCCCTACGTTATCCTCCCATGCACAGCTGGACTCATTAGCCATAATAATTTCCCAGCGCCACGTCTAATAGCCTGTTTTTAGATTAATTAAGAGTTGCGAGGCAAAACAGACATTTTGTCACTCGGACTATTTTAATTGTTATCATTCACATGCAGTCACACGTGTGTTGTTGTAGCCTACGTTTCAATTGATGTGTGCGGCGTAAACAAATCGGCAGTTGTTGGAAATTCATTATGAGGACAGACATAATTTTATAGGCCTACAGCAGTGGTTCCCACAACTTTGTTTAGCCTGTGACACAAAAGAAAAATTAGACATTCACCTGGGATCCATAGTGAAAATAGCAGATCTCACAACGCAATGCGAAATCTATGGGATTTCTTAGATTTTCCTTTTATTTATTCATGAAATCACCTAGAAAAATCATTCAATTATATAATTCATGAAAAATGTTGTTTTTTTTGGGAATGTTTATGGAAAATGTTTTGGAACAAAATAATAATTAAAAACAAAATGTAAGCAGGAAACAAAAAATGAAGGGACCCGCGACCCACAAATGGGTCCCAGCCCAGTGTTTGGGAACCAGTGTATTACAGTAGCCTATATAGTATACTGACTGACTGTACGGTCGGCTGTGTCCTCAATGTGCTCTGACAGACAGCGCGTCACAGTTGATCCCACCGTTACTTATCTGATGGAGCAGGTTTATCTCTCCCAGCCATGTCAGCCCCAGGGACCCCCGCCACTGACAGCCAGGCTCCTCAATACCAACAATACAAGGGGATATCCCGTTTTATTGGTTTCATTATTTATTTATTGTATTCTTATTTGCATTTATCTATTTATGCCAGATCAACAACAAGACATAGATGGTGGTAAAAAAATTAATACAATTGTCACAGGCCTAATTATAGTTTTGACATTGCAGAAGATTATAACAAGACTAACAATCTATTCATCTATAATATTCTTTCCATCGATTATCTGAAGCCTATTATAGGCCTATACCGGTATATTGGCAAATTGCCCATGATCTTATTTCGGGGTAAATGGGATTATAGCGAGAGCACCTTGTTCAGACATATAAATAGGTCAAAAGCTTAACCTTTGCTATTGTTCTAAGTCTTTTTTTTTCTCTCTCTTTTTTTTTTCTTTCTCTCCCATCAAAAATGAAAACACCTCCACTAGGCTACTCTCTCGCGGTAGGCTACAGCCTACCTCGCGGACCACGCTGTTTTGCTTCTTTCTTCCGTATCGTTTTTATGCTTTGCCCTCCACGAGGCCCATATAGCAGCGACCACGACAGCCAAATAATAATGAATCATTTCATAAATAATGGGTTTAGGGGGCTTATCGGGAATGAAGAGGCCGCTGCCGCGCGCTTATCTCTGCCGGCCACATTGCGGCCTGTGTTCCTGCTCCCCATACAGAGTGACTGCGCCGAGCCACTGGATGCAACGAGGAATAACTCAAACCCTGCTCAAACCTCACTTCCACTGCACGGGCACGCGCGCGCGCACGAACGTGCACTGCAGCAGAGGCGTCAATTGGGTATGGCAAAGCTATATGGCAGCTGCCATACCTTAATTGGCTACAGGGGGGAAAAAATAAAATGTAGGTCTACTTCTTAAAATAAATTCATCATGCCTGTTGCTATAAGGTATGGCAACATGACGCGCCAGGGCGCGCGTGCAAGACACCGGTCATGTTGCCATACCTTAGCTTTTTCTGGGCTGACGCCACGTGTGACACAAACACGCACACGCACACACACACACACACGCACGCGGACGCACACGCACACGCACACGCACACGCGCGCACACACACACACACACACACACACACACACACACACACACACACACACACACACACACACACACACACACACACACACACACACACTGCTCCAGAACTGGCACTGAGAGAGAGGAGAAAAAAAAAAAAAAACTCATGGATGACCCACTCACAAAATGGCTCCACTTACACAGTAACATCAACAACACGGCGGGATAACGGTGAGTGCAGAACACTATTATTTTACCCAGTCGATTCCTCCGAGGCTTTTTTGGGGGGGGGGGTCGCTTATTAGATATCATTAGGGTAATAGGCCTATGTGGAGAATATTTGTTTTATTTATTTTTTTGCTATTGTTGTTCGATTCGTGCAAAAGAATAGGCTATAACGGATGCCAAGGCCCTACATTGGAGAATTCCCAGAATTTTATGATTTGCCATTGACTTATTTTGTCTTTTATTAACTGATTGTAATATTATTATTGTAGGCATATTATTAATTGGCTAAATAGCCTCATTTGGGTTCATATGCGATGTAATTATGGGGAGAAAGACCTGCCTTTTTATGTTGGACAGTAACGCCAACCAGTCCAGTCTGTGGCCTAGAGGCCACGATCAAATACAAATGAAATGTCCAAATTCCATCCATGAACTTGCATCTCAACATTATATTTTAGGTTTAATTATTGTTGATGGATTTTGTGGTGCTTAAAAATGAAGCAAGCCTGTTTTGATATATGTCCAAGCGCTGAAACACAGCAGTTTACACAAGCACGGCTTTCTGTCGATAATCTCACCTGAAGCTGAACCGTATAGGCTAGTAATAACCGAATTATGTTGGGAATTTTATACCATCTATTTTAACGCACAACTCACTCGTAGAAAAGCTTAATTTGACAGTTAGCCCGTAAGCCAATATATTCTTTACATTACTGAATCCCCAGGTTAAATTACAACGGTGTTTTATTTCGTTTCGTTAGATGTGGGTTCATAAAAAGAAAGGGAAACCCAAGCGTATATCTGGGCTATTTGGAAATAAAACACCAACTGTAATTTTATATCTTAAATTTAAAAATGCTAATTTAGGTTAAACAGCCTATTAATAGCTAAAGAGTAGCCATAGTAGCCTACATGCAGGCTTTGGCCTGTGCGAACCAGTGTCCGTTCTGGTGCCTATTTATACATTCATCTTTATAACTGTTCTGTTTGTGAAATATGAAGCATATATATGCGGCAATTTATTAGATGTAGAATTAAAGATGTAGCTATCCATGCAGTAAGGTTAATGTATTCGTGAAGGTATTATATGATATAGGCATATAGCCTACACTTGGAAAGATTACACCTTCATTTCATTTTTATTTTTGTAACCTTTTTTAACCAGGCAAGGCATATTAAGAACACATTTTCTTATTTACAATTATGGCCTGGCAGAGTGGCAGCCTACTCAACAACATATAGCCTAGTCTACATGCAGGAATGTTAAACAATGAATGAATCGTCCTTCTGGGGTATATATGTACGCGATACATTGAACACTTGATTAATTCGTTAAAACAACCCCCACAGAGCATAGATAGTGTGTGTGTGGAGAGAGAGGGAATCGTGACCGGGGAAAATGATGGAAAAACGGCAGCCAGAGGAGCTGATGTGTCCTGGAAGTCCCGACGCACAGCCCGGTCCTCAAAAGCAGGAAGACTGTGGTGTCTCCAGACTGAATGGATACAAAGCCGCCGCGGAGCCGAGGGAGGCGGGGAGCCTCACTGGGGAGGGCTTAAAGAAGACAGATGACGTTCCTCTGCAGAACTCCAGCAACGGGACCATCATCATCAACGGCGTTGCCAAGGAAACTGCCTCTCACGACGCCCTTGACCTGAAAAGGGAAGTGCCAGTGATCGAGCTCTCGAGGAGAGACGCTATAAAAGCGGGAGAGCAGCAGCGAACTGAAAGCCATTTGGTGCCCATCACGGAGCTCCGCAGACCGCCCGTGCCGCTGCCGCACAGAGACCCGCAGAACGACGCTCGAATGGTCCAGCTGAGCCCCAACGCGTTCCCTCTCCCGGCCCGAGCAATGCTCTACAACCTGGCGCAACCTCTCGCCGCCATCAACAGGTAAAAGTGGGGTGGGGGGAAAACGATCTTATGCGTAAATTGCGTAATTTCATCCATCTCGTTGTGCTCATACGGTAAATTGAGGTCGCTCAATCTAGCCTATTTCCTGTGCTGCCCAAAGAGTACTGATGGCGATGGAATATGATTTGGAATGCCATGGGTTATTGAAAACAACCAATCTACAGCGCAAAAGACTATGGCTGATTTAATGTCCTTAGAGCATCAGAATCATTTTTACAATTAGGCCTATTTTACACCGAATGCACCCCACTTTCTCTCTCTCTCTCTCTCTCTCTCTCTCTCTCTCTCTCTCTCTCTCTCTCTCTCTCTCTCTCTCTGGTTCTCTGCTCCCACCTTTCATCCTTTTGTTTTTGTACATGTTTTTGTACCCTAACCCTTTATTTTACAGGCGAGACAGTGTGTGTATGTCAATGAGACTGCAAGCATTATAAGATAGTAGTAACAAATATTCATATACATGTTTGTCAGGGTCTGCATCAGTGTCTGCCTGTGTGTGTGTGTGTGTGTGTGTGTGTGTGTGTGTGTGTGTGCGTGCGTGCGTGCGTGCGTGCGTGCGTGTGTGTGAGCGTTCGCTTGCGTGTGTGTGTGAGGCGGTTTCATGCATTGAAAGACAACGTGCATGGACAACAGAGTTGATGTGGTCTAATTTACCTGTGTATCTTCTGTCTGTCTGTTGGTGTCTGTCAGTCTCGGAGGGGAGTCGGAACAGTACGGGATGTACCCCAGCAACAGGGTAAAGCGCCGCCCGGCGCCATACGAGATTGAGCTCGACGAGGGTAGGCGCATTTTAGATCTTTATAAGTATGGTAAGACGCACCTCTGCTGTGTCCTTCCTTCTGCCAAAACAGTCTCCTAATACCCCCCCTCCCAACTCCCGTGCATCCCCATTGTCATCCCATCACTACCCACCCTACTGATATGGACCCTTACGATTCCACATGACAATGTCATCAGTACTGACCTCCTTTAGGTCGGAGTACCTTTTTTTATCGCATACATGGGCATGAATTAATTCCATCCTAAGAGGAAAGACACTAATCCGAAATGTCAAATAAGCATATCGTCACTGTCGGGCAGAAACCTTGTATCTCCAAGTAAAACCTTGCTTCATTAGACAAGGCCGTCGCACAAAAGTAGTGAAAACAGCCGATCTACAAGCGCACAACGTTGTGCGCTTGTAGATCAGCTGTTTTCACTAGTTTAGTTCATTTTTTTAAATGACAAAAACGAATGGTTTTGGACAAGGTTTCCACCCGACAACGACGATATATACACCTGCATGCATTGCCATGAAACCGTATGATTTCCGAGCAGATTTGGGGTCTATAGGGCATTTCTGAAGCATCCTTTCCATCACTGGCCACTCACCGCTGTGCACAGGGATGATGGAGGATGGGGGTGGGAGTGGTGGGGGGTTGGGTGGGGGTGCGGGGGGTGGGGAGAGGGAGCTTCCATGCCAAGGTTTTACTGCAGAGTGGGCTGAAGGATTAAGATAGACTGGGTGTGTTCCAACGGTGGAAAACAGCCGA
The DNA here is from genome assembly GCF_963921795.1 of Nannobrachium achirus. Classification (NCBI taxonomy): domain Eukaryota; kingdom Metazoa; phylum Chordata; class Actinopteri; order Myctophiformes; family Myctophidae; genus Nannobrachium; species Nannobrachium achirus. The sequence continues at coordinate 38,602,588 of NC_137814.1, read as the reverse complement.
GAATACAGCGGTGTTGGTGAGTGATGGATGGATCATCACTATACCGGTACCTCACTACTTGCAAAACGGTGGTACAATCACATATGGACTGCATGCTCTCCTAAGTCAAAATATGGATACTGTGGTATTTGGAACGACTCCGTTTCTTGTGGGGAGACTCAGATAAGCTGCAACACTGATGCCATGCCAAGCCCTATGGCTGTTTGTGTTGCATCTTATTTGCATATAGCCTCTATTTGGCACTCCGTTTCATTTTATCACCCTCCGTTTTTTACCATAAACCGTAGGCTACTTCTTTCTCAGCATGTTTCAGTGGCTTGTGTTTCAAAAGCAAATTTGCAGCTTGCTTTATCTGACCTCTGTGGCAACTTTCATCTATCAGGCGCTTAAAGGGAAGCCTGCAGTTGCTTTGACAATGACATACAGTAGCGATTGCCAGGCAGAACACCAATATTAAACACCGATTTCTGTTTCTCTAACGACTTCTACAAATTCGGACTTTGTGCCTATCATCTCCTTTCTCTGTCCCTTTTCATCTCAACATAATGTGATACTGTTTTCCATTTAGCTACTTACCCCCTTCAATTCTCCTTGTGCTATTACCCATCATATTGCCATGTCTCCTGTTCCTTACACTGCTCTCTCCCTTTTCCTTCTCTATTCCTCCTCTAGCCGGCCAGCCGAAGATAGTGCGTCGGATTTTCACCAATAGCCGCGAGCGTTGGCGGCAGCAGAACGTCAACGGGGCGTTTGCCGAGCTCCGCAAGCTCATCCCCACCCATCCTCCGGACAAGAAGCTGAGTAAGAACGAGATCCTGCGACTAGCCATGAAGTACATCAGCTTCCTCTCCAACCTCCTAGAGGACCAGGATGGAGGTAGGAACATTGGAAACACAGACGATGGGGAGACCGGGCTGTTGGTTGGGGTAGGGGCACTGGAGAGTAGCCCCCAGGGTGGGCCACGCCAGGACACAGTAGTAGGCTTGGCCAGGGACGATCTCCTGGAGACCATGTCACCAGGGTCAAGCTGCGGCAGCCTACCCGATGGAGATGGTGAGGGCAGTCCTGAAAGCTTCACGGAGGACCAGGACTCACCACCAACTCCAAGGACTCTACCGACCACACGTGGCCCCCAACTACATCTTGCCACCCGGGATCTAAGGCGCAACGGACGGCCTTTAGATGGCTCCAGTCGCCGATGATGCTAACGCCAAAGCCAGTGATTTACACAGTGACAAAAACAAAGGAGAATGCAAGGAAACAGTGTCGCGAACTGAAGTGAAAAGGCAAGATGGATACGCTCAGGAGCCCATTTGCTTTGAGTCTTCAGCATAGAAAGAAGATTCAGGTTATACGTAGAAAGATAGTTGTGTCAGAAAAGGATCTGCAGGATACTCCATGCTACTTCTAAGGCAGTATTGGTGTGACTAAATCTTCTCGAACAAGACTTGTAAATTCTGCATGTTACATGACATTGACAGACCTGCAGATAAGAATGTCCGGTGTTACCTGTGTCCCGAAGGTACATAGTGGATTTAATAATAAATAAATAAAAAGCCCACAACAAAACAAAAAACTAGAAGAAAACACCAAATTGTCTTGAATCAGGATATTTTATCTACTGCATCAAGTTTGCTACAATAGATCACCACAATGCACATTCAAGAGAGAGATCAAAAAACGTGTTTTATGGTGGGAATGCCATTAAGCTCCTCTATTCTAAGTCCTCAATCAGTTATGAAATCTACAGACTTTTATGGATATACTCAAATTAAAAAAGGAGTTACAATGGCCAAAAATGCAATGCGTTAGACCAGTAACACAAATCAAACTGACCCAAGCTGACTCATATTAATCACAGGCCATCAGTTATGTAAATAGCAATATATTCCCACTAAACAATGTATTGACGGTGACTGAAGTTCAAGTAACGTGGTTAGAATGTACAGTATGTGTTTGTGACTGGGTTTCTTAGAAAATGGTCTTATTGTAAGAATGGTGAGGCGAGGCGAGAGGGACTTAAAATGTCAAAAAGGCAATTTCAATTATTACATTAAAATGTGGTACCATAGTTTTTTTCCTGTTATGCAGTACACGGATGGTGATAAAACACCACACTGTGTAACAAGGTCTTTGACTATTCAAACACAGTTAAACAATATTTCACAGCCTTTAGAGAAATATCTGAATTTTATCTGAATATCTGAATTTGCTGTGGAGGTACAGTGTTTCTTAAAGTGTACAATATGAGGGTCATGGTAAATCAAGAAATGACTCACACAGTCCTTTTTATATGAATGTCTACGTTTCAGTGTTTTTTTTCTCACTGTAATGCAGTTGTAGTTGTAGTAAGGTACAAAAAATAAAAAGCCTATAATTTACACCATTCAACACACACACACACACACACACACACACACACACACACACACACACACACACACACACACACACACACACACACACACACACACACACACAGACACATGTATTTGTACACTAGCATATCGGTCATAAATACATGCATATAATGCTTGAGCCCACGTACGCATCCACTCTTGTGTGCACATGCACACAAGAGTGGATGCGTACGCACACACACGCATGCACGCACGCACACACGCACACACGCAGTTAAGATCATAACAATACCAGCATTTTTCAGACAGTTACGTATTGCTCACTGTTGTTGGATGTTCTGCTTTTTCAGCAGAAACTAGTAGCCTATCTTGGTACCTTTGGTCACTTT
>NC_137814.1:38532339-38594839 GCF_963921795.1 Nannobrachium achirus | reverse complement strand
ATCAAAATCATTAAAATCGTTAAAACCCTATAAAGCAGTAAATGATTTTTTTTTTAACACTCATCTTTTCTTTTCTCTAATTACAATCTAAAATATGAACCCTTGTTGTAAAAAACCAAAGCTGTCCTTTAAACTGACCACTGGACTATTTTCATTTACAATTATTAACCATTTCAGTCCAGAAATAGACTGCATTTAAAGTGGCATTATGTAACTATTTTTTAATGAATAAAATGTCATTCAGTTTCCCCTACCTGCATTGAGATATGTCTCACCTATAGGCCTAGCTACATGATCTGACATGAATTTTGAATTGGGCCTTGTTATTCATATCAGGTCGCACTTGTTGATGGTGACGTCAAGTAATTAGGCTTTACTCACCCTTGTGAAGACAGAAGCCCCATTTCGATTGAGGACGACCGTACACGTACACAGATATGGTAGAGCACCACAGCTTGCCATCTGTACGGCCCGCTCTGGTGCAGGACTGATAGGATTTACCGCCATACTGGAAGGGAAAGTGGCAGGGCTTTCCTCCAGCATTTCCGCCATATGTCACTGTCAAACATACATACAACAATATTAGGGCCCACAATATTTGGTCATAGCTAGTCAATCTTAATCTGAAAAACCTGACTGACGCCTCTTCATCATATGATGGAAAATGTAGTCTGGCAGAAATGGGTGTACCTGTATGGGGAGTTCATCATGATCTAAGGATTTCTTTTGTGTTGCTGTACGACCTACAGTTCAAGAGTGTGAACCGACCTGTTATAGCGGCACCATGAAGCTGTTTCAACATGAATTATTTATTGGATGACGTTTAGCGAATCACTATTAATTAAGTTATTCAATTAACATCTTAATTTACCTAACCTGTAAAACAAAATACACAAAATACAAAGTATAGCACTTATCAATGAACCAAACTAAACACATATTCATAACTTGGCTCCCACTCTAGCAACATAAATTAGACACAACAATAAGGGATCAAACCATTGTGACAGCAAGGTGCAATCATTATTCATATACTGTATATGACCGGCACTCACGTCCAGTGGGACAGAGTCCCCATTTCTTGTCGGTGTCATAGTTAGAAGTGGTGGCACACCAGCTGTAGCCATCGGTGCGTCCTTCTGTGATACAGCTTGGATATCTTTTTCCCGAATACACATAGGGAAAGACACAGTTGGCTCCATTGCTGTTTCCACCAAAGGTCTCCACAGTGGGATAGTGAGGATTCTCTACTAATTGGGCCCCTGGAAGTGTCACAGAGACTAGATTTCTTAAGGAAGCATTGTTAGTCGTCTGAATATAATAAAATAAAAATGTAAAATAAAAATAAGCAATTGCAAGAAATCTGCTTATGTTAGCAGACCACTACATAATACCGTAGCTTCTTCAAGCCTAGTTTATACTTTGTTGTGCAACAAAGTATAAATTAGGCTTTACTCACCTGTGAGACGACAGAAGCCCCATTTCCATTGATGACGACCATAGTCAAATTCGGTAGAGCACCACAGCTTGCCATCTGTACGGCCCTTTCTGGTGCAGGAGTAATAGTATTCTTCTCCATACATGAAGGGGAAGTGGCAGGGCTTTCCTTCTGAATTTCCGCCATACGTCTCTGTCAAATTAAATGAAGCCTGGGTTTCCGAGGCTACTGTCAAACATACAAACAACAATAAGGGCCCACAATATTTGTAAGCCAGTCGTAGCTAGCCAATCTTTAGGAATCTGAAAAACTGACTGATACCTCTTCATCATTATGATGGAAAATGTAGTCTGGCAGAATAGTACCTGTTTGAGTAGTTCCTCCAAACATCTCCACAGTGTGATACACAGGCTTTATTTCATTGGTTTTGGTGTGGGTTTCTGCTCCTTGACATTGAAGCAACAACAACAAAATAATTAAACAAACAACAAAAGATAAAATAGCGAAATAACGATAGCACACTTCTATTTGCCTTAAGGTGCTGGGTACATGGGTCAGATTATCCTTAACAAATCTGTGTGTTAATGCAAGGTTTACACATGACAATACTTTAAGACAGTGACATGGCATGACATCATGTCACATCAAGAGACATCTTATGTAACTGGTTACCTGGTACATAACCCGATATCACTTTCCACTTATACTCTTTGCGTATTGTGTGTGTTTCGGCATTAATAGCTGCCAGCAGAGCAAAAAACAGTAACACAGTTTGGGTCTTCATTTCCTGCAATATTATAAAACAATGTTTAAAAAAGCAGTCAATAGTTGTCTGTATCCCATCCCGTCTGCTACAGTGTACATGACCAACAGTAATAAGATCATTGAAAGTGGTCTACTCTAATTGATGTAATAGTATTGACCTCACCAGGGTAGTTAGAGGAAATCCTTGGCGGTGAGAAAAACCTTTGTTGATGAGTGATGTTTTCGGCATGCAACTCAACTACTTACATCTGACTTGCTACTCGAATATATAGCCTACTCACGCCACTGTTCAATAAATATCGGGGAAAGGATTGCAAATAGCCCTGAACTATGTACATGGCTACTGTATTTACTCAACTGCTTGTTTGAGCTGTAACCGCCGTATTCCATGTAGATTCGTTCTTCCATAAAGGTAATATCAATGTAAATAAGAAATTAGCCTTGGGAACCAACAGTTTCCGAGCCATGTGGCCCATATAGGAGCCAATCTCCTGTTTTCTTCACACAAGGCAAGATCTTGAAGTACATGGACACCCCCTGGACATGATGCTAATAAGTCGCTGGGACTTAACCTATGTTTTTTCTCATTCAACTTTTATTGATTTTTTTCACATGGAATCAACATAATTGAATTCCAGTATCCCCCACCCTTCTCCCTTCACGCACCTTTCATCATCCCATCCCTTCCCACCCCTTCTTCCTTCCACCATCCCTACTACTAATTGACGCCGAGACCCATGGGGTCCCGAGTCAGCAAGTCTAGGGTCTCACAGCACAGGGCTGGTTCTACAGACTCCAACCTTTGCACATATACTGCTCAGTACTCTGCTTACAGTACGTATTGTACAGTTAATATAAAACTATATAAATATAAAATTATTCAGGCACATTTAGCCACTTTTTTTGCCGAAAGGCCCACCCAACTGACTCCACCAGATGGTGGCGTATTGAGTTCATCATACAGCTCCATCTGGAACCGCTCAGAGATTGGTGCTACACCGAACAGCGCCCGGTTCAAACCAATCAGCCACAGCTACAGGCGGGATTTGAGCGAGACTGGATGTGACGAAATCAAGAATCGCCTGTTGCAGTTGCACTGTAGTTCTTTCATTCTTCATCTTTGCCGCTGCCACGTGCTGTTGCGTACCTATTTTTTCAAACGCACTTTCCCGCCGCAAACCCATCGGGGGACCGCAACTTGAAATGCGTTCGAAAAATGATGCTTGAGAGGTTCCAAATGGAGGCTGTATGAGGAACTCAATACATTCATCTGTCTGGAACTCCATATATGGAGATGGAACTCCATATATGGAGATAAGCGCATCTGGAACTCCATATATGGAGATAAGGATGTACACGTGTCAGGAATCCATAGACTCCACCTTGTCGCACGAGACTGGCTTCATAGAGGGTCCGCAGAGACTGACATCATCACAGCTGATGTCAGGGACAGAATCAATATTGCTCAGGTCGATTCCTACAAATACTTTCGCGTGCATATTGACAGCAAGTTATCCTGGGATGTCCATGTTAATCATGTGTGTACTAAGATCCAGCAGCGACTTCACTTTCTGCGTAGGCTCAGGGTGTTTGGTGTCCAGCAGAGAGTGATGTTGCTTTTCTATCATGCTGTGATCGAGAGTATTTTCCGTTATACAATTTGTGTGTGGTTTGGTAATTTGACTGTGAGGTCAAAAGCACAGATTAATAGACTAGCTCAGATTGCATTGAAGGTGATGGGTGTGAGGGAGCACCCCACCCTTCAAGCAATATTTGAGGAAAGTGTAGTTAAGAAAGCTAAGAGAATAATTGCCGACCCCTCTCATGTTCTGCATTCAGAATACGAACTGCTACCCTCGGGTAGACGCTATAGAGTCCCAGTTAAAAACAAGAAAAGACATTTGAACAGATACAAATACTCATTCATTCCCATATCCGTTAATCTGCTAAACTCAGGCCGTTAGTAGGGGTGATGACTAGTGTAATGTAATGTAACTAGAGGTTCGCGGCCCTTCGAGCCGCTCACATCTAGAGATCGCGCCTGCTTCGCAGGCGCTCACAGCTACGTTGCAGCAGTGATCCACCCATATCTATCCATCCATCCATCCACATCCATCCATCCATCCATCCATCCACATCCATCCATCCATCCACACATCCATCCATCCATCCACATCCATCCACATCCATCCATCCATCCATCCACATCCACATCCACATCCACATCCACATCCACATCCATCCATCCATCCACATCCATCCATCCATCCATCCATCCATGCATCCATCCATCCATCCATCCACATCCATCCATCCATCCACATCCATTCATCCATCCATCCATGCATCCATCCATCCACATCCATCCACATTCATCCATCCATCCACATCCATCCATCCATCCACATCCATCCATCCATCCACATCCATCCATCCGTCCGTCCGTCCATCCATCCATCCATCCATCCACATCCATCCATCCACATCCATCCATCCGTCCATCCACATCCATCCATCCACATCCATCCATCCATCCACATCCATCCATCCGTCCGTCCATCCACATCCATCCTTCAGTCTCCATCCATCCGTCCATCCACATCCATCCATCCATCCACATCCATCCATCCATCCACATCCATCCATCCATCCACATCCATCCATCCATCCACATCCATCCATCCATCCATCCATCCACATCCATGCATCCATCCATGCATCCATCCACATCCATGCATCCATCCATGCATCCATCCACATCCATCCATCCATCCACATCCATCCATCCATCCATCCATCCACCCATCCATCCATCCACATCCATCCATCCACATCCATCCATCCATCCATCCATCCACATCCATCACTTACTGTACTGTACTGTACTTTACTGTACTCTACTGTACCCGACTGTACCGTATTGTACTGTACTTTGCTGTACTCTACTGTACCCGACTGTACCGTATTGTACTGTACTTTGCTGTACTCTACTGTACCCGACTGTACCGTATTGTACTGTACTTTGCTGTACTCTACTGTACCCGACTGTACCGTATTGTGCTGTACTCTACTGTACCCGACTGTACCGTATTGTACTGTACTTTGCTGTACTCTACTGTACCCGACTGTACCGTATTGTACTGTACTTTGCTGTACTCTACTGTACCCGACTGTACCGTATTGTGCTGTACTCTACTGTACCCGACTGTACCATATTGTACCGTACCTGACTGTACTGTACGCGACTGTACCGTACTGTACTGTACCCGACTGTACCGTACTGTACTGTACCCGACTGTACCTGACTGTACTGTACCCGACTGTACCTGACTGTACTGTATCTTACCGTATTGTACCGTACCTCTCTTTCTTTCTCTCTCTCTCTCTCTCTCTCTCTCTCTCTCTCTCTCTCTCTCTCTCTCCCCCCCTGTGCAGCTGACCCCCCCCCCCCCCCCCCTTCCCTCTTGTAACCTGAGACTCTGGTGATGATAATGACACATTGCTCTACAGAGGATTGAGCAATAGGTATTGCGAAATAACCATACAAACACAAACTGTACGGTAAATATGCATTTTGAAAACATGAAATGTTGACAGCGCAAAGCGTCCAGGTTAGTCTGTCCTGGTGGGTATGTTTATGAGAGGTGTTGTCAGATATTGTAGATGTAGATACAGATACAGATCTTTGTGTCGCACCATTGGAATGTTGCTTGCTGGAGTTTATGATGCTGATGTATGCACTTGACCTGTATGTCAGCACTGTGTGTTGTGCACTATTCGTTGTAATTTACTTTCTGTCTGTCTTGTCCTGTTGTATGTTATGTAGCAGCCTGCATGTCCAAGACAAATTTCCTTTGGGACCAAATAAATTAATCTTGAATCTTGAATCTTGAGAATGGCCCAAACAGGGAGATAAGCACATGCTTCATACACCTTTCCTGACCTGCAAAATGGATGTGTCGACAAAGACAACCTTCTCAAAGGCACTGTACGAAAAATCAACAACCGCTGCATGCTTGGCTGACTTCCCTGGAGAAAAGACTTTTCAGCTGACTCAATTCAGGAGGACAATCACAAGGACTCCATGCCTATGGAATTCTCGGACACCCTCTGGAATCCCTGATCATAATCTGAAGTTCAAACTAGGAACACCAGTCATGCTACTTAGAAACCTGCAAGCCGGTCCTGACCACACTCTCAAAAATGGCACCAGAATGGTGGTAATGCAGAGATGATGGACAAAGTCATTTAGTGTGAGATTGCAGTAGGCACAAACATGGGTGAAATATTCTTCCCCCCAAGGATACCTCACCATGACAGAAGTGATGAGCTTCCCTTCACCTTTATTAGACGACAGTTCCCTTTCAGATTAGTTTTCTGTTACCATCAATAAAGCTCAGGGCCAAGAGAATGAACGAGTTGGCATCTACTTGCCTCAGCCTGTCTTCGCTCATGGCCTACTCTATCTGCACAGCCTTCTCTAGGGGAAAGAGGCCTACTCTATCTGCATAGCCTTCTCTAGGGGAAAGAGGGCGAGCAACGTCAAAGTATTAATTGAGGGTAATGACGAGGGAGCAACTGACAACATTGTTTACCGAACTCCTTTGTACCTGATCATTTAAACAATATACATTTATACATTTCCACACAGAAATTCACAGTAGCCTACTTTCCTTTGAAACAGAGTGCTTAAAGAGGTGGTGCCATGATTCCCCCCCCCCCCCTCTAAAACATGATTATCAGGTATTATGATTATACTAGGAGGAAGATTTTTTCCAAAAATGTGTACAGAAAGAGAAAAAATATGTTTTTATGTGGCCACACCCAACAGTTCATTGGTATGCGTGGTTGTCATGGTGGGTGGTGACCCAGCTGAAGTTAGCCACACCCACGTATGTTGGGTGAATGGTAATTAGGGGAGGGGTTGATTCTGTGATGTAATAAGTATGTGTGTTTTTGGACCGGCACGTTTGACCCCACAAGGTGGCAGCCTACAGCTAAAACCCAAATAGAAAGGCAATACATAATTGCTCATAACAACCACACCAGGGGGTCTAATGAAGTACTGTCAACCTCCTAGACACATGAAAACCAGAAAAAGTACAAAACTATGACACCGCCTCTTTAATATGTTTGTCCGACAGTGTGCAAGGACTGACAGATACTTATCTCCATATATGGCCGTATCAGTTGGATCACTGCAAAGCGGACGCGATCTCTAGACGTGGAAACTTCTAGTCCTATTAATTGATTTGTATTGTTCCTTGGTTGAGCATGGTTAATTCTTGCTGAAGACAAGCAGATACGTAAGCAATGACTATGAACCATTTTAAAGACAGACTCAGTGGGGGACTGAACCCCCAACGTCCCAATTTCAGAGCATATACTGGAACCACACAGCCACTAAGCTGGTATCAATGTCCTTTAGGTTGAACATTATAATTATTGTTGTGTTTTACTACAGTATATTTGTACTCTTTATATCACTGTTGTGTAAATGCCTTGAAGAGGATACGTTAGACTAGAAAGGTGCAAATCAAACAGAAAAAATACCAATCATCATCAACAAGCATCAACCAATTAGGAAACATGGCTTGACTAATAGAAGATATTTTACACATTGTTGCCACAAATAGCTGCAGGTAATGTTAGTATGCGACTGAATTAATGTATATTTTGCACTGGTTGAACTGTATATCAGTGGCTTTTTCCCTACAACTGTTTCTCAAGGCATGTGCCGTTTCTTTTTATTTTTTGGAAACTACTTTTGTCCAGCAAGTTCATTCATCATGGAAAAATAAGACAAGCTACAAGTTGCATGACATGGCTTTTATTTGAGGGCTACAAATAGGCCTCAACCGTCCAAATGATGAAGAAACATTGTATCATTAATGGATGATATTCCATGTGTTCCATCAAGTGGCTCCTCAAGCTGGGGAAGAAGCACATAAACATATTAATACAAAACAAAAGGCAAATAATTGACTCATGGACAACTTTGCCAATGATTGATTTATTTTATTGGTTGATATCACATAGACAAAAAAGTTAAGTATCATCACTGAGGACTAAAAAAATAAAAAATCCCAAAGGCTGATTTCCATTGTGGTCATCTAATGGTTGATGATTCAACAGTTGCTATTTATTCAAGAGTCCATGATATTTCTTTCTAATTAGAGAAAAGAAAAGATGGGTGTTAAAATGTTAAATATGTCTTTTTAGACACAATAAGCCGGGGATTTCTTTAGTACTATTTAGAGTAACACTACTAGCCCCCATAATCTGCCCATGCAGAAAGATTGCGGTGCATCTTGGGAATGGGCTTAATGTGTCTAAAAAGATTTTCTTTTTTTAACAACAGTGTTTCTATGACACTTCTAGGGGCCGCAGTCTGCCTCCAAAACTATTCATTTATCTGTGAGAAGCTCTGTCACTAGCAGCTCATTGGCACATGAACTAGTCGAGCCGGGCTAAAATGATTGACACACAGGTCTAACCCAATTCGAACAAAGGCGCCCTGATTGGTTAATCATTGCAGGCCTGCATTTATCGACCAATCACAGATGAAATAATAGTTTTGGATGCAGACTGCGGCCCCTGTAAGTGTCACAGAGACTAGATTTCTTAAGGAAGCATTGTTAGTCGTCTGAATATAATAAAATAAAAATGTAAAATAAAAAATAAGCAATTGCAAGAAATCTGCTTATGTTAGCAGAACACTACATATAGCTTATTCAAGCCTAGTTTATACTTAGTTGTGCAACAAAGTATAAATTAGGCTTTACTCACCCGTGAGACGACAGAAGCCATAGTTCCACTGATGACGACCATAGTCAGATTCGGTAGAGCACCACAGCAAGCCATCTGTACGGCCCTTTCTGGTGCAGGAGTAATAGTATTGATTTCCATACTGGAAGGGAAAGTGGCAGGGCTTTCCTCCAGAATTTCCGCCATACGTCTCTGTCAAACATACATACAACAATAAGGGCCCACAATATTTTGTAAGCCAGTCGTAGCTAGCCAATCTTAAGGAATCTGAAAAACCTGATACCTCTTCATCATATGATGAAAAATGTAGTACCTGTATGAGGAGTTCATCGTGATCTAAGGAATCCATTTATTATTTTTGTACAACATATGGTTCAACTGTTAAAGTGGCACCATGAAGCTGATGAAAAATGTGAGTGTTCGTGCAGAAGTTTCAACATGAATTAAATCACACAGTTATTGGATGACGTTTAGCGAATTACTATTAATTAAGTTATTCAATTAACATCTTAATTTACATGACCTGTAAAACAAAATAACAAAAATACAAAGTATAGCACTTCACATCAGTGAACTAAACACATATTCTTTCTTTCTGGGGCTGTGAGATAAAAAATGTCATACCTCAACAGAACACCTCCAAATCCAAATATGGGTTCACGCTTATTATATATAGCAACAGTGAAACCAGCACATTACAGGTTAAACAGTGCTCTTCTTTTACATTCTACTGACCAGAAGTCAGAGCGCTTTGACCATGTTCACGAGTTTAGACAGATATCTTGTGTTGTGTTAATAGACAGTTGCATCCCCTCTCAAATGAGGGCAACCTGAAAGCAAACTTCACCAGGTTGCAGGTGGGCAAGCCTTTGCCTGCATTGTGACAGCAAGGTGCAATAATTATTTATGCTGGACTGGCACTCACGTCTAGTGGGACAGAGTCCCCATTTCTTGTCCATGTCATAGTCGGAAGTGGTGGCACACCAGCTGTATCCATCAGTGCGTCCTTCTCTGGTACAGCTTGTGTATGTATTTCCCATAAACACATAGGGAAAGACACAGTTGGCATCATTGCTGTTTCCTCCAAACGTCTCCACAGTGTGATACACAGGCATTATTTCCTTGGTTTTGGTGTGGGTTTCTGCTCCTTGACATTGTAGAAACAACAACAACAACAACAACAACACAATAATTAAACTAACAACCAAAGGAGACAGATAAAAATAGCTAAATAATGAGCGCACTTTGATTTGACTTTAAGGTGCTGGGTACATGGGTCAAATTATCCTTAACAAATCTGTGTGTTAATGCAAGGTATACACGCAACAGTACTTTAAAAGACAACTTTGTTTTTTTACAACAAGGGTTCATATTTTAGATAGTCATTAGAGAAAAGAAAAGATGAGTGTTAAAATGTTTTTATTTACTTCTTTCAATCGTTTTAGAGATTTTAACGATTTTGATTTGCATGCATGCCCCCTGGTTGGGGGCATGCATGTAAGTGGCTAAATTTGTATTTTTAGACACAATAAGCCCATTCCCAAGATGCACTGCTATCATTCATGGGCAGATGTGATTTATGGGGGCTGGTGTAAATAGTAACAAAGAAATTGCCAGCTTATTGTGTCTAAAAAGACATATTTAGCCACTTGTACGCATGCCCCCACCCACTGAAATCAAAATACTAAAATCAGTAAAACAATAGAAAGCAGTAAATGAAAACATTTTAACACTCATCTTTTCTTTTCTTCTCTCTGATTACAGTCTAAAATATGAACCCTTGTTGTAAAAAAACAAAGTTGTCCTTTAAGACAGTGACAGTGACATGGCATGACATCATGTCACCTCAAGAAAGAGACATCTTATGAAACTGGTTACCTTGTACATTATTCGATTCCACATTCCACTTGTGCACTCTGCGTATTACTTCGGCATTAATAGTGGCCAGCAGAGCAAAAAACAGTAACACAGTTTGGGTATTCATTTCCTGCAAGAATATAAAACAATGATTAAAAAAAGCAATTAATAGTTGTCAGCATCCCATCCAGTAATAAGATAATTGAAAGTAGTCCACTTTAATTGATGTAATAGTATTGACCTCACCTTCAGGGTATTTAGGGGAAATCCTTGGCGGTGAGAAAAACTTTGGTTGAAGAGTGATGTTTTCAGCATGCAACTCAACTACTTACATCTGACTTGCTACTCGAATATATACTCACGCCACTGGTCAAGAAATATCGGGGAAAGGACTGCAAACAGCCCTGAACACATGCCCCACCCAGTTATGCAACCTGTTATTTGTTTTCACCAAAAGCAGCAGAGGTCCTTGTCATGGCTGTCTGTCTAGTTTGCTTATATGTTTTGCGTTTTGGAAAGGGTAGATAGATAATAATAAGATAGTAATTTGTCTCTAATTCCACTGTATTTTGGTTTCATTGATGCTATCTTACATCACTCTGAGTGTCATTACTACCCTGCAAGCCAAATGAATGTTATGATAACATCCTTCCTCCGGTGACTCCGGTGACGTTCAGAACTAGGCCAGATCACAGCCCATATGGGGATGATCTTGATGTCATTACCAGGACGTCATATGGACATATGGATTATTGTTATTGTTTGTAATGTTAGCTGAAATATGAGCATGTAAGGTTATATTCTGGGACATATCTGACTAGTCATGATATTTATCTGGCCTCGATTGGACCCTCTCTGATTAATCCAGGATGTCCATTTTCGTGGGCAGAATTTATGTTGGTTGAAATCAGGTGATATTCTAGGCCAGATCTGACTAGTCATGGTTTGACTTGATCTGGCCCCAATCGAGACGTCACTGATTGGTTCAGGTCCTGACCGTGCTTGCTGGGTAATCTACTGGGATCCTGTCCCATGAACTAAAAGCAGTCAATAATAATGTCATGCCATGCACAATAATAAGTAAAGTCATAAATCATAATCATTAAAGGTGTCATATATCACACCCCCAGAGAGGTATAAACTTAAACCCATAACCCTTAGTTTATTGGAGTCCCCCAGGCCTCTGCTGTACTAGGATTCCTCCTGTATTTGCTCTACATTAATTCACAAGGTACAGGCCACAGGTGATATCACAAGGTATCATCTTCACATCAGGATTAATACTGTGTAGCCACTGTAGGGTGGGGACAGTCACTGGGTGATTAAACCTGCATCAACATACAGTAAATCTAGAAAAACAGAGAATAAGGAGTGTGTCTTTGTGGTACAAGTTTCTCTTTTGTAGAATTGGTACAAAGTGACTGTCACCCTGTAACGTAGAGGTAGCCTTTTCTTGCCATGCTGTAGTCAATTTAATAAAGGCTTTTACATTTTTCCTCAAGAGTGCTTAGGTCTTTTATCTTTTTTTGTTTTACTAGCCTACAGTCTGCTTGTTACTTTAGAGGCAGTTATTTGCTCAGTAAGCAGATTATAATTCATGCCAAAGGTTTTCAGTAGGCCAACCAATGATAGGACATGTAGGTTGCTGTGTTGTCACTAGCGTAGACATCATCAGGTGAACACATGATGCTGTAAAGTTTCTTAAAAACGATCTGCTGAGGTATAAGCTAAATATGTGGTTGAGGCCTGACATGGTGACAGTATAGGCCAGGGCATAGGAGAAATTAGGTAAAGTCAGCTATCAGTGTCAACTTCTCTCCAAACTCCAACCTTGTGACTTGTGACATCATGATGATGAGTGGTGTGTGCAGACTGGTAGGTAATGGGTATAGGCAGGTAGTGGCATGGTTATAGCGTTAATTACAGTTAAACATTTAAACCCTCTACTTAGTTATACATCAGACAGCAAAAAACAGGCAATCTAAGGCTCACAAGCTGTAGCTTGTATATCTGTTATGTTTGCCAAATGTTCACCTATTATGTTGAGAAGCCCAGAATAGGAACACTAGGCTTTTCCTTGGATCACCACCTTGCAGTGGTGGGGAAGCTTGTGAGTTCCAATGATCCTGATAGGGTCACAAATGGTGGTATGGTCAAGAGGGAGGTTCCAGACAAAGTGTGAACCAAGCAAAACAGAAAGGGTGGAACAAGCAGAGAATAATGGTAATGGTAATGATAATGATAATAATTTTACAACTTAAAGAGTTTGGCTTGGATTGATTGATTTGATAAATTGATTGATTGATAAAATGTAATATCTTCACACACTTTGACATATAAGAATAAATAACAGATTGATATCCAATTTGGCAATTAAAAAGTGATTTTAAAAGCCCCATTGGTAAACACATTCAGCACCTCTATACCAAACATTAGCTGTTAACGCCCTCTTGTGGGCATTATAAAAGAAAGAAGAGAAGAGAAAGAAACTGTGCTGGAAGGAGTGGCCTACTCAGATCTTTTACTTAAAAAAAACATTTACTAGAGTCAAAGTACAAAAGTATTGACATCAAAATATAAATAAAGTCTTAAAAGTATTATTGAATGTTTGCTCTACAAGCACATGTGTTGTGATCTTGTAGATTTGTAATATTGCAAGTATAAAATAGGGTTTAATTGGTCAGTGTATGTTTTGTATAATTAATAATCTAAATCTACAAAGTTACTTAAGCTTTCTTTTCCAATAGCTATAGTGGAGAAAAGTACATCATTTGCCTCTGAGATGTAGAAGAGGCAAGAGATGAGTAGAAGTAATGAAAAATATAATTATAAGTACTTAAGTAAATGTCCTTAGTTGTTCTACCACTGGAAATAAAAACTCAAAACAACGAATGTGGTGCATTTCAAGCATAGGAGTCTTTATTACTTTGTCAGAAAGCATACAAATGTTGCAGAGTCATACAGCCAAACCTCATTCATTATCAAATAGCTGGGCGAGCAAAGCAATTACTCTGATTAGCATAAAAGCAGCAAGCAGGCATGGAGGCAGCAGAGATATTTACTTGAGTCACATTGATTTGACAGAGTAGTGCAAAGAGGCGGAATGCTGTGCATAGTCTAGTGCAGTGCTGTGGTTCTCAAACTTGGACATGTCAAGGTCTCCCCTTAACTTTGACAGTGTAAAAATGGAACCATGAAATGGACACGTTAGGGTCCATTTGGTTCCATTTTGTACACTGTCAAAGTAGACTTGTAAGTGGTCAATTTAGACCCCCATAAAGGAACCTAGAGAGTCCCAGAAATCCACTTTGAGAACCACTGGCCTAGTGGAGGAAAAACAAATCTGAACTCATTCCAACGGCAAAACCTTGGGGTCAGTGAAAAGCAGGAAGCCGGAGAACGTGCTGTCGTCCTCGCTACTGGAGTAGACTCCGTTCCAGTCCCTCAGTGTCTCCAGCCACACCTGATCGCCGGCAGTGAGCTGCAGCAGGCCCAGGTTGGATGCTTGATCAATGTCCTGGCCGTACAGCGAGTCGCGTGTCCGCAGCTTCCGCACTCCGTTAACCACCAGGGCGGCACGCAGGGGGCGGTTGCGTACGGTGATGTGGTAGGTGAATACATAAACGCCGGAGTATGTGACATTAAACTTGCTGATATTTGGGTCCCAATGGCCCTCCCCATTGTAAAAGACCTTGTCAAACTTCACTGGCAGACCGGGTGGTGGGAAAGACTTGCTGGGGAACAAGCCCACGCTGAAGGCAGATCGGACTGGCTCTGGTATCTCACCAGGGGGGCCTTTTGGACCCCGCGCCCCGCGTCCACCTTTACCACCTCTCTCCCCCTTCCCACCCGGGCCGCCTCTTGCTCCTGGGGGCCCCCTGGCTCCGGGCTCCCCCTTTCCTCCTCTCTCGCCCTGTGCACCGTTAGTTCCATTCAATCCTGGGGGGCCTGGATCACCTCTCACACCCAAACACTCGCCCTTCTGTCCAGGGGTCCCCGCCGTCCCATTGTGTCCCGGCTCTCCTGGGTCCCCTTTCAGTCCACGCTCTCCCTTAAGGCCTGCGTCACCTGAGTGGAGAAGTATTCGTCTTACAGTGAGAAATACTGTCCTGAAACCTTTTGGTCAACTAATCAACTAACATTAATACTCATAATACACATTAACCTGCAAAAGAGGTATTATTATTATCATATCTACATAAGTTTAATTAACGCCTATTACTCGCAAGCCAATACAGATCTAGCTTTGCGGAAGACTATTTTTGAGGCAGTTTTTCTCTATTTAGATAGGATGCTTGAGAGATAGAAGGAGAGAGACACGCAATGCAGCTGGAATCAAGCTGGGGGTATTTTGATGATGTTCTTGACACACTATCTGATCATTTACCGGCATGGTCCCTGCATACCTTTTTCACCTTTCCCTGGAACTCCAGGAACCCCAGCAATCCCTGCAGATCCTGGTGCACCTTTGTCACCTGAGGAACAGAAACATTTAGTGAGGCCCGGACTGCTGGCCCAGCGGTCCGGGCACTTAGGCTCTAATGTAGCCAGACTGACAGCGCATCGCGGGTTCAATCCCGTTCCCGACGATCTTTGCTGCATGTCTCTCCCCCATCTCTCTCTGCCTTTTTATTTCATGTCCATCTCTACTGTACACGATCAATTTTAGGCAGAAAAGCCCACAAAAAAGTTACAAATTGATAATTCGGGGGATTTCTATTTCATATTTAAACCATTTCACTAAAATTTAAACAATATATAAATACGTAGCTCAAATTGATTGAATAGATGCATATGGATAAATAGAGTTTTTGGCATACATCATATAGTATTATATAGATACAGTATATATGTTACAGTATGTTTGGGTAACTCAGGACGTTCTATGTAAGAGCGCTTGTTTTGTCGTTCACCACACACTAATCACCACCAGATGGCGACGTCAGCCACTGCTCTGCCATTCACTAGTGAAGGCACTGACATCACTCGTTTGCGACTCTCTTTCTTTATTTACTAGCCTAGCCTAGCCTAGCCTAGCCTAGCCTAGCCTAGCTTAGCCATTAGCTCCATTGTAGTCACTTGGACAGGGCGTTTATCGTGGGCTTGCCCAGGCCGCGATTGCATTCACCACGGCTTCGTAACTCGCGCGGCGCTCCGCCGGCCGCGCGGCCCTGGCCCGCTCTTCGCGGCCACTCGCGCCTGCGGCGCTCGGGGGCGAAGAGCAGGACCAAGGTCCGCTGGCCTTCGCGCCGCTTGCAATGTCGTGGACAATCGAGCGGCTCCGCCTGGAGGACGTTGTTGTGGCGACCGCTTGCTCCGCCCCGTGCGGCACCACGAGTGCTCCGTTTCTCGACCGTCCTGTTTCTCTAACAAACCGTGACATATACACTATTACCCTGATATCATATACCTAATTCCAGAAATGGGTAGAGGAGCCAAAAACTGTACACCAGTAAAAGTATTGTAATTTGTTACATTAAAATAACAAATGGATCAAGTATAAGCAAAAGTAATCATTGAGGAAGAACAAGAAAGTATCTAGTGTCATAATTACTCATACTCAAGGACTGCGGTACTATACAATCTGAGTTATAGTACAAATATTCAGGGCAAGATGAACATAATCAAAATATCCTGAATTTAAAATTGTAAATGCCATTTTGTTTTAGATAAAACAGTTACACAATAATACATTATATCTTTAAGGCAGTTAAAGGAGGCAGACCATAATATAACTGTAGTTTTTGGTCTGTCCACTCATTCTTCTGTGCGTAACCCGTAGAGATGTTCTGTTTGCTGTGACTGGCTGGCTGTGTGTATGTCATGTGACAGAGCCAAAGCAAATACCAGTCAGAGTCTTTGGCTAAAGTCTCTCTGAGTCTGGGAGAATGAAGCAAACTGAATGTGTTCTTATCACCCACCTTTCTCTCCCTCCAGTCCAGTAGATCCAGGAAGCCCAAACAGACCAGGGAGCCCCCTTGGTCCAGGATCACCCTTCTCGCCTGGTGGCCCTGGAGAAGATCATGGAAGTAATGTCAAATGTATTCTGATCATAACAGAAGAAGTATGGAACCCAACCAGGGACATGCTGGGCCCCTGATTCAGCCCGGGAAAAAGAGTTGGAGAGGCCCTCATTGCACGCTATAGAGAGAGATCTCTCTCTATAGCGCTGCTGCTACTCAAAGATTTGCCATATCAGATCACGACAAGTGACGAGCCAGTGGGCCAATTACATGAGTTATATTTTGTCGTTGACGGGTGGAAACCTTGTATGTCCAAAACCGTTTGTTTTGTATTTTTCATTTAAAAAATGATTTTAACTAGTGAAAACAGCCGCGAGGCGTTGTGTGCTTGTAGATCTGCTGTTTTCACTACTTTTGTGCGACGGCCTTGTATGATGAAGCAGGGCTTTGCTTTGCGAAGAAATCTACAAATTTGAAACTTGGAGATACAAGGTTTCTTAATTCAAACAACTCTAAACTCTAAAGCACTCTCATAAAGACTCAATAACCTTTAATCGGTGGGCAGCACTCGCAGAAGTTAAAGAAACACTCGTTGTAGTCCACGGTGAAGTTCCCAAGGACAGGCCCGGGGGGTGGTATGGCATCTGTCTGTAACTCAGCGGTGTAGGCGTCATTGGAGTAGGTGGTGCTGTCTGTAGAGGAAAGGGTGAAGGCATCCATCATGATCTCAGTGGTCTCATCTGTAAGCATGTTGCCTGGGGTCGGGGTGGTGGTGGTGGTCTGCCTGTAGCGGCCCGGTGGTCCTCCTCCTCCACCCCCCACTCGAGGAGGCTTCTTGGTGGTCTGGGGTCTGGGCCTCTGGGTGGTTCTGGCGCCAGAGGTCAGTGTGGCCGTCAAGACCACAAGAAGAGTGGTCAACAGGAGGACTAGGCGAAGACACGGCATGCTGATGGCTTCGTTCTAGGATGATCTGCAAAGAGAGGAGAGCAGGGAAGCACGCAAAAAAAAACGTTGCTTTAGAAAATCTCAAAATACGTCTATTCTTTCAGGTTTCGATTTAAAGTTCCCGGATAGCAGGGC
Organism: Nannobrachium achirus; assembly: GCF_963921795.1. Taxonomy (NCBI): domain Eukaryota; kingdom Metazoa; phylum Chordata; class Actinopteri; order Myctophiformes; family Myctophidae; genus Nannobrachium; species Nannobrachium achirus. The sequence goes on along the minus strand of NC_137814.1, from coordinate 38,576,968 downwards.
TATAGTCACAGTTGTTATTTTTTTTAAATGCTTATCGCAAATGCAAGATTGTATTTGTTGAGCAGTGGCATACGAAGGTGACAGGTCCAACTTACCTGTCGATGTTGATGCTGTTTACTATTCATTCCATCCCTTCCTTCTGGTGACTGATAGTGTACTGCTGTCCTTATATTGGCCATGGTAGTCCAGCTCCTCCACCAAGAAACCAATGGGAAAACAATGGACAGAAATCACTTGGGGTTATAAGGGTAGGTGTGTTCGTAAGGACATATTGCGTGACACCTGAGGGATATGAAATAGAAAGTCTAGAGCAGGTTCCATACAAGGCTAGACTTTATTCTTTGTGATGGATGTGGCATATGATTCCACCGTTACAACAGTGCGCACTGTGTAGCCACCGTTTCAAATGCATGCTTGCTTTATATACAAACAGAAGAAAAAAACGTGCAAGGTGACAAAAGAAACAAATACACGCAAATACTATCATGCATGCACGCATGCACACACACACACACACACACACACACACACACACACACACACACACACACACACACACACACACACACACACACACACACACACACACACACACTATACATCACTTGTGGGGACATTACATAGACTTCATTTTTATGCAAGTCCTGTGGCCTTACCCTAACCTCTATCCCTAAACCTAACCCCTAACCCTAACCCTAACCCTAACCTTAACCTTAGCCTTAACCCTAACCTTAACCCTAAACCTAAACCTAACCCTAACCGTTGTGGGGACCTACTATTTTGTCCCCACACTGTCAGAGGTCCTCTGCAGGTGACTGTGTGAACATGCGTTTAGTCCCCATAAGTATAGCTAGACAAACACACACGCACACACGCACGCACGCACGCACGCACGCACGCACGCACGCACGCACGCACACACACACACACACACACACACACATATACAGTATACTGTCAGTGGTGAATATCTCATAGGAGGGTTACCGTACATAGGGTCATTACTTTGTAGTGACCAAAACTTTTGGCACCACCTCAAAGCAGAAAAGGCCTCAGTCACCACAGGATCCATGTCCTTAAACAGGCTCCACCGCAGCACTGATCTAATCGCTACCTTGATCTAACGAATCCAAGGCAAGACCAGCAACCCCTGTAGAAACACAGCACCGCTGATCTTCACAATGCATTGTGGGTAGAGTGTCGACCTCTGACATTAAGGCCCAATGAGTGCAGGTTCCGGTTAGAACCCCTTTGATGTTTTTGTGCTGTGTCCTTGTTTCACTCCCAGACACCCTGCGGCACATTGGTACTGTAGCTATGGGACATAAACTCTGTGTGTGACAAAGGCTACTTATGGCATGGGTTGAAAGAAAGAAAGAAAGAAAGAAAGAAAGAATAGAGTAGGTTGTGCAGTGGTTCTCCCCCCAGGATAACTAGTTAAAGCAGTTCTACTTTTTTCTTAAATTAATCAAATGTACATTTGTCAAATCAATCTGTATGGTACAGTATGTTAATTGCGACTGAAGGTCGCAGACAGTTTAGTTTGTGAAAAGGTAGCCTGCCGTTGCTCATTCTATTTCCTCACTGCGTGTCGGATATTAGGGGGTGGTGTTGTGCAGTCTGGTTTATTAACCAGGCTAGTGAAACGGCACATGCTGACTCCGTTTGTCTGGACGCGTACACTTTTTACGGTCTATTGGTTTGCCGCTCTGACATCATGCTCTGACATCACTGTGATGTCAGGGGAACCACTCTAAACAGAATAGGTTTGCCGCTGTGACATCACGCTCTGGCTTCACTGTGATGTCACACTAACAGATTCCCTTTTATTCCCATATGGAGTTCCCTGATGTCATCAATATTAAGCCCATATCTAACAGGACTTCATATGGGAATGCCCATATATGGAGGCCACATACCACACTAACGGAATCCATATATGGCCAAGACAGATGGCCAAGACAGACCATATCTGTGTGGCTGATTCTACAGACAGGGATCTCCATGTATGGGCATAAAAGGATATGATGTCAGATGTCATAGACATCATAAGACTTTCACATAACGAATAACTGAGTAAGCATGTTTGGGCTCTCACAGCATATCTCCATATACTGTACAGTACATGGATCTCCATATATGGGTACCAGGGGTCTCCATGGGTAACCGGTCCAATGTCCATCACTGGCCAGATGGCCAACACATGGGGCAACCTCGATTGTCGCCCTGAGACGTCTTACTAGTATAATACTTGTACATTTGGGGTGGTTGTATTACGTCTCCCTGCTCTTCTATTTAGATTGTTACTGTATCATATGTCTCACCTATAGACACATGATCTGACACGAATTTTAACCTAATTAAATGTATTAAGCATCAGGCAGGTTCTAATAGCTCAGTGGAAGAGGAAAGTTTCAGCTTTAATAACATCAAAACCAGTTTTAACTCTATAGTCTATACATTGGCTATTTTCACAAAATGTGGAGAAAAAGAAACAGAGGGGGGCTACCTGGCACAAAATGCATTTAGATGGGGGTCCTCCGTACTCTGTTCATATCAAATTGGGGGTCCTTGGCATGAAAAAGTTTGAGAAGCCCTGGTGATAGTGTTAGGTAGCCCACACATAGGCTATAAAGTTTATTCGAACTGCATAGGCTGCTACAATGGTGGTGATTGGCCAGTGGGGGTGTCTTATAAGAGGGAATGTGCGCACCAGAGTATGCAGCATAGACCATATAGGTATGCAGCAGCAGAGGAGAAGCTGTTTTCTACTAAGACCAACCAATGGATCTGCCTTTAAATAAAGAAACAATCACAATGAGTGCCCTACTGTGTGCCGTTTCTTATATTGTGGGTAAGAAAGAAAGGAGGATAGCATGTTTTTTTACAACATCTAATAGATCTAATATACTGTAACTGTCTGTATGCATGTCAGAATGCACGAGGCAGGCAGGCTGTCATCATAACGGATAACAGGAAAATAAACATGAAAGCCAGCCATATATTTAAAGTTACCGTAGCCTACTAACATAGTGACTTGAAACAAATAGAATATACTGCAGCCTATTCCATTAACATGAGACTCTCCCCCACCCCCCGGTTGCCTGCCCTGTAATGTTTTGATTATCCATCATAGGAGGCTTGCAGCTGCGCACTCTCTGTCAGCGGCAGCCACATTCAAAGTATGGGGTGCGTGGTGTGAAATGATGCGGAGCGAGGGACGGGGACCAAATAGACACATTTCCTGGTGAAGAATCGGGGTCAGAGAGAAAGAGGCTACCGCCGAACCCCGCTGTCAATCCTCCCCGGTCGCTACCCGTCGCTCTCTGGGCGGGTCTAACTCTAAACCCCCTAAAAAAATCGCATCGGCGCCCCTGTTTAATTTCCACAATGGAATATATTCATCTTCTCCTCCCGCAGCTGTTAGCTTGAGGACGGTGTCTCTCAAGAAAGAAAAGACGGGCGGGCCAAATCAATGACGGTGGCCTGGTCCGCGTTCGTGTTGCTGTGTGAGCTGCCCGGTATTACTGCCGCCCGATCGGCCGCGCACGGACGGTGCGACTGCATTCAGACACACGGGCGGGCCTGTTCTGTGTGCGAGAACCACGTCAGAATCAGATGGTCATATCATATGAAAGGGAATTTTTGTTCAAATCCGTTCGGCAGCGAAGCGATTTGTTTAGCGTTCCGTTGAGCGGATGGAGTGAATTGCAATAATATAGAGGAGAGACAGCGCGGCGGTTTTGTTGCTGGGTGATGGTAGGAGACACAATGACGCTGTTGTCTCTCCTGGGTCGGATCATGCGTTATTTTCTCCTCAGGCCGGAGACATTGTTTCTGTTGTGCATAAGCCTGGCATTATGGAGCTATTTCTTCCACACAGACGAGGTGAAGACCATCGTCAAGTCCAGCCGCGACGCCGTGAAGATGGTCAAGGGGAAAGTGGCGGAGATGATGCAGAACGACCGACTGGGGCTGAGCATTCTGGACGCGGAGTTCTCCAAAACCTGGGACTTCAAGAACAACAACGTAGCGGTTTACTCTATACAGGGGCGGCGCGATCACATGGAGGACCGCTTCGAGGTTATCACTGACATCACTAACAAGAGCCACCCGTCTATATTTGGGATATTTGATGGGCACGGCGGCGAGGTAAGCTGGAAGGGATATTGAGGAGGTCCATTCCATTTCAGTCATCATGGCCACGGCCAAGTAGGCCCAGGCACACTGTGCCAATCATCAAGCATGACGGTTATTATGGTGTAATGCTGCTGTTGCACACAAGTGTCATCATCATCATCACTTCAGAGCATGTTTGAAGAAGACACAAGCAGTTGGCTTGAGAAAGTGTATGTTGTCAATTCACCACCACATTGTAGGCTAAATAAAATACAAACAATTCACAACACACACACACACACACACACACACACACACACACACACACACACACACACACACACACACACACACACACACACACACACACATTGTGGGAGAATAACCTCTTTTGTGGTCATGCCTCCACTCCAAGTGGTGGAGTTGAATTGCACACCCTCATATAGACCCACCCATCTGGAGCCTTTTGTGTTACAGCTCCAGTGTGTGTGTGTGTGTGTGTGTGTGTGTGTGTGTGTGTGTGTGTGTGTGTGTGTGTGTGTGTGTGTGCGCGCGCGTGTGTGTGTGTGTGTGTGAGAGAGAGAGAGAGGGCTTGACTTCTTCCCTTCCACTCCCTCTTGTCAGGGGTCAGTGAATTCCCATGGCTGTCCACACAGACATCTTGTCCTCTGAACCATCTGTCACCGCTGTCCCCAATGCTTCCAGTCTGCCTCGAGCAGTGAAGACAAACATCCACACACACTGTGACACACAGACACCGCTAGAGATGAGTGTTTCCCAAAACAATAGGTCTGGACTCCCCAGTAAATGGCCTTCCTCTACTCTAAACCTACATTTCTTTTTTTTACTATTATTTCAAAAGACATATTTTCATTTTAAAAAAGAAATTCAGGAAAGAAAATCGAGAAGAAAGAAAAGGGGAAAATATATAATAGCTAATAATACATTTCACTATTAAATAGGGCTTAATCTATAATGTATTTTTGTAAGTTTAGGTCCCAGGGAGGCATCACATTTCTCTTTTGGGTCTCGAGCTAAAAGGTTTGGGAAACACTGCAGTAGATCATTAATTGATTGATTGATTTGATTTGATTTGGTGACATCACATAAAAAGAGCACAATTGCACTTTCCCGAATCCCGACATACAGTCATAGCATCACAGAGGATGAAAACATAAAGCCAGAGGGCTTATTTCCATTGTGGTCCTCAAATAATACCGGTACATCATTCATTATTTACATGTTACCTGGATAACTCTGGTAACATGGGTTTCATGCTTGTTTTCATCTTACATCCTACTGGCATACCATTGAAACAAATCACTTGAGAGAGAAACAGAAATCCTATTTACAAAGATGCATCTGGCTGGGCATGTTATGGTTTCAGTACTTTATCAACAGAATATTTCAAAGAAATACCGGCTAATACTGTGTCTGAAGCTCTTTATTACAGCAATCCTGGTTATTATAACCTTTGGTTATCACCATTATATGCCCAGTGCATTATGCTTTACGGCTTTACGGAGTATTTAATATATACAGTAATTTTCAAGGATTTGAATATGCTAACCGTGAGATCTATTGATAGCCTTGTTACACATGAAATAGATTAAAGAAATGCCATGATGGTCTAGCTCTTCACTTCCAAGGCTAAATATTACCATAGAAGATAACAAACCAAACCCTCTTGATTGGTGCACATTATATAGCTGACTTCAAAGAAGGATGTTGCAGTACTTGTGGGTATTATGAAACTTCAGTTGTGGTCACATGATCATTAACACTGCAGTGGTTAGTCTGATTAATACTTTGCCATATGACAGGGCCAGGCGCTGGAAATAGCCGATCTGCTATTTTTGGTGCGAAACTAACTCTGTATGAATAAGCAGTTGTGAGACCCCATCCATAACCTGCATCTCCCCATCTCTGTTTGTCCCTTAGCCTAGTAATAATTTAAGAAAGAGGCAAATTGTGAAAACAGCCGAAGTTCACAGCGCCTTGCCTTGATGTAGATCGTGTATTTTCACAGTAATTATCTGTGGAACCGAGTCAAACTAAATGTAATGCCTCAACTCCTACATTATACCGGTAGGTGTTTATCGGGGTATTATTATTTTGGGGGGTCATGGCCTGAAAAGGTTGAGAATCACTGCACTGCCTTAGCCTATAGCTTTATTGTGTAAATAAATTAATGAAGCCCAGTCCCAGAGATGCAATTGGATGGTTCCAGCAGCCAAAAGCCGACATTGAAAAGTGGTTAGTTTTGGGTTTTTTATGCCTTTATTGATAGGACAGTAGACTGACAGCAAAGGTCGTCGGGATCGGAATTCTAACCCGCAACACTCTGTCAGGCATCAGAGCCTACGTGATATGCGCCTGGACCACTAGGCGAGCGGGCACCCAATTTGACAATATTTAATAGAGAACCATAACATGCACAACAGTGTTGCTGTTGTTGAAGGGAGATAGAGAGCAGGGTATGTTTACTGGAGCTCTCTGTCTATTCCTGTCCCATAATCAAATATTTAACCTTCCTGTGTGCACTGCAAAATCCTCAGTGTTCTTTTAACTCACATACAAAATGAACCAGTAGGTCCATGTGACATCCCCCGGCCAGCCACACTACATTACTGTTTCTCTCTCTTGCCGTCCTTTACCTATGTCTTTACGTGTGGGATGCGCGTGTGTGTGTATGTGTGTACATGCAGCTCATTGACCTTTGATGGTGGTGGTCATAGTCACTGTAGGAGGGTGATATGGTGGCTCTGCCGACTGGATCATGCTGACATTGTCCTCGACCAAGGGTCTTATTAAAAGTAAACAGTAAACACACACACACACACACACACACACGCGCGCGCGTGCGCACACACACACACACACACACACACACACACACACACACACACACACACACACACACACACACACACACACACACACACACACACACACATGCACTAAGCCTGAGCTCACCACACATCATAACAGAAATCATCACAAACCCACTGAGGAAAGATTCCAGACCCCAAACAGGCTTGCCTTTAAAAACAAACCATGTTCTATATCAAGCCCCACACAAAGTCAGAAATATATTGGAAATGTAGAACAGGCATGCTTTCTGTGTATACTTTCAGACATTAAATCAATGGTATAAGATGATCCTCATCTATTAAGGTACTTTGAAATCAAGATTTTATTTTTCTGGTGCAATACAAAGTACTGCAGGTGTGGATATCCAGGAACCTGTTTGTTTGCTGATGTATTCATTCTGCTATTTGGCACAAATATAAGGCAGTGCTATTAAATGGAGCAAACATGCCAAGCCAAATATGGACAGTAAGAACCGTGTGTCTCTGACTGAGCTGTGTGTTATAACCAAGCAATGTGTGGGAAATTACTCCAGCATCGCTCTACTTCAAAGTCTCTTATGCGGGCAAGTAAGTTGTCCAAATATGCACATGTCAGCACAAACCGCCTGCAGTTGTTTTGATTCATTAGCTGATGAAGCACAACCTTATGCGAAGCAGTTTAAAGCCCTGTGTTTTTATTTTTCACACTGGTGGTCACACTACTGTGTCATATATAAACAACTTGTATCTGACTAAAATGCCACACACATGAATGCAGAGGCTCACATTTGATGAGTGAATCTCAAATGAAAACTGCTGCAGTGGTCTTGGTCTAATACAGTACATCTCATTTGCATGGCTATATCTTCATGCTGGAAAATAAGAATTGAAGGACTAAGCGAAGAAAGGGAACCTTCATTTGTGTGATGCTCAGAGGTAATCAAGACTGACTCACTGCCTCCCTCTACAATTAAATGAAAGAATAAGTACACTTGTGACTCATCCATTCCAGACAGACACACAGAGACATTGTTCTCTGTAGTGACCTATGAGGAATATTGTAATTGCTCACAGCATAAGGTCCATGTCACGTCATATTTAATGACAAAATATCTCAGATGAAATAGCATAAGTCTGCAAGTCAGGTTGTATCTTTGTTGCGGCTGATAAACTTGATTCATGTTTTAATGTTAACCCAGGCACTTTCAATTGCTGGTGCATGCAGGAAGAGACATATTTTCAGAATCTTTTTCATAAATAGCTGTGCTGTGGCCCCACATGTACCGGTAGTGTTACAGCTGTTTCTATAACTCTATAGAAACATTGTATGATTAGTATTTTCTATGTAAGCAAGAGAAAGAGTGCCTATTATAATTCTTTCTGTTACATTTTGCCAGATGTGGCCAGCAGCAGTTGTCCATTGCAAGGCCGTGACAATGAGGGGAGAAGATGAATGAATGGAGGGCAAGGAGGGAGGGATGCAGGGTCGAGGAAAGGTTGTTCAATAATTCAGCATGGAACACCTGCTGACCGCTCATTTAAAAGGAAAGCGGAAGAGAAAACCCATTGAACCAGAGCCACAGCACCAATGAAATCGCAATGCTTTTTTTGCTTTTCTTTTTTTGACTCAGAGTGGAAGGAAAACAGTCCACTGTGCTGAACGTGATTTACAACACAAGAGAACCCCTTGAATTAATAGCTCAACCTGCCTCGGAAACATTACCTTTTTAGGTTAGAGAAAGAAGCAAATGTCTCTAGCTACGCAGAAGCTATAAGCACTTGGAGGAGAGGTGCTCACTGACAATAACAAGGAAATAATCTCTTGAATCCAACAAAATAACTATCCTCAAACACTGACGGTAAAAGAGAGCCTTTACAGTGAGTCAATATGCACCAACATGCAGTGCAGTGAGCAACATGCAGTGAGCAACATGCAGTGAGCACCAACGGAACACCACCACAATTAGTATCAGTTGTAACACCTCTACACACTACTGGGAATGTCAAGTGACATGATACCATACAGGAAACTGTGGTGTGCAGTCTAGCATGGACAGAGGTATGCATTTCAACGTCTCTTTCTCTGTTCATCCTATACTGCACATTTATATTAGATTGCTTATGCTTAGTCAGGACAGAGTATACATTTCCACCCACTGCTATTTAAAACCTTGGCTCTTACCGGTATATCATATACAGTCTTTGTATAGGCGATTTTATCTCCAAACCCTCTGCTAAGTTTAGATTTTGTTTACATAACCTGGACAGATGTGCTGGATTGATTGATATAATAGATGAGTTGTTAATAGATTTTACGTAAGGTATTTGGCTACTTCACAATTCACTTACATAGCTGTGAACTCATACTCTTTATCTCCATCTTACCACATCTTACACAGTAAAGTCCTTGTGTTAATTTATCCATTTATAACTAGTGTGTGTACAATGTAACCACATTAACCCCTGCAGCTCCATTTGGTTATCTTTGTACACTCCCAGTTAAATGAACCACCTTCCCTACTTCGAACATGTCATTATAGGCAAACAATCCTTGAATGTCTTTCGAAAATAGCAGATCACAATGCGTTGAGACTATTGATCTGCTATTTTTTTGTTCTTTTTTTCTTTTTATTTAGAAACGTTTCGATTTGTTTTAATAGGGCAAAAGTGGTTAACTTTTACTCCGTTTGTTCCAATCCAGGCTGCAGCTGACTATGCGAAGGCCCACCTGCCAGAGTCATTGAAGCAGCATCTGCAGGTCTATGAGAGGGAGAAGAAAGAGAGCTATCTCTCCTACGCCAGCATCCTGGAGCAGCGCATCCTGGCCGTGGACCGCGAGATACTGGACAAGCTCTCTGTCAATCACGATGAAGCAGGTCAGGAGTGGAGAAGGGGTGGTTTGGGTTTATGTCATGTGTATGTGTCGGGGCTGGGAGTGGGGGTTGCATGTACACAGCCAAAGGTTGTGATAGAAAACAGCTCACGTAGAGCAGAAAATTAGATGTGGTCCGGCTTGCAACACCGCAGCGATGCTTCACGCCAAGATGAATGGACATGATCTTTCATCAGGGCCATGTTGGGCTACTTTTATCAGTAAAATGAAAAAGGTTTTGAGTGGTATTGATTGTACACCCTACCTTCACAGCTCACCTCTGATTTAAGACCCATTCCTCCCAGCAATCTGTAGATCACCTTGGGTGATTTATACTTTGTTGAATGCCGTGGCGCGCACCGAAAATAGCCAATCTACAAGCTCACAATGTGTCGGGCTGCGAGGCATTGTGAGCTCTTAGATCGACTGTTTTTGGTGAGTGACACAGGCGCGCAACTAAGTATATGAGGCGTAACACTGATGCTGCTCCTCAACAAAATGGACCAGCTCTATTTCATTGGCGCAAGGGGTTTATAGTTAGCCTTCCTGTCAGCCCTGAGGAATTGATTAGATACAAAAGGCGGATTCAGCAGCTTGTAAATCACAGTATTTCTCATTGCAGTGGAGTGGATATAAAGCCAGAATGCAGTCAGAAGTGATTACACCAGGGAATGGTGCTTAGTTCTTTAACCTTGACATTTTCATCCCTGGAGGTATACAGTAGCTACTAAAGTTGGATATGATGACTACAGCCTAAAATCATGATTGTTGGCTCCAAAGTCAAATAAATAGTTTGTAACACGTTCCCCTTCGGTTATGCAATACCCAAAGTACCTATAGTCAGAGTTCTTAGAGCAGTACCCATTATCATAGTATTAGGCCAGTACATGACGTCAGTCAGTACTATGACATCATATTGATGACATCAGGGATCTGGGCATAAAATGGACACAGCGGATACAGAGAGATTTGAGGATTTATCTATCCATAATAACTAATAATCGACTGAATGTCTGTCCGGAAATAACACTCTACGTGGGTGACGGGTAGCCAATCAGATGGGCATAAATGGGCATATGCTTGAGGATTGGTGGATTGGTGAGTTTCACATGACATTCCGGCCCACACCCCAAATAGGCGATCTCTAGGTGAGTTTTACGTGACATCATAATATCTTACTATAAAACGGAAGAAGCGGGCGCAAACCTCTAAAGGGTAGTCTCCCGAACGGCGAGTATCGGAAGTAGCCACTGCTGCACGGAACTGTAGTCCCATTGGAAACATAACAGAAACACAATAGCTCAGACAAAGTCATTCGAGCGGCCTATTCTTGTTATGGGTGTATAGTTTAAGAAAACGTTTGAAAACATCATGGAGGTAACACCAATAACACCAGAGAAAGACGAAGGGTCATATTGGCCTTTCCTTCTTACTGCTGGGAAAAATAATACACCTATTCCTCCTTGGATGGTACCAATATGGATGCACTTTTGTTTCAAACTAGAATGAATCACTGATCTTGAATACAAAAATAGTACAGAACACATTCTACAACAAATTCAAAACTATTCACTTTAGGGGAAAAGATTAAGCAGCAAAACATCAGTGGTATGTTGATAAAAAGAGAGAGAGAGAGTGATGTACTGCCCTTTTGTCAAATAAATAAATAATAAATAATCCTCAAACTTGAACACAGACAGCACAAGACACACAATATAGCTCCAGAGCGTCCAGTACAACAGATGAAGAATGAATAAGGGACTTTTGTATTGTTTGAAGCCCTATTATAGAGCCACCCAGAGGGGAGCCTTTCAAATTAAACAAAACGTGGATGTAAGGAATCCCCCAGGATTTGTAGGGCTTGCTGCCTGTTACAGAGCATATACATCTCAGATAACTGTCTCTGTCATTTTCCTATGACCTTCTCAGCCAGATTCACAATTCTTGACAATTTACTTCTATTCTTAGCCCTAAGAAGGCCATACAAAGTAGTATATATATATATAGATAGTGTAGAGACACTTTCTATTAAACTTTTGTAAGCCAACTCTGGAGTCTTACTTGTGTCTGATTACACAAGTAAGACTCCATAAACGGGAGATAAGCGACCGACACATCGCATACAGTGTTAGCTGTTAAGTTCCTGAAAGAGTGACTCTTATGGGCTTGGGCAGCAACTGTCATCGTGTGGTGTTAGCTGTGCGGAGGGTGGGGCCTCATTACTTGGCCCCCAGGAGGACATAGACCCAGGATTATGTACATTAGTACAGAATACTTAACAATACTGTTGACAAGACACTGCCTTGAGATTCACCATGTTCAAGACATCGGGGAAGGAAATATCTAAGTGTTACTTCTCACTCTCTCAAGCATTATTTGTTGGGGATACACCTCATACTATTACCAATTTGCTACCCTTTTTGTTGTTTATTTTCACCTATTTTAGCCAGTTTACTTCGTAGGAGACATTTTATTTTACAATCATGTGCAAGCTGATGCATAAGTGTATTGTTTTGGGGGCTTTTTCAGTGCTCTGGATTCTAGCTTTTATGTGCCTAACAATCTGGGACATTCACAATACATTATATTCTCTTTTCTTAACCACTTTCAACAAGAGGTCACAGATTTACAACGACAGTGAGCTTGAAGGCCAGCTATTTTAAACATGCAACACCACCGCCGTACAACAAAGTATTAAATAGGGCTTAAGTGGTTAACATACCGCTTAGTGAGGCTGTGATGAAAAGTAGTTTTCAATGACATCTTCATTTTTCATCAGTGCAGTGTGATTGTATAAGTTACTGGTGGAAACAAACCAAGGCTGGTGACAGAAGCTATGTGATCTATGCTGTCCATTGTGTGTTATGCTTAGTCAGTGAAAAGCACTTGGCGCGCAGTAGCCTTGCCAATGAGAAGTAGCTGTTGAAGTGGAAAATCCTTCAGCCGACTCATCAATTATCTCTCTTCTTCTGTCTCTCTCTTTCTTCTTCCCAGGGACAACATGTCTGGTAGCCTTGTTGTCAGACAGAGAGCTTACTGTGGCCAACGTTGGGGACTCGCGTGGTGTTTTGTGTGACAAGGATGGTAATGCTGTTGCACTGTCACATGACCACAAACCCTACCAGCTCAAAGAACGGAAAAGAATCAAGAGGGCAGGCAAGTGGTGTACAGCACTATTTTAATGCAAAGCAAAGACCAGGCAAGGGATAAACTATTTGAAACATATGGTCCTCAGCTGCCACCTGTTGGATTACTTTGGAATAGCATTGTGAGAAAGGAAATTAGGGAAATTAAATCCAGTATGTATATACAAACATTTGCCTAAACATTCAATAATGCTTTTTTAAATAGTTTGCAGGTAAATACCTGTGGATCAATCCAGTTATTATTGTGTACATACATAATAACTAGGGGTGTAACGATACATTTTAATAGCGATTCGATACATATCACGATACATGGTTGACGATATGATACATGGACGATATTGGTTCATTCATGGTGATACGATACGATTCGATTCAATGATTTAAAATCGATATAGTAACTATTTAGCAAAGAAATTAAATCTGTGTGAAAGGTGTGGCTAGTGCAGGTTTTTAAGGGAAACATGTATTATTATGGATATAAATAAGTAAACACAGTGATTATCTGCCAAATACATGGACATTGTACTGTATATCAATTGACAAACCTGCACCTTGACATGAACCCAGAGATTACACACATTTATCGATAGACCAGTGTAGCTATATGGAAAGGAAAAGTAATTAAATGTTTCTTCTTAAAAATGCTAAATACAATGCCCAAGTAGGTAATATCGATACAATCGATTCTTTGCACTGCCGATTCGATACGATACAAAATAAAACGATACGATTCGATTTTAGCTGTTTTCATTTCGATATACTTGGATTTTTTTAGTTAAAAACGATATTTCGATACAGTTACTATATCGTTACACCCCTAATAATAACCTAATGTTGACAGGGTTACAAAAGTCGCAAATAGGCACCAGGCAGCTCATTACCACTTTGTCAAATTGTGTATGAATACTAATGAAGGAACATTTCCATTGCAGGGGGCTTCATCAGTTTTAATGGCTCCTGGAGAGTCCAGGGCATCCTGGCCATGTCACGCTCTCTGGGTGACTACCCTCTGAAGAACCTCAATGTGGTCATCCCAGACCCGGACATCATGACCTTTGACCTGGACAAGCTGCAGCCCGAGTTCATGATCCTGGCGTCCGACGGCCTGTGGGATGCCTTCAGCAACGAGGAGGCTGTGCGCTTTATCCGCGAGCGTCTGAACGAGCCGCACTATGGCGCCAAGAGCATTGTCCTCCAGTCGTTCTACCGCGGCTGCCCCGACAACATCACGGTCATGGTGGTCAAGTTCAAGAGCGGACCAGGAGGAAGTAGCAAAGCAGGGTAATTAGGTCAGGGAGAGGTAACGAGGCTGCATGGGGTTTGCTGATATGTTTTGCGGTTATGTTGTCCTCCGATTTCCCAGTGTAAAGCGTGACTTATACTTAATTGCGCATCGGTGTTGTGAGTTGAAAATAGCAGATCTACAAGCTCCCAATGCAACGCCATGTGATGCATTGGGAGCTTATATGTCGGCTATTTTTGGTGTGTGACACCGGCAAAGTAAGTATAAATCAAACATAAAACCAAGGGAATACTGGAAACGGGACCCTGCGTGCTCTTTTATGGATATTGTTATGAATGCACATGCACTGGCATACGCACGCACGCACGCACACACACTTACACACACATACAAAAAAAAAAAAAAACAGTATGTTGGTACTCACACTTCCTTTAACCATCTAATCCATCATAGATCTTGAACACAAGCAGATATCCTCAAATAGTGCAGATGCTGCAGGCATTATAATTGGGAGTTGTTAAATGAAACCATTTGTTAAACCAATGTTTAAACTGTTGTTAATTTTTACCCAGTGACTGTACCAGACACATAGCCTACACACAGTCTAAATACACTGAAGGTAACCCTCCTTTATCATCAAGGGGGTTGCTCTTAACCAGCACCCATCAGACTGTGATTCATTTACTATGGTTTACTTCAAATGTGACTTGCAGTCAGTACCGAAATCTGTAGGCTGTCTCTAAAACTCAAATCGGAAGAAAAGCAAATAACGTTTTCACGTCGAAACCTGCATTTTTTGTGTTTTGGCATTTCATCAAATTGTGATTATAAAATGTTTATATAGTTACCAAATGTGGATGGGAAATATTATCGTTAATCTGTAGGGTTACATGATAGCAGAGAAATGTTTCAAAATGAAAAAGTTTTACAATAGGATTGCTACTTTAGTTTTTTTCCACTTGAAAGTAGAACTTGTTTAGTCTTTAACCTAATTGATAATTGTTCCTACAAAGCTGTAGAAGGTAAGCCTTTGGGGGACTGCCCACCAGACTTTGATGCTAAAAGGTGGAGATAGAGGGCATTAATTGTGAACATTGTGCGCTTCTTTGGATGAGCTAAGAGGCTAATTGTCTCAGAGAAGTAGTTTAAAAACAACATATGACAAAAATGTGTTTTCAGCGCGCACACACACACACACACACACACACACACACACACACACACACACACACACACACACACACACACACACACACACACACACACACACCTGTCCGGAAAAACAAACAATGCACTTTTGAGACTTTAATTTTTATGGAATGATAAGTTGTTCATTTTCATTACACTCCCCACCGGGGGGGGGGGTTGAATCCTCCATGGTGCCTCCAGCTTGGCTGAGCACGATAGGGAAGCTGTGTGGGGAGTGTGATCTCTAGGAGGAATAACATGTACCTATACACATGCATTACGTTTCCCCACTGAAACTCCTCACTGTCAGGTGAAAAGAAGCGGCCTTGAAATCACATGTATTGGAGGAGACTCGTGGTTGTCTTTGCTCTCCCTATAAGACCATTGTAGGTGCTAACAGTGATATTGGGACTAGAATAAATGGGAACCAACTGAATCGGGAGAAAACAAAAGATGATAATTTCCCCCAAAACAATATCATCTGAGAAATAATCATTGGTAATGTGGATATGATTACAAAACAGCTAGAAACATTCATTGTTCATTTCACTCAGCTAGAACAGTCTAATGAGTTCAGAACATTGAGGCTATATTTCTATTTGCTTTGCATTGTTGCTGTCAAGTAGTATACCATAACCAGATTTTCAGATGGTATCTAGTCTCATGTCACAATATCGATACATATCACCCAGCTCTACTGAAGGGTCCAACTCAAAACTGTATCAATACAATGGTTTTTACACCAACAGTACCAGAGCATGTGCTTTGGCTTCTTGTTTATGAAGAAAAAAAAGAAGAAAAAAAAAAAAGAAAAAAAAAAACTATGTATCCATGGATGCTGATGGGCCTTTGGCCCAGAAAGCACCAGAATAAGCGATGCAAAAGACTGGTGATTTACGCACCTTAGCTATCATTTACAGCTGCAACCGGAATGCTAGTAGCTAGGAATACAATTATGCTTTTGAAGCAATACTGGAGTCACTGAAACCAATGTTCAATTAAGGCCAGTACAACCATACTGATGAACTGCTGTACTGAATTCAATTACCTTTACTACTGTACACCATGGTTTTTTGCATTATTCGAGAGAAGCAACAAGCCTTTCTTTTTATTTAACAATTGACCTTAATGCCTTATTTATTGTTAAGTTTGTTAATGTGTTTGGCAGATGGCCAAAGCAGTATACTGTATATTCAGTTGTTTGTTTGTCCTTTTGTACAGAACATCAGTTTACAATTAAAACAAATACCAATAACTTTGACTTGGGCAGCTCCTCCACATACTATAGAGCCTACTGCACAGATTGTGGGCCTGGGCTTAGTGTACAACTCTGCCAAAAACACAATGTAAAATGTTTCTGTATGCAAACGATCAGTATTAAAATTAAGTACCATGTCAAATTGTATTGCATTTTGTCTTCAAGTTATTTTTGTGTGCAGGGGTGTCGCACCAAATTCTGGGCCCTGGGTACAAGGATTCACTGCGGGGCCCCTGTGCTTTAACTATTGAAAAATAGCAGATATACAAGCTCAGCGCGGCACCGAGTGCCACGCTGCGAGCTTGTAGATCTGCTATTTTTGAAAAATCATCATGAAAATCTTTGAATATTTCAAATCCTTCTGAGGTTTTTTGAAAAACCTATGTTTCGATGTCAGTGGAGCTCAAACCTTTTCATGTGAAGGACCCCCAAAATGGTATGTATTTGGCCACGGAACCCCATCTCAAAATATTGACTTCCAGGGACCCCCCAGAAGCAAAATTTGAGTTACAAATGTTCGCTTAAAAAATACATATATTCAAAGATTTGCACACATTTTCACGACTTTTCAAAAATAGCAGATCTACAAGCTTGCAGCGTGGCACTCGGTGCCGCGCTGTGAGCTTGTATATCTGCTATTTTTCAATAGCTAAAGTATAAAATAATGAAGGCCCCTCCACCACCTTGGGCCCTAGTAACTCAGTCCCACTTTCCTACCCCTTGTGACGCCCCTGTTTGTGTGTGTACATCATGACAGGACATTAGTCGCAACATAACTATTATATAGGCCTTATGCAGGTTAGGCACAATGACAACACTGTCTAGTCAGTGTCTGTCTACCAATGTCGTAGCAGTTGTTGTTTTGCATTATGGATTCTGTTTTGCAGCTGGGTTAACACAATTAGTGACGCAAACAATCTAAAAATAATTAGGTGATGAGAGCATGTAGGGAGGGGGGTGACCAGGGGTGTCGCACCAAATTCTGGGCCCTGAGTACTTTAACTATTGAAAAATAGCAGATCTACAATCTCGCAGGCACTCTTGAAAATGTGTGCAAGTCTTTGAATATTTCAAATCCTTCTAAGGTTTTTTGAAAAACCTATAAGTTTCCTATGTCAGTGGTGCTCAACCCTTTTCATGTGAAGGATCCCCAAAATGATATGTATTTGGCCACGGACCCCCATCTGAAAATATTTAGTTACAGGGACCAGTGGCGTATCCAGGAATGAGGGTCAGGGTAGGCGAAATCGCAGCCGAAATGCCAGCAAGGTGCCGGCCCTGAAATGCTGGCGCAAGTTTTGCTGGGGGGTCCCTGGCCCATAAAATTTGAGTTACAAATGTTTGCTTAAAAAAATACATATATCCAAAGATTTGCACACATTTTCACGACTTCATCAACAAGCTCGCAGTGCCGCGCTGTGAGTTTGTAGATCTGCTATTTTTCAATAGGTAAAGTATAAAATGAATAAGGCCCCTCCACCCGGTGGCGCAGTGGTTAGTGCTTCGCCTCACCGCTAGAAGGTCCTGGGTTCGATTCCGGCCGGGGGACGCTGTGGGTGCTGGGGGCGTGTTCCTCCCTCCTCATCATCAGCGCCCACACCCTAAGTGGGGTTGGCGATAGGGCCTTTCTGTGTGGAGTTTGCATGTTCTCCCTGTGTCTCCTAGGGTAGATACCCTCACAAAAACATGCAGTAATCCTGGTCTCAATAATGCCTCCCCCTGGCCAGCCGGGGCGCTTGATGGAGGGGAAAGGAACTGTTCCACGTGCTACGTCCATCCCAGGGAAATCCCCCCTGTCAGGTGAAAAGAAACAACTTGGACTACCCATGCATTGAAGGAAGCATGAGGTTTGTCCGTTGTCTCCCCAGGCGTGGCAGAGGGAGAGCAGAGCCCAGGATTACATAGGCAATTGGCACTGGGTGAAAATGGGTTAGAAAATCGTGGGATAAAAATTATAGGAAAAAAAGGCCCCTCCACCCTGGACCCTATAACTCAGTCGTCGTCGTCCCCCCCCCCCCCCCCTTGTGACGCCCCTGACCGTGACGTTGACCTAGAGTACAAATAGTTCTGTGTGTCATTTACTCTCTATGCCATAGGCTGAGAGCAGATGACACAGAACTATGCCTGGTAACACAACACCGCTGCAGCCTACTGGCAATGGCTCTGACGCCGTCACGACCTAGACGGCGCGCGTAACGTGGCGGTGGATGACAAGTCATTAGTGACGGCCGGGGCCAGGTGGAGTGCCTCAGAATAGCATGACACCGTAAAGCAGCAACTGTGCCAAATGTCGAAGAGTGGCAGCTACCCAAAACCATGCAGCTACCAGCCAGCTCTGTGTTTACGGTCAGAGGCTCTGACCGTAAACGCCTTTTGCGTCAGTTGGCCAGCCAGGAACACTTGTCTTTAACAGGGATTCTGAAGCCTATAAAGAGGAATTGGATGTGAGACAAGTGAGCACATCACAGCGACCAGACTGAGCAGATTTGTCCAAATATATTGCCACGCACGGTTCGGACATTTTCCACTAAAAACACTGTTCATAGCCAGGGATTCCGTTTTGACAATGGGACAGCACGGCTCCAAATCATCCACGGAAGCGCGCATGCTTTTCCAGCGTTTTGGCGCAGCGGACAAATCAGT
The DNA here is from genome assembly GCF_963921795.1 of Nannobrachium achirus. Lineage (NCBI taxonomy): Eukaryota > Metazoa > Chordata > Actinopteri > Myctophiformes > Myctophidae > Nannobrachium > Nannobrachium achirus. The sequence continues at coordinate 38,557,644 of NC_137814.1, read as the reverse complement.
GTATGAGAAAATGAACGAATCATCTCCACGTAGTACATCTACGATCCCTTTTCAGCAGAGGGCCGCTCCTGCTCCGCTCTCCACTGGCAAGAGGACTAGTATAAGACCCCACTCATGGCACCATAGCTGCCGGCCACGGGACACCGGAGGACTGGTGTACGTAGTGGGGGACCCCACGGGCGGCGTCTGGATGAAGCCGAGAGAGAAATGGACAAGATCCTGATATGACAATGTAATCTGATCAATCTTTTATTTGAAAGAGGTTCTACTGGTGAAAAGTCGTGCCCTATGTTGTGGGGTGCCTTTCCATGTGTCCTGTGGCTGTGAGGCGCGCAAACAACGATGATGATATCGTAGTGCGTCTTGACCGCTGCGCTGAGGCGCGTCTGTGCATGGATTCACGATGCAAGACGAGAGGCTTGTAAAGCTTACGTCTGTTGGATCGAAATGATGTTTGATGTCATGGATAAGTTGGTTGGACTAAAGTCACTAAACTCTAAAGACGATCGATGGAAGTGGAGTTGAAGACCATCAAGTTTGCTTTCCATGACAATTTATTTTGATTGACAATGATTATGAGTCATGTGTCAACGAGTCAACGAGTTTCACTTGATCATCAATGTGTTTGTTTTGTTGTTGAGAAATAGCCAAACAAAGGGATTCACTTCTCAACCTGTCATGATTAGCCTACACACTGATATGATTTATTGGGGCTATACTGACGGCCTGATCTTAGTCGTGACTTGTCACAAAGGTTTGCCTTTCTGTTTTATAACTGCTATGAAATACTTCATTTTCATATCTCAAAAGATGGACAATAACGTGGACAATTTACTTTAACCAAGCTCGGCATTGTACTTTTTAACTACAGTTCATCACAACAACTCGGAAACTGTCTACATTTATTTATTGTCTAAGAATGTTGTGCATAATTCTCTGAGACACAGCCGAGCTTTATTTCTTGTTTTTGTATTTGAACCGTTAATTGATGGTGGGTTGGTCGTGGATAAGGCCAGGGCGGGGCGGTGTGGGTGTGTGGGGTGAACTGCGGGTGCAGCAGGGCAGAGGCGTCAATTGGGTATGACAAGGTATGGAAGCTGCCATACATTGGCTACAAGGGGGAAAATAAAATGTACTTCTTAAAATAAATCATCATGCCTGTTGCTAAGGTCGCGTGCAAGACACCAGTCATGTTGCCATATCTTATCTTTTGATGAAATGACGCCACTGCAGCAGGGCCTCAACCTGTTGCACTCTGACATTTTTAAGGTCACATGTAGTAATATACTGTTTAACTAGCCATGGCTCCATTTAGACCATACAGTATATTTCCTTTACATAAGAGATCAACACATTTTCTTTCTTTCTTTGAACATGTACTGTCTGGAATGTATTTCTTGTATCATGGATCAATCATCAATGTTGATTGACATTTACACAGTATAAAGAGATGACTGTGTCAATAAATCATCTGATCTATATCTTATCTTGAGATAAATAATTGCATGCACACTGCATGTTCTGGTTCAGGAAAGTAACTGTGCTGAAGAACCTGCACGAGTAGAGTGGGCATATAATGTCCAGGGCAGACTCAAGCTTGTGTATAAGCTCAAACTTCCAAACCAAAGACTTTGGTTTACAGCACTTGAGTCGAATGTCCTTCCCCCTTAACCTGTGGGATTTTCAAATTAGTAGGCTAATGTATCACCCCTGGATATAGCCTACATTAAATGGTCTCACTCTCAACTTTGCCTGTTAACACTTGGAGTATATATTCTTAACTCACCATTAACAAATGATCAAGTCAATATGACTTAGCAATAGATTAGTGATTACTTCACAATCAAATAGATCATCAGTTAAGGAATGTTTTCTGTTATTGACAGGCCTATGCAAAGAAATTAGCTTGATTCCTGTAAAAGTTTATTTCAGGACCAATAAGAGATCAGACATCTTTAAGCTCAACAGATGTGCCCTATAAATTAATATCAAATCTTTATTAAAACCACTTTCTGTAGGTTACTGACTTGTGTGTCCCCAGTTATGTCTTTTTTTCATTTGCACATGATTACTCAAAGTATAGTATTTGCTATTGATTGATTGATCATGGTGAACATAGGAATTCCTGATCCTGCATTAATTCGTACATTAAGCTAAATCACCATGAGCCAAGAAGTATTACTTGAAGTAACTAATAACATGCTTTATATAAGTAACTTATTAAAGCATGTTATCGGCCTCTATTGTGCTACACATCACTGGTGAACCATGAGCAGAAAGGTCAAACCAAGCATGTTAGAGCATGTGAGTCAATAAATGACTCAAAGCCGCACTGTCAACTAGCCAGACCCACCCTCCTTTATAAACTTTGCCCCTATTTTATCACAGATAGGTTTATTGTACTGCATCGTGTAATGGCTCATCCAGTAACTCTCTGGGTAACGCAATGGGTAAACACTGGCAAAAGATAGGAACACAAGAGGAAGCAGCTGTAGAGTTGACTGTCCTTCTGTCATGATGGGCCAACGATGCTCCAAACAACCCGAAGCCAGAGTTCTTATCCTGGGCCTTGACAACGCTGGCAAATCGACCCTCCTTTACAAACTGAAATACAACATAAGTGTCATTACCGTGCCTACTATCGGTTTCAATGTGGAGATGGTTGAAGCGAGAAAGAACGGGCGGCAAGTCGCCTTGACTGTGTGGGACATCGGAGGCCAGAGGAACATGCGGCGGTACTGGAAGGGGTTTTACCAGGACACGGCTGCCGTGGTGTTCGTGCTGGACAGCTCCGACAGCGAGCGTTTTGACGAAGCCCACCGGGAGCTGGAACACGCCCTCAAGAGTGACCTCCTGCGGGGTCTCCCGGTGGTCGTCCTCGCCAATAAACAGGACGTCAACGGCGCGCCGTCCGTGACGGAAATAACGGAGCGGTTCAACTTTAGAAAGTTGTGTTCGGGTCGGGATTGGTTCGTTCAGCCCTGTTCAGCTTCCACCGGCTTTGGACTCGAAGAGGGTTTCCGACGGGTTGCCCACCTGATGAAACTCCCATCAGAGCCAGATGCGATAAAAGACAATATCAAAGACACAGTGCATTACCTCAGAGCAAAGTCAATCGGTTAACAGTAGGCTAGGCTAGGAAATACATTGTATTAATGTGATTTATTTTCTTCTGCCATGCAGGCATATTTCAATTCAAAAACAAAATAGGCTACTTGATTCCAAATTAAAACATGAAATGATCAATATCACACCTGATTTTTGTTCTTGTTTGGTGTTAAACGATGCACTTCTGCCGTTAACAATACGGAAAGGAAATCGAAATCATTTTGGATTAAGGCACTGTTATTAATTTTACAGGCAATAATGACATCTCTGCATCAATTATCACAATATCAGCAACAACTGTCTAGAACAAGTAGGCTAGACTACCATAACCAAGTAGGCCTACAAGTATACATAGCAAAGTACAGACTATGGGTTGGACTATAACATAATAGGCCATATTATGGCCTATGATACCATCATAAAAAAGGGCAATTGTATAAGATTGTGCTGATCCTCATGTGCTTATTGTTCCTCCACCCTGTCCTTCCTGTGTCATGGCTTCGGGCCGACCCCTGCAGGCGTCTCGCACCGTCTCTTCGTATGTTGGCAGGTGCTTGCATTCATCATATGAGGGTAAATGAGCAGCAGGTTCGGCGGTGGGATCGGCCAGACTGTACGACGTAAAAGACCCGATCAGCGGCTCCCGAGATATGGTGGTAGTTGGATGTCCGCTGTCGGGTGTGGTCTGCTGGCTGTCGCGGAGCTGCCGCCTGGATCTGGAACACACCATTCTCTGGACCAGATATCCCAAAGCAAAGAGAAGTAGCAAGAAAAGAACCCCGGAAAGTTTTCGGGTGACCATGGCGATGCTGTAATAGGTAGAGTCCACGAATTGTTTGCAACAGGTGACCACAGTGGAATTGTCCCCACTTGTGCAGCAGACACTGTCGTCCCGACAAAGATCCTGTCCACATCTTCGTATCGAATGAACCGTTGTGCGAACAAAAGAACACACGGTGAAAACCAGCGTTGGGCATTTGAAGTTAAAAGTCATTGTGTTTGAGTATACGAGGAGGAAGCGTTCAAATCAAGGTGGTTGTGGCCGGAGGCAGGAGGCATGCAGGCTTGCATGCATTTGGCTGAGGCGCTGACGCAACGAACCACAGCTGAGTCCTGCATGAGAGAAAGAGAGGAAAACTCATTTATAATCATATCGTGTGATTTGTGTCCAGTCGGATAAAGTTACTATAGCCTACAAGGCTCTTTAAGGATAGCCTAGCCCTAGTTCATTGTGTTCTTGATGTAGCTATTATGCACTTAGTGCGAATTTTGCCGTCGTCTAATCGAAAACACTATGGCAATTGTGTGGAATTATTTGATTATGTCAAAGCAAACAGGCGCCGCAGAGATGATATCGATCTGTTCTGTCGGAAGGAGTAGGCTACTAAAAATGAGTTGTGATGATGAATGATAATCCACAGGCAAGGGAGTGGCCGTGGTGTGGACACAAAAGCAAAATTGCATCTTTCAGAACCACGGACAGCTCCCCGGAGGAGAATTGAACAAGGGGCCAGGGGTGAACTCTCCATGGTGCTGAAGTAAACAAACAAGAAGCAAAAGCCAAACAAGTGCTCTGAGAATTTTTGAGATAGGGCTGCAATCAACTTTAAAGTGCCAGACTGCAGTGTTTGCATATAAGGTCTTCAGGGTTTTCCTCCCTTTTTTTATGAAATCATGGTGCCAAGCCATGCATGAAACTCAAAGAGCACGTATTTCAATGTTTTATTTCTCAGTATCACTCATACAAGTATATGGACTAAAAGGTTGGTGTGACATACAAACTGTGCTAACAAGATATAACTATAGGCTATAATACATAGCCTAATGCAAATTAAAAATCAAAAAGTAGGCTACAATCCTCAATGTCATGACCAATAGGAGTCAGGTTACAAAGACACTGAATCCGCTATTTGACATATGTGACACCTAGCCTATGTGACAACAAAAATAATCTGTATGATTTGTAGCTGACTGCAACAAATATTTAATGGATGTGGATGGAAAGACTAACATCTGGCATTGATTATATGAATCAATAATGTGTCAACAATGATGATCTGTTGTGGTTGATGCTAATGGATTAAAGTGCTCTCTAATGGTTTCCTTCTTGCTTCAAAATAGCTGACACTGACATCTTTTCATACGTATGAATATGAAGCCTGTGTGTGTGTGTGTGTGTGTGTGTAGGGGGGGGGGGCATGTATCTAAACTTTAAGTAACCCATTTATAGTTACATACATTTCTGAAAAGAAGACAAATATAAACTTGGAATATTTCCCACCACCTACAAGATCCCATCTGCTGTTCCAGTACTTAAAGAGGTGGTGGTGTTTTTGTGGTACCATATACAGTAGGCATGTGACAGTTTGACAAAATGTGCTGTCAGCAAAGGAAAGTTAAGTTGGAATGGCCTAGCATTTGTAATAAGGAAGTCTACACATGCCACTTTTAAGACTCATCTCAAACTTTGGCTCAAAGCAAACAACAGTGTGATAATAATTAACCTGATATGTTGTACAATGTGTTCTCGTTTACTTGAGTAATTGCATTTGCAAATTGCCACTTGCAATGTTCCCGTTTTTGTTACCTGCCTAGGGACGCAACTCCAGCATATACAATATTTTATACCAAAGTTCATTAACATGCTCAAATATACAAAAGATTACATGTGTATACTCAAAACAGTGTATACTCAAATCAGTAAATAATAAAAGAGGACACAGTAAGCTTTACAACTTAACAACACATGCATGCACGTGCATCTCAAAGCAAAACAATAAGTCAGATGTGTAAAATGTTTATTGATAAACATTTCATGTCCTGCAAATCAAAGTATTGAAATGTCAAATTAATGTTAAACAAAGCTTAAAGTATTTATAATTTAAAATAAAAAGGGGGAGGGCATAAAACCCTCCCATTCCAGGCAAGTGGTGCAGTTTACTATGACAGGCAAAGCCTTATTCAAGGGAGATATCATGGCAGGACATTTGCTGTATTTACACTGTCCGATTCAGACATAATGCTAAGGGTTTCCAGTCAATGCCGTTTCCAGAACCTTGCTGTTTAATGTGTCTGCTGGCTTTTGAGCTTGTGTCGATTAAACCGCAAGTTGATACATTGGCCATTTGTACAAAATGCTGCGGTGGTATTCAGAATGTCCAGAATTGCACTCTCCATTTCCACCGTGGCGTTCCATGTATTACCTGCGATATTCAGTGTCACTGTAGGGGTAGTGTGTTTGTGGAGGGCCGGATGATGAAAGGCCCAAGGTGGGTGGTCTTGGCCCATTCTAGGAAAAGAAAGAAAAAAAAATGCACTGGTGAAGATAAAGTGGACAAATGCTTTAAAACTGGACAGGGAGTTCAAATCCATCGCTAAGGATTAAATACATTGTATGACCCAATATCTGATGCCCACCTGTTCTGCCTACTCCCCTCTGCATCCTAGACAGGGAGGAGGACAGGGTGTTTTCCTGGTTATGGTGCATGCCTGGACGGATACGGAAATGGCTGGCTGGGTCTTGTTTCCGCCTGTTCCAGACAAAGGAGGCTTGTGTAGTCATGGTAGGCTGGGCGACTGTGGTGCGCATTACTGTCGTGGGACGTTCAGTTGGCACTGCTTTTTCAGAACACTGGGAGATGTCACAGCATTTACATGCCTCATCATTCCCATCCATGGAGTGCCATCTGGGGAGAAAGGAATCAAAATGTGAAACTGTGTTACTCATTAGTGTTGGGGGTGGTTGCCTTTAAGATGAAAATGCATTCCATGCATTTATGGACCTCCTAATTAAAAGCACTTTTTCATTTGTTTATGCAAATCTACCTAGTGGCTAGCCCCTTTCAGGACTGTATTTACCTTTTTTTTATATTTGGAAGACGGTAAATACAGTCCCTTGCTCGTCCTTTGGGTCTCTCAGAGACAAACTGAGACACGCTGCTACTACCAGCTAGCCAACCACGCTGGGGGGAGGCGGGACATGTGACGTGATGGGGAAGCGAGAGACAGTTTGGAAAAAGCTGCTAAATGTTCACAGATAGATTAAAAATACTTAACGGCATCGCCGATTAACGCCGATTCACACACGTTTCTGTGGTCTCCTAGTGCAGTTCTGGGTATCTTTAAAGAATCTCAACAACATCTGAGCAACAAAGTATTCGATTTTACCGTATAGTTATATGGAGTGTTCATACAGTGGGGTACAACAAGACGAACTGGCCTCACTGCACTCAAAGAGCTCTCTGAATATCACACCTGTTGTCAATGAAAGAGCAGGCTCTGTTCTTAGAGCTGACAGTTAGCATGGCTGGCACCGCCTTCACATGGCAGCTGATGTAGATCTGTCGATAGAACAGCACAAAGATTAGTGCTACAACATGATACACACAAAGTTTCAGTCCAATGCCATTGGACTGAAACTACAATCATGTTCTTTTTTTAAGATCAGCTAATATTTCTCACACCAATCAAAGGCTTTCTTAATAAAAAAGTTAGACCACTGACCAGGTCAGAAGACTGCTGGTAGAACTTGAAAGCATCCAGTTGGAATCGCAGTCTGTGATCCTGGACTCGAGGCAAGAAACGGGAGCTGGAGCTTGTCAGGCTGGAATCTGTCAGACATCTGGTTATAGATAACAGGAAGATGAGCATTATGAATTCCACTAACTGGAATGAAATGAATGAGTGGCTTCCATATTTCCTTCTATCCTTTCTCCACTAAACCACCTTCTCTCACATATTCCTTTCCCACTTTTATATGCCGCTTTACAGAAATACAGGTAGATCCATCACAACTACAGGCGGGGTGCAAAGGAGTCGGTTGGCATGTTTGTGATCAGAGACCGAAGCACAGATCCTCGGATAAAAGCAAGGGCTAAACATGTATTTTATAAGAAAACTATCTGCCTTCTCCCGCCATTCGTAGAGAACATTGTGTTGTGTTATTTTGTTTTTCAGAACCAAGTAGTCGTACAATACGTTGTGATAATGTTGTACTCAGGGCAAATTAACAGATGCTGATGACTAACTTCTTGGTACTGGACTAACGGTATATAATGGCCACATAGCATTGAATGCTATGCCTTAAAAAAAAAAGGTTGTCATTTGCATATTATCTATTCCAAGAGCTCACCCATGGTGATCAATAAAGTCATATCTCAAGGTGGCATCTACATCAGGTGTTGCTGTGGCGACACAGTGGTCCACATAGACCCGAAGAGGCTGGTGGTTGTTCATGACCACTGATACTTCCAGATGAATAGGGTCACCCAAGAAGTAGACAAGAGATGCCCTCTCAAACTGCCAGTCATCTAGGTATAGGAAAATAAATGAACATGGAGCTGAGAAAGTGTTCCTTTAATGTCCAGACATTGATAATCAAGATTTATTTTGAAATAAGAGCGCACAACATTCCAGGAGCAAGAGGCATCATAACATATCGTCGTTGTCGGGTGGAAGGACAAACCATGTATGTCCAAAGCTGTTCATTTTGTATTTATCATTTTAAAAATGTTAAATAGTGAAAACAGCTGATCTACAAGCACAACGCCTCGCAAGGTGCTGTGTGCTTGTAGATGTGCCATTTTCACTAGTTTTGTGCGACAGTCTTGTATGATGACTTTACGAAAAAACATACAAATGTCAAACTTGGAGATACGTGGTTTCTGCCCGACAGTGACCATCTGGCAAACATATTTCCAAAGGAAAGGGGTTACTTGAAGTTATACCACCCATTTAATACCAGTCATGACTCTCATGTTGAAATCAATGTGATCCTCAGCTGTGATTTTGGATGCAAAAGGAGCCCATGTGGGGTGCAGAGCAGCTCCGTCCACAGCATACTTCCTGAAATCAATCGATTTAACAAAAGTAATGAGATTTTACGCATTGACAAATTATATTGGTCTGGAGGAGAGAGTAAAGAATAAAGAGATATCCCATCAACACCGGGGGAGCTTGATTTGCATAATTATTGTGTATTTTTCAGATAGGTCGACCAGCAAATAGCATGTAGCATTGTACTGTATGTATGTACTGTTCAAAGCTGCGCTGTCCCCTCGAGATTACCTGTTCATGCTTTGACTAATTCATCATTATAACAATATAACCAAATGATCCATTGTGTGCTCTGTACTTTGTGTATTACTGTTCCAAGTGTTGTGGTTGTTGTTGTGTTTTTGTAGTATGTTTTGTTTGGTCTCTGTCTTGTTGATGTTGTCAAAACTAAATGTAAAGTTCTATGTTTATATGTATGAAAATGTATGACCTTTGTAAATCTGTTGGAGCCCTTCAAAAATATACTGTATGTATAAACTGGCTAGCCAATGTGTATACCCTATATGATACATTAATGTGATTTTGATCAAAAGGTGAATACTCCGTCAAATGCAACGTAGCCTACTCACTTATCATAATGACATTCTATGGGAATAGTTGCAGCATCCAGTCGAAGGACACCATCAATGTTGGGTTCAGGTGCATAAACCAGCATGTTGAAATAGATGAGCTTCTCTTGTGTGACCTGCAAATAACATGGATAAACAGACAAATATAAATTCTTCTTTTTACCTCCTGTAGGCTACACAAGTACTGTAATAGGTTATAACAATTCTTTCATATTTAACCATTACCAAATTGGGCAACAAATCATTTTAAATGATGGATATTCGAATAATGTGAATCTGAAAAAAATGTAATTTGGCACTCATAAACAATGTTTTATAAATGTTTCTAAAGGGTATTTAAAAGGGTTATATTATTTGTGATGTCAGGGCAGGACAGAACTGGAAGAATTAAGGCCACACTGCTAAACTCACCTACACTCTCAACAAATACAAGGATATTCACACATTTAATTTAACATTTTATTGTAGAGAGCCTATCATAGCAATGCAACTATATGGTTTTGAATGCTATGCTATTTTTAACAATGCTCATTACAGGCCAATATTCCACTAGCAGCTTCCTGATGATTACCACCACAAGCCAATGAACATAGTAAACAGCTTAACTTACTGACAGTTTAGTTCCGCAATCCATCAGGTGGGCTTTAATGGTGAATTCTGCTTCTCCAACTGGATTTGCTCCACATGCACTCCCAGTGCTCCCTGAACCCAAACCCAGATGCAAATGCCTGCCATCCACATGAACGCCTGTGTGGAACAGGTCGGCTTGAACCACGACTTCCATTGAATCCTTATGGCACTTCACGACCACCCCAGGCTTAGGGGGTTGCGTGCTGGCGGGAGTCTGCTGTCTCGTCGGGATGATGTCAGGTTCGACTTTATGTAAATAAAATCTGTTGCGGGGGTTTTCTGCGGCCTGGCCACGATCGAACACGGACACAGACTGCTGGCATTTAGTGAGTGTGGTAATTGAGAGCAGGACAATGATCCACAACAGTGGTGAATGTAGCTGTACTGCCTCCATGTCTGGACTCGTAACATCAGTTGTAGAAAATGATTTGAACTCCTCAAATCCAATTTACGCAAGCTACTCAATACCAGCTGTATCCAACGAGGCCTGATTAGTAGGCTGGCATCCCCACTCCCCTAACCTCGCCTACCAGGCTTTCTGAGCTCCCCAGGCCTCTTGTGAATCAGAGGGTGACCTATTATAGGCTACAATATTTAAAAAAAAAGTAAGAATTTGTTTGTTTTTTAAAGGTTTTCGGCTTTTACAACAAATATTTAGTTTATCTTTGCGTTTAAAGGCGATGGTGTTTGTTGACACACATTGGCCTTTTGGATGTGAGCTGTATTTGTCAAAACCACTAGGTGGCAGTATAACTCCAATTTACCTAACTCCAATCTATACTATAATTTTGCGAATGTCTGAGTGAGTGAGTGTCTGTCTGTCACAGCGTTTCTCCTCGGTGGCTGGAGCAATTGATCTGAAATCGCATCACCATCAGCATATGAACACACCTGACGTAAGGGCTAGTTTACCTTAATTATCAGCTTGCCTTAGCTCTTCAACACTTCTGCTAGTTTCCATTCCATTTATGAACTTGATTTTAGAGAGCCCATTATTATGGCGAACCATGGATGTCATGTATGATAAAAACATGAAGTGCCTAGTCTTCCAGACCAAGACTAAAATGGTATGTTTGCTTAAAACTAACGATAGAAAACAATGCTTGAATGAATATGAATAATATATAAATTAATGAAAAGTGGAGTGATGAGGATTATTTTTATTTGATGTAATTTTACACTCAATACATCCATGTCATACATTTGAATCATAGGTTAAAAAAACACACAGTCATCAATAACAATGTTACTGATAGAATAGTCTGCAGTCTATAAATAAACACCATTCATATTTAAAAAGAAACAATTCAATAAATTAACAAAACTAAATAATGAATAAATACACACACACACACACACACACACACACACACACACACACACACACACACACACACACACACACACACACACACACACACACACACACAAAATAGTGTTATCTTTTACACAACTCATAGGTTGGGTTGTAACAAGAAAACATTGAACAGTCACTGTTCACAAAAGCACAAAATGCTTTTCCATTTCAAATGTAACTCTGAGAAAGTACAAATGAAACCTAATAGACCCATAAGGGTCCTTTGGTTTTATTTGTACTCTCTGAGTTAAATGAACACTGAGCATTTCACAGTGTTATCTTTTATAAAAAGGTCTTATTTCAAACATATGTAGGCCTATTAGTGTATGGTTCTCTGCACTGGTAATGACATTTGAGCAGAATGGATGTATCCCAGGGCTCTGTTGATGGTAATGGCACGAACATAGAAACCCCTCAATTCTTTACACAGGCCAAGTCTTTCTTCAAAGCTGTTCAGACGATCAGAGGGAGCCTGTTGTGGAAATGAAATGTTTTCTCAGTGAGAGAATGATGAATTGCTACTATATGTCTTTTAGAATGTTTATTTGATACAACAGATAACAATAATATGATAAATAAACAAACAGTATAAAATGGAAAGCGGTGAAAAGTAAAGGAAGGGTGCATTGTAAAGTATTGTCCTTTCACCTCAGGAGTCTGACAGACTGACACTGATCTGAAAAAGGCTTGCCACCTTTTTCCACGCCGCTCCCCATAGCGGGGCATGTCAGCGGCACTTTAAGTACAATACTCAAGTAAATGTCCACAATTGCAATGTTTGACTCCCCAAGTCCCTGAATATAGGCAGATTAAGCTCACAAATTCAAGAGGTCAAACATTGCAGCAATTCAATGTTGTCATACTTTCATAAAGGTGTAAAATTATATTTTGGAAATGCCATTTCATGATAACTTCTAATAAATAGCTTACCTCCTTTGAGGATGAGCCTTTGGGCAAAGACTTAGGGAAGCAGTTCTGTTGGGGGTAAAGGATTTCAGTTAAATTAAGCCTACAGTATAATCACATCTTAATTAGATTATAAGCAAGCACATGTATACAAGAAGTCTGTCTGTAAAGCAACATTGAATTTGTTTTCTGTGTTATGTGTCACAAACATAATGTAAAGGTATGTGACATATTAAAGTGTTAGTTCACCTATTTTTGACATAAAGCTGTGTGAAATACTTGCCATTAAAACAGTGGTTAAAAATGTATTAATTGATTACCAGAGTCCAGTGGTCAGAGTTCTGGTCAGTTTCTAATGAATATTAAGTAGTTCCAATGGGGTGGGGGCCATTTGGCGTGGCCCAATCATTGAAAATAGATTAATCCACAAAACTAGCGTCATTTGTATTGTTGGCCTATTTCTACCATATAGAGCGAGGTTTCGTTCTGATCAGCTGACTGCAAAGCACCTTGTTTTGGGGAAATACGTTGCAGCGGCGTAGTGATACTGGACACAAAAGATAATACCATGTGACAGAGGGGTCAAAGTGGAACGAAAGTTGGTCTATTTGGTAGAAATAGGTCAACAATACAAATGACGCTAGTTTTGTGGATTCATCTATTTTTAATGATTGGGCCATGAGCCCCTGCCAAATCACCGGAACTACTTTATATTCATCTAAAACTGACCAGAACTCTGACCACAGGACTGGTAATGAAATAATACATTTGTAACCACTATTTTAATGGCAAGTATTTCACATAGCTTTATGTCAAAAATAGGTGAACTATCACTTTAAGATGGTTGAGGCAATAGACTGCACTGAACCATGTTGAATAAACCCTCTTCAAATCTACAGGAATGTAACTCAAACTACACTGTAATATTGTGAGCTTTCATTTAACTCTTAAGATAGGCTACATATGGAACTTTATGGATCCATTTGTACACTGTGATTTAAACTAACACTGAGGATTTTACAGTGTAAAGCAGTGGTTCCCTAGCCTGATTTCAGACTCTACAAAGTAGTTCACTCAGAGAGTGGGCGGGTCTATTGGCTGGAGCCAGGCTAGTGGTTCCCATACCTTTAGCTCGAGACCCAAAAAGATTTGCTGTCTCCTCGGGACCCAAACTAGTGGAAATAGCTCCCAACAAGATTGTAGTTCTGCTTTTTTTCCACTGTTTTTGAGTCTTTTTAATTAATGGAATTTCTTTGATTTAGTTTTTAATTTATGAAATTCTTTAGTAATTATTGCTCTTACCGTGGCCACTTCTCTTATGCTGTGCAGCATGAGGCTGAGTATTTGCTCAGGATCTGGGTGAGATGCTGTAAGATCCATGTAGTGTTGTAGATCTTCCCTAATATGTGTCAGACATAACTCCTTGAAGAAAGGATAATGACAAAACTGATTACTAATCAAACTAGAAACTACATCTCATATTTATGAATAATAATTTTGTTCTGTTTTCAATATTGACAGCTGATTGCTACATCACTTGTTGCCTATTCAGAGGATTTTTGGATTTATTGTCTACTTTTTCAAAATATAATGAGTAAATGGTGCATTTTATCAAAGTGCTATGATGGGAAATACACATCAGGAAACAAAGTGCACATACCTGATCAAATTCTGATTGCTTGGCTCCAGAGCATGTTGATTCCTATTATACAGTAATAAACAGATTGATTTAGAGCTCAGGATTAGCAGATTTACCTGTTTCTTACATAATGGGTATCCCAAATGTATTCTGTTCCACACAGTTCAGATTTGATTTTTACCTTCCCAATTTAGTCATCATGCCAATTGATTCCTCCCCACACACATGTCTGTGTTGTCACTGTTGTATCCTAATGACTCGCCTGACCTACCAGTGAGGAGCCCCCACTGGGAGGACGTAGAGCAGAGGTGGGCAACTTTGATGATGGAAAGGGCCACTATATTTTCACATTCACTCCAGAGGGCCACAATGTGTATACAGTCAAAAATAGTCAAAAATAGAAAAAATAGCAGATCTACACATAAAGGGCGAGCTGGAAAAGTGGCATTTGACATGTGTCAGGCATGTGCCTGTTGCCAAAGTGGCATATGCTCTCTAGCCTGTTGACAGTAGAGACTATTTTGTGGGCTTATCTCCAAACCCTAACCTAAATAAAGTAAGTTGTATAAAAAATTTAAATGTGTAGCTAATAATAATAAGAAAAGAAAAGAAAAGAAATAACAAACAAATAACAAAACAAAAAGAACGTACGTTTTGGAGTTAATAGCCTACCTTTGGTGCACACACTGATGCTGTTTTGTTGCTTTGCAGTTCTGTGCTTTGATCAGAGCAGTTGAAGCCTTCAAAAAGATTCTTCTGCAACAGGAAAATACATTTCTTATTTTTTTTATAATAGGCCTAAATATAAACCTACAGAATACATGATGAAAATCAAGGCCCTTTAAAATATTGTAGTCCTACCTGTGCGAGTACCTCCGTGATATTCCGAAGGAGTGCCCGTGCACTACAGATGCAGGTGTCTGTTATGGGACCATCGCCATCCATATGGAGTGGTACAGACTGACTCAGACACCACAGAGAACAAATGAATGTGATAAGCAGCAGTCTAGGAGTAAAAACTGCAAAGGAAATACACAATCAATATGATTAATCTTGGGCTTCTACATTTCAATAAGGCAATTTAAAGTGCTTCACACAAAACATTAAGAGCATTAAGTCACTGCAAAATAAACACATTGTAAAAATAAAATTGAATACAATTAAAACAGTTATTATATACTATAATAAATAGATAAGTTTAACACACTAACGCAGACGAATGGGCTTGTATAAGAACTGAATTCAAGTTTCTCTAAATGTTCTGTCTAAATATGTCACAACATTTCTAAATCATTTCCTTTGCATTAGTGGTCAAGCAAAACAACAACTAAACAACACTCTGTAGAAGTATCCTGCAATTAAGCATCCTTTTTTATACAAGCCTACTGTATTTACAGAGCTTCATGTTTGGTATCTTGGATGACGGGATTATCCAAATTCCTTTGAGTAGCCACTGACTTCAGTGTTTATGCTGTAGCTACCACAAGTATTTTATACCCTAGCCAATACAAGGATTTCCCCACAATGATGTCTTGATGCCTAAATTGAAAGTGACCGTGGCAACATTATGTCATTTCCAATTTGTGATAGCCCTAATTATAGGTAGTGAAACTGGGTTTAATGCTTGTGCTAATCATTAAAAGGTGACACTGTGTTGCTGCTGCTTTGGTCTGGTGAGTATGTTTGACATAAAATAATATGAAGGGTTGGAATTAATGCAAAGCAGGTTACGATGCAGTGCCTGAATAACAAAAATAAGCATTTAAGTGTTTACAAATAGAGAATGTTACTCACATTATCATTGCCATTGAGGGAAAGACCAGTGTGTCATCCATTAGGGGTAACAAACAACAACATCAAGGACCATACTGTAACCCGCAGTTTTGGACTTTTTATCCAATTAAAACCATGTAATTGTGGCATTATTCTGCATTCATAATTCCATTCAGCCTTCAAATATTCAAAGCTGATTCCTGCTTTGAGGGTTCTTGAAGTTTAATTTGGAAATGAACCCATATCTTAGCATAAACATCATGTAGATTCAGTTTGGAGAAAATTGTCCATGATTCTTGCTAGCCAGATCCTTCCCACTATCTAACTACTAGTAAGACTCAGGGCGACATGTCGCGCCAATTCTTGGCTATCTGGCCAGTGATATATATCGGACCAGTTACCCAATCTCAACAGTGCCTGTTGAGATTGGCAGAACATGCCCATATATGGGCATTACCAAATATGGGCATTTCCAGATATGCCCTTAATATTGATGACATTGGGACAGGGATCTCCATATATGGGCATAGAACGGACAAGGACGTAATTAATTTGCAAGTGTGATCTGGGAATGCCCATATATGAGCATGTCAGAACATGCCCATATATGGGCATTCCCAGATAGGCCCTTGATATTGATGACACTGGGACAGGGTTTTTTTTTTAAATCAGTTTTAGAGTTAGTTTTAGTTTTTTATTGTAATATGGATTAGTTGGGCAAGATCCAACATCAGAAAAATTGCAGATCTACAAGTTCAGCTTGGAGCTTGTTTCTGTTTAAGCCTGGGTTTAATTATTCATTTCAGTTAACTAAAATGTCTTCTCAATCGGTCAGTTTTAGTTTAACTATAACCCTGGCCTGCACTCCATTACATGCAGAGTATGACTCATTTAGGACTTTTTCAAAAACTTGTCTTAAAGTATAAGTGGTGAATGTAGGGAAGAGCAGAGAAACTATAGGCATTTGTTCCAAATAAGGGGGGGGGGGGGGGCACTTCCAGAAAGTGCTACATTCTCTTTTTTTTTTTTGATTTCTTTGGGGGTCTTTTTGGGCTTAATTTATATTTTACAGTGGAGACAGACGGGAAACAAGGACACACCGCAAAGATTGTTGGGGACGAAAGTCGAACCTGCGATGCGCTGTCAAGCTACACTTCAGCTTATGCATTTTTGTACATAATACTTCTAGCTCATGCACTTTGTCATAATACTTATAATTCACAGCCCAGTGAATCATAGGCAGTTAAACATTACTTATTTGTGGATTTAATATAGCCTAAGAGTGTTGAATGCTAGATTAAAACAAACAAACAATAGATAGTATAGATAGTGATCACACTTAAAACGTTTATTTGATATTTCTTCACAAAACATTATAGAGTACTTAACAATAGAAAAAGAAAACCAAGTTTAACTTATAGACAGTGTCAAACGATCATTCGTACAAAGCTGAAAATGAGTGCAAGAACAGAGAAACACAGCCAGACAACGAGGCATGTTTTTCATCCATATAAGAACGCTTTTTCCATAAACTTCATAAATCCCTTGAGCTGTTAAAATAGTTCCTTACTTTGGAATCTGTTGAAATGTTTGTTTCAATTTTTGACAGCCCCCCTTGTGTATCAGTAAGTGAAAGACAGGCCAAAACATATCAGATTATTTAGGGGTGTGATTGCAGATCAGTGTAAGACCTGCTCCACACCAACATTTATAATGCCTCCCTTTACTTCTGAGACCATAATGTTTTTTAGTTTATCCATCACAGAGAATAAGATCAGTAGATATCCTATACAAATCTAAAGAAAGCTCAAATTATATCCGGTCGTAAAGCTCTGACATTAAAGCATGTGGGAACTGTGCAACAAAAGCGGATACATTTACATCCATTTGAGTGTCTAGAATGTTCCTGACAGGACCTAACGCGTTGCAGCCGCGGCAACACTAACAAGCCACTGTGAAGCTAAGCTGCTCATTCTGAACAGATATTGTTTGCTATTGTGTATCGTAACAGCTTAGATAGTAGGTGTATAATAACCCAGTGCCCTCAGTAAGGCCAAGAAGCACGGTGCTTGCTGAAAAAGGAATACATGCTACAGTAGCTCCTCCTGTGACTATGATATACAATATCATAGAAATCCATGGATTCATCAAGGTATATCATCCATTCAAATGAGGGCTCTCTCTAGCAACCATCATTACCTTTTGGACATGTGAACAACAAGAAGTGCAGGTGTTCCTTCCAACCAGCATACCAAAGTGAAACCGTGATCAGGTAAATCAGAGGTAGGGAGAGTTCGCTGACCCTTTAAGCAAAGAGTCCTAATTCTGACCTATAATGTAGCATTAACATTTGCACTATAACGTGCATTCGCTACCATCTACGGTGGCGAATGCCTGCAGAAACTGAAGCTACGATCAAAGTAATCACATAACCTGCGAATGTCCTCTTAATGTGTCATCTGACAACATCAGTGTGTTTTGTGTGTGTATGTGTTAGAAGCATGTTGTATTAAGCCAAGTTTATACTTCAAACCAGATATTGTCTGCAAGCTAAACGGTCATAAGACAAAGTATAAATTAGCCATTACTCTCTGGACAATCAACACAGATGGGGTGTCTTTTAGACGGCGATGACAAAAGGGATGGCCAGCAGACAGACAGAGAAACAGGCAGAAAGACAGGTGGTTTATTTTGAGACAGCTTTCTCTGCCAGGTGCCTTTGTTGACTGTGAGCATGCCTGTCATGGACAAAAGAGAAAGGAAACAACAAAAAAATATGTTATTCAAAACACAAGACAAAAACTCGGATACACTCGTCATACCTACTTGAGCTGGCTTACTATGTAGGTACAAGACTATTTATATTTTAATTTGCAAAACAATGATATATTCTTCGTGCTTTGCAAAAAATTTAAAAATAATAATAATAATTGTTTGTGTGTGACAGATGAACAGAGAGTGTCTCACCTGGTGAGATCCTCTATGTCCACCAGCATGGCATCTTGCTCCACATGCAGTTCATCCCTCAACAGTAACAGCTGCACAAGCTCCTCATTCAGACCTGCAACAAAATGTAAAAATCGGACATTAGCTATAACTCATAAATTATTCTTATTATCAAAGTCTGAAGTCTGGAAGAAAAGAAGGGGGATGTGACATTTGCAGACATTAAAGCATAGTCATACTTGACAAACTCAACATTGGTTCAAATGTGTCTGGAAATATTGAATTAACAGAGAAACACAATGTAGCATAATAAACTGGACAAACTAGCTGTTTAAAGCTGGATTAACAGCAGACAATAAATGTTGGAAATTCTAAATGATAGTTGCTGCTTTTGTGCCCCAAAATCTGTTAGAATACTGTCATGCATAGCAAAAATAGTAATCATGAGATATTGGAGAGATGAACAAGGGTCACCAAACTGTGATTTTTTTTAGAAATCTGGTGACCACTGGCGGATACAGAATATGTCTAATGACTGGGCCTTTAAAAGTCTGTCTGAGTCTGAAGTTTTGTTTTTAACTTAAATATTATAATTACGGGTGGATGATGTCAACTTATCTCAGCGTCTATTTGTCATTTATTTGTGAGAGGCACATGGAAAATGAGACAGCAGGCATGCATGTTTTGCAGAGTGTGTGTGTGTGTGTGTGTGTGTGTGTGTGTGTGTGTGTGTGTGTGTGTGTGTGTGTGTGTGTGTGTGTAAGACTCACTCTGTATCTGTGAGTGCATGTCATTGGTGATGACCTGAAGCTGACCAAGGCTCATGTCCCTCATGTCTCCTCTCCTCAGATTCCTCTTCATCAAGCCCTCGCTGATGTGTGGCAGGTGGGGCAACTGCACACACACACACACACACACACACACACACACACACACACACACACACACACACACACACACACACACACACACACACACACACACACACACACACACACACACACACACACACACAATGTACATTGATTGATGAATTGAATACTTTATTAACAGTTTGTAATCATTGGCATCATGTGTTCTTCACCAATCTTAGACCTTTCATGGCAGTCGGACACTGCATGCATGATTTGAGGCATTGTGTTCCAAAATTGTGTGAAAAGGGTAGCATTTGTTTCTTGATGTAGTGGGAATATGTGTGGCAAATTTCACGGTAATCACAAACTGCGTTGATGATTTGAGGCATTTGTTCAAAAACTGAGCAATCCGGCAAACTTTGGAAGCCAATATTAGCCAATTATGAAATATCAGACGGATCGGACTTGATCACATGACTATAGAGATACTGTCTACTGTGTACTGATTTGCATGATTGTTGGAGAAAATTTGATGGAGTAGTTGGAGAAAATTTGATGGAGTAATAGGAAAGAATGTGTTTTACATAAGTTGTCCTCCTGGTGGCGCAATAAAAGGCAAGTGTGAAAAAAAGGTTTATCCTTAGCCTCTAGGCCTAGGGAGTGCGCATACAAAGTTTTTCACTTATCGGTGGAGTTAAAGGTAAAAACACAAATTGCCCCGCGCCCAATTTCACAGAGATTGCACGCTGTGTTCATGATTTGAGGCATTTTGTTCAAAACGGAGCAATCTTGCAAACTTTGGAAGCCAATTGTAGCCAATCAGGATGGAATATGGAAATTCTGTCTAACGATTTAAAGGATTTGTGGACAAAATCTCTAAGAGTAGTGTACAGAAAAGTGTTTTGCAAACATCGGCCTCATGGTGGCGCTAGAACAGGGCCATTTGAAAAATGTGGGGCAGAGGTTCTGAATTGGCATCCAGGGAGTGTGTGTGCTCATTTTGGCAGCGACCGGGCCAACAGCGGCGGAGATTAGCTGGTAACAAACTGGAGGGACGCACGGACGCACTGACGCACGCACGGACGCACGCACGGACAGACAGGGGCGAAAACATACTCTCCCCCATGCCTTCGGCTGGTGGAGACAATAAACAATGACTTGTACAGTATTGATGGTCTTTTCAAGGAAAAACACCAAGCATATCTAAGGGGAATTTTCTAGGACCAGGACCCCCCCACTGTACATGCGCGCACACGCACACGCACACACACACACACACACACACACACACACACACACACACACACACACACACACACTCGTATGTCCTGCTTTTATCCTGCTCAAGACTTTTATGTGAACTTTTCTTCAGGCCACCACACAAATCCCTGATCAATGATGCATACAGCATTTACTGTAACAGAACCATATGTATGAATCACTTGGTTCTATTTTCACTTTCTTTTTCACCTTTCACTTAGCTGTTTTCTCAATTACAAACACCTTTGAGCACACATTTGTTCTGAGGAAGTGATAATTTCCCTGCTCATCACACACTTAAAACATAAGATACCCTAACTGACCATATCTGCCTGGTAACCAACAAATGTAAGCTAATTGTTATTGGTGAAAGATGCCTCTTGATCACACATAATGACCATATACGGTACAAAAGAAACAAATCCAAGGCACTCATCGAAAAGTTAAAAAGCTTTGATAAAAAGGCTAGTTATAATCAAATAAATGTCAACTCGAGAGACATGTATTTCTGTTGTTTTTTATTACAGTTTTATACAAAAAAAAGTAAAGACTGCTTTGGATTTGTTTCTCTGATGCTTTTCCCGTTTTCTGGACCAAAGTGCACGTTCTAACCACTTCGCTTCATTTAGGCCACCTTTTCTTGTTAATGACCACATACAGAATATCAGTATATTTTAATTGCAAAATGTATTATTCTTATTTCTTCCCCAAGTTTATTACAACAAATGTTTACCAGATCAGTGGTTAGAGTGTCCACCCTGAGATTTGGAAGTTGGGGTTCAATCCCTGGTCAAGTCATACCAAAGACTATACAAATGGTACCCAATGCCTCCCTGTTTGGCAGTCAGCATCAAGGGTTGGAATGGGGGTAAATCCCTGCTAGCATCACGACACACACACACACACACACACACACACACACACACACACACACACACACACACACACACACACACACACACACACACACACACACACTTCCATCTCAAATCAGTGACTAACCAAGTCAGCCACAGGTGAGCGTCTGTGCAGCTGGATTTGTCTCTCCACCTCCACCTGCATGCGGGCCATGGGTCGCGCCAGTGCCAGCGCCACGCGTGCTTCCTCCTGGAGCCTCCTCTGGACCCTCCAGAACCCCCCACAGTCATCTAACGGGTCCGAGTCTTCCTCCGCCGTGTCTCGGTCCGATAAGGACGAACTCTGCTTACTCTGTTGAGGGAGATGTGATAGCGTCACACTCGGGGGGGCCCATCCCAGGTATGATGACTAAAATGGCCCACTTGTGAACAATTTTTTATCAAGCACAAATGCTATAATATGCACAAAATAATTCAGAAGGAGCGAGAAAATGCACTCTCTCCCTCGAATAAATTGTGTTTTTGTTTGATTTTTGTTTTGTTCTAATAAACAGTGCTTCTTATAAAAAGCCATCCGAGCTTTGCACAGAAACACGCACCCATAGAAATACACATAACATAAATATATGAGGAGGCCAATTGATTCCAGGGTGAGTAGAGCAGTTGTTTTCAACCTGTGGGTCGGGACCCCCAGGGGGGTCCCCAAATTATTTGTGGGGGTCCCCAGATGTGCAACATTGTTTCCCCACTCAACAGTAAACAAACCAACATACAGTTTAAGTGTATAGAGGGTATCTGAACATTTCTAAAGTGACAATTTAAGGACTTTTTAATACCTCTAAAATGACAAATTAAACATTGGCCAAATTGTCAAATATTAGTGGCAGAGATTGTGAGAGATTTTCACAATAGAACCGTGTTACACAAAATGTAATGCCTCAACTCTTAGTGCTCGTCAGGATGGGGGTCCCCAGTTAAAATGATTATTGTGGGGGTCACGGCCTGAAATATCTGAGAACCAATGGAGTAGAGTACCATGGGTGACAGAGGGGTGTCCAGACTGGTCTCTGTCCTGCTGTCCTCAGCATCGCTGTCTTTGTCACTGCTACTGTCATTCACAAAACACACCTGCAGGTTCACCCCAGTGACCCCACTCTGCAGCCTGGGAGGAGGGGAGGGAAGACGAGAAGAGGGAAAGGTTTAGAAGAAGGAATAATGCCTAATTTGTGCTTTATGTGCTTGTAGATCAGCTATTTTCCTGCGAATTACATTGTCCCAAAGTCTCAATCAGGCTTGAGGCAGAAATCAACTCATGGAGAGGATGTACGACAATCGGATGGAACAGGGATGGGAAGGATGAAACACCGGGGAGAAAACATGTGATAAACAGAGGTCAGTGATTATTAGGTTGACACGTTTAGAAATGTATTATTCAAGGACTAAATGGATGCACATAAGGATGCTAATAAGGACAATGGAGAGGGGAAATACACATGAAAAGAAAAGGGAAGAGCCTGAGTTCAGGGTCATTGTATGAATGATTATTCAGAATTGTATTGTGAACAGTTGTCAGTGTGACAAACCCATAGAACCACAGACAAACCCATAGAACCACAGACAAACCCAGATAATCACAGACAAACCAAAACCAAAATGGCAGCTTTAACCCAATCCCACAAATGTTTGGGATATGGTAGTGGAATTTCCACATCATAGCAAACCAAAGGTGCACCGTGGAGTTCACGTGACTGCAATCCCTCCAATCAGAGGCTCAGACATGGGGATATGGGCCACTTCTGCTTTCACACCACATGGCTGAACCACTAGACTGACCAGCACTTCCTCATCAACCAAGAGGAGAGAGGGGTGGTCCCTTTTCTTTGAGATAAATACCCCCTCATCTCCCATGAAAATCCAAGGCATGGTGGAGCTAGTTGAGGTCAGTTTCATCACAAAAAGAGAATACTATTACGATTTGGTAGCTTTGGTTAACGTTAACCAGTAACCACCTGTCATGTTGTAATGCAACTAGTCTCCCTGTGTGTGTGTGTGTGTGTGTGTGTGTGTGTGTGTGTGTGTGTGTGTGTGTGTGTGTGGTGAGAGAGAGAGAGAGAGAATATAATCATCAATACAAATGTTTTCAAATTAAATACAACTCAACATACTTGTATAAGTAATGTATTGCAGTTCTTCAAAATTACTCATTGGGTCATCTGCTACAGTTACTGTAGATTTGTAGGTTTCTGCCTCAGATACTTCCTATTTGGAGTGAGAATGTATTGGTGAAATAGGTTAACCACTCTTCAATGTACTGTGCCCAGCACTGCCCACTGTTTCCTGCTACAGACTGCAATAATGTACTTACGTTTAGTCCAGTCATCAGCTCTGATTGAATAAAACCCTGTAGCATTCCAGGAAATCTTTCATTTTCCTTCTGTACTCACTCACTCACCATTACCATTCGATCTACTCTTATTCGGTCTCTTACACGATTTATGGATGCATTGCATTCAAAAGTGCCCAAAAGTGAAATGTTTTAAGCCTCATTTGCACTTCGATGCATGACGATTGACGAGTCACTGAAACCATAACTTAACCTTTATTCTTCCTTTCAGACTGACACTGACTCACCAAGCCAACCCAATCAGACATTTTGTCTTGCTGTCATTACAAGCAGCCTTTGATAGCTTCATCTCCTGGCAATCTCATGCTCAAACATCAATCATCTGATTAAAAATTCTTCCTACAAATCAAGACACAGTAAAGATAGCCTACATATTGTTTTTAAGAGAGAGAGAGAGAGAGAGAGAGAGAGAGAGAGAGAGAGAGTTAGTTACATTGGGAGAAAGAACTCACTGCAACACTGGAAACATATATTCGTCATTATCAGCATCAGAGGGAACATCCTATCATGTATGCACACACTCACACACTCTCACACCAAACCCACCGGGAGGACGGGCCATTCTGGCTGCAGCTGTTATAGATGACTGGCTCGTCGTCATAGAAACTGCCAAAGGCCAGTTTCTGCCTGATGGACTCCCTCTCATTCCGCTGGGCCTGTTGAAAAAGAGGAAGGAATACACCATAGTATATCAAGATAAAATCATCATCGATGTTTTGAAATCTTATGTGTATCAATACTGACAGAAACATGATAATGGCAAATTGGCAATGCCATTTCTTCTTGCCACATTCTTCTATGCTTTTTACGCACTAAGACAAACAGTAGAAACCTCTTGGCAAACTTCAATTAATATCCTGATGAACCTCACTGGTTTTGGTTTTAGTGGTTCTTTCATCTGGTGCCACCATTAGGCCAAATGTTCCGCTTGTACACAACATATCAAACAATATCATTGGCAGGATGAAGTGATTTTGGTGACCCCGAGCCATGGCCTTTCCTCTAGCACCACCCTCAGGACAAAACTGCACACAAACGTGTCAAATAATGTGATGAGGAAGAACTATTTGGATTTTGGTCACTCTATTACCTGGTCCATGCCCCATGCTCAAGTTGTTATAAACATTTGATCGCAGCAGTTGCAGATTTGAAGCGGAAACACATATA